>NC_048597.1:81908927-82260427 GCF_003668045.3 Cricetulus griseus
TATGGGGCAGATATAGCTATAAATCGCTGGGGTCGTGATCTCTTACAGCAATGGAATACTCAGATTAATATTCCTCCATTGTCAGATACAAATTATGCACAATCTTTAGATAGTAGAAAAGATCTGGTAAGACGTTATGGAAAACGGTTACCAAATATCCATGCTGTACAGAAACTAGATACAAATGATGGACCTTCAGAGGAGCCAAAGGCCCTGCCATTGAAGTGGCTTACAGATGAACCAGTTTGGGTAGGACAATGGCCTATGACCTTTGAGAAGCTAGAGGCTTTAGAAAAGTTAGTACAGGAACAGCTAGACACTGGACATATAGAGGAATCTACCAGTCCTTGGAATTCACCTGTATTTGTCATAAAAAAGAAGTCAGGTAAGTGGAGAATGCTGACAGACCTGAGAACTATAAATAAGGTAATTCAACCAGTGGGCTCTCTGCAACCTGGAATGCCATTACCTTCCTTAATACCTAAAGGATGGCCTATCATAGTCATTGATCTAAAAGACTGTTTTTTCACAATACGACACAGGAAAATGATAGAGAAAAATTTGCATTTACTGTACCAACTCTTAATAATTCACAGCCAGTTAGGAGATATCAGTAGAGGGTTTTGCCACAAGGAAGGCTAAATAGCCCTACTTTGTGTCAACACTTTGTACAGCAACCTTTGGAAATAATTCGTAAGAAATTTTCACAATCTCTTGTTTATCATTACATGGATGATATTCTTTTATCAGATTCTAATAAGGAAACTTTGGAACGTACGTTTGAAATGGTGAAGGAAGTTCTGCTTCGTTGGGGATTACAGATTGCCACAGAAAAGATACAAAGAGGAGATTCTATTAACTATTTAGGTTACAAGATAGACTTACAGAGAATCAGACCTCAAAAGGTACAAATTAGGAGAGATCGGTATCAAACTCTTAATTCTCTTCAGAAATTATTAGGGGAAATTTCTCAATTACAGACGATTATTGGTGTAGAAGGACATGACTTAAAGCATTTAAAAATGGCCCTTAAAGGTGATAAGGACCTAAACAGTCCTAGAATATTATCTGCTGAGGCAGAAAAAGAGTTACAATGGGTAGAAAACAGAATATTGGATGCGCATGTAGATCGGATAAACCTTGATTTAGACTGTATTCTGGTTATCTTGCCATCCAGAGAATACCCTTCTGGAATTCTGATGCAAAGGGAAGACACTATATTGGAATAGATATTTCTGCTACATAAACAGAATAAAAAGTTAAAGACATATATAGAAAAGATTTCTGATTTGGTTTTAAAGGATAAATTAAGACTTTGTCAGCTAACTGGAAAAGATCCAGCAGAAATTATATTACCTTTAACTAATTAGGAAATTTCCTCCTTGTGGAAGGATAATGAATATTGGCAAATAGCTCTTACTGACTTTTTGGGAACAACTAGCAACAACTATCCCTAAACTGACAGAATTAAATTCTTAAAAAAGACAGCCTGGATTCTTCCACGTATTGTAAGACAAACTCCCATTTCTGGAGTTCTTACCTTCTACACTGATGCCAACAAATCAGGTAAGGCAGGTTATAAAGCAGGTGAGGTAAGTAAAGTAGTTCAAAGTCCATATACATCTGTACAGAAGGCAGAATTATATGCAATTCTCATGGTACTTAAGGATTTTACAGAACCTCTTAATATACTTACTGATTCCCAATATGCAGAGAGAGTTGGGTTACACATTGAGACTGCAGAATTTGTTCCTGATAATACAGAATTAACTTACCTGTTTTTACAATTACAGGAAACTATCAGAAACAGAAGTAATCCTATATATATTACACATATCAGATCCCATACAGGTTTGCCTGGCCCACTTGCACAAGGCAATGATGAGATTGATCGTTTATTAATTGGAAGTGTGCTAGAAGCCTCAGAATTTCATAAGAAACATCATGTAAATAGCAAAGGTTTGAAAAAGAACTTCTCCATCACTTGGCAACAAGCCAAGGAGATAATGAAAAACTGTCCTACTTGTTCCTTTTACAGTCAAACTCCATTGCCAGCAGGTTGTAATCCTAAGGGCATTCGGAGAAATGAGGTTTGACAGATGGATGTCTTTCACTTTGCAGAGTTTGGAAATCTGAAATATGTGCATCATACTATAGACACATTCTCAGGGTTCCAATGGGCTACTGCTCTTAACTCTGAAAAAGCTGATTCTGTTATTACACACCTTCTAGAGGTGATGGCAGTTATGGGTATACCTGCACAAATAAAAACTGACAATGCTCCAGCATATGTCTCTACAAAATTGGAACAATTTTTCAAATATTATAACATAAAGCATGTTACCGGTATACCACACAATCCTACAGGACAAGCAGTGGTTGAGCGATCTAATAGAACACTTAAGGAGATGCTCAACAAACAAGCTTGAAAGACTAAACCCCCGAAACATAGGTTGCATGATGTTTAATTAACACTAAACTTTCTTAATGCCAATGAAAAAGGACAAACAGCTGCAGAAAGACACTGGACTACAGAGAATACTGCTGAACTCAATCAGCCGGTATACTTCAAAGATGTACTAACCTCTGTATGGAAACCAGGACATTTGTTATGTTGGGGTAGGGGTTTTGCATTCTACAGGAGAAGAAAAACTTTGGATACCATCAAAGTTGATCAAGATTCGAGGGGAAAAGGAAAAACCTCTCGACGAGGACAAATGACAGGTATTCTACTAAGGTATATCTTATAAACTAAATAGAAACCCCCCCAAAGGAAAGGGAAGTGTTTTGCTTTTATCTTCACAGGAAAACTCATCTCCAAAAGGCAAAGGACACTGCATGGGTAGATACTTGGGAAGAAAAGGTAGCTATAACCATCAAACAAAAGGAACGTGCCATATGGTAAACTTTACAGCTGTCTCTCAGGGAACTATTTCTCTTTATTTCCTAGTCCCTATTCAATTAAACCAATGCTGGGTTTAGAGGTGGATTTGGCTTTCCTCCTCTAAAATCCAAGCACATTATTTAACTAAACTTTAGTGTTTCTGTGTTGTATCAAGAAGCCAATTGATGTAATACAGAATAAAAGAAGAATTTGGGGACTGTCTTTGTCTTTTCTTGGATCTTTCTCTCAAGGTGTACACCCTTTCATAATTGTTATGCTCTCATGGTTGCATTCCCCAGCATGTGTACATACACAAGCAAACATTTCTCTGCTAACTGTTTATGTTTGAATCCCACACAGCCAATGAAGACCTGCCTGACAGCAATCCCTGGACACCCTGGAAAGAAAATGGGCCACACCTCCTCCACTGCACTGGATCCAATTTGTTCCATTTCAATGGACACTACGGCCAGAGGTTCGGGTACTGACTTCAATCAAGTTGAGGATTTCAATCGAGATCTTCAGTCAAGTGAATCCCATCTAACATGGACTGGATACTAACATTTTCTTCCTACAGGACCCCACATGACTATCATCGTCCCATTTCAGCAGGAAGTAACTTGGAGAATGCTACGCCCCCTTTCCCCATTGTTGTCACTTAGGATAGTGTATATACCTAGTTAGGGATAGCTTCCTATTGTTTATGGTTGGGATTGGAAGGAGGTGTTCAGCCTCTTTCAGATGACTTTATGGTTTAGTTAAAATAGATAGTTAGGATGTGACATAAGCAGATTGTTGTAACTTCTTATATTTTACCTTTATGATTGTTAATTTGGATACTTTAAACTGTTAAGTTTTAATCCTCTTTTAGACTAAAAGGGGAATTGTAAGGAAAGCTGTAGCCACGCCTACTTAGGGGCTGGCTACAGGTGTGCCTGACCACACTTGTGAGGGCGTGGTCAGAGTGATGTAGTGTGACTGCGTTTGCGCTTTGCGTTTCTCTTTTGGGGCTTGCATACAGACTGCTGCTGTGCCGGCTGACTAGGTCGCTCTGTAAGTAATTAATAAAATCAGGAATGAAAAGGGGGTCATAACAACAGACACAGAAGAAATCCAGAGAATCATCGGGTGTTACTTTGAAAACCTATATTCCTCAAAATTTGAAAATCTAAAGGAAATGGACAATTTTCTGGACAGATTTCACTTTCCAAAATTAAATCAAGAACAGATAAGCTACTTAAATAGACCTCAAACCCCTAATGAAATTGAAGCAGTCATTAGAAGTCTCCCAACCAAAAAAAGCCCAGGGCCAGACTGCTTTAGTGCAGAATTCTATCAGAAATTCAAATTACAGCTAATACCAGTTCTCCTCAAAGTATTCCACACAATAGAAGCAGAAGGCTCATTCCCAAATTCTTTTTATGAGGCCACAATAACCTTGATACCCAAGCCACACAACGACACAACTAAGAAAGAGAACTTCGGACCAATATCCCTCATGAACATGGATGCAAAAATTCTCAATAAAATCCTGGCAAATCGAATCCAAGAACACAACAGAGAAACCATCCATCCCGATCAAGTAAGCTTCATCCCAGGGATGCAAGGATGGTACAACATACGAAAATTCATCAGTGTAATCCACCATATAAACAAACTGAGGAAAAAAAATCACATGATCATCTCACTAGATGCCGAAATAGCCTTTGACAAAATCCTTTGAAAAAACCCTTCATGATAAAGGTCCTGGAGAAATCAGGGATAACAGGAACATATCTCAACATAATAAAAGCAATATACAGCAAGCCAACAGCCAACATCAAATTAAATGGAAAGAAAATCAATGCAATTCCTCTAAAATCAGGTACATGACAAGGCTGTCCACTCTCTCTATACCTCTTCAATATTGTCCTTGAAGTTCTAGGTAGAACAATAAGACAACAAAAGGAGATCAAGGGAATACAAATCGGAAAGGAAGAAGTTAAACTCTCACTATTTGCAGATGATATGATAGTCTACATAAGTGACCAGAAAAATTCAACCAGAGAACTCCTCCAGCTGATAAACACCTTCAGAAAAGTGGCAGGATACAAGATTAACTAAAAAATATCTATAGCCCTACTATATACAGATGATCCCTTATGGGAGAAAGAAATCAGAGAAACATCACCCTTTACAATTGCCACAAACAACATAAAATACCTTGGAGTAACACTAACCAAAAAAGTGAAAGACCTGTACTGTAAGAATTTTGAGTCTCTAAAGAAATAAATTAAAGAAGATACCCGAAAATGGAAAGATCTTCCATGCTCTTGGATAGGCAGGATCAACATAGTAAAAATGGCAATCTTGCCAAAAGCAATCTACAGATTCAATGCAATCCCCATCAAAATCCCAACACATTTCTTCACTGACATTGAAAGAACAATTCTCCACTTTATATAGAAACAAAAGGCCCAGGATAGCCAAAACAACCCGGTACAATAGAGGAACTTCTGGAGGCATCACCATCCCTGATTTCAAGCTCTATTACTGAGCTATCCTCCTGAAAACAGCTTGGTATTGGCACAAAAATAGACAGGTGGACCAATGGAATAGAGTTGAAAACCCTGAAAATAACCCACACACCTACGAACACCTGATTTTTGAAAACAATCCAAATACATATGCTGGAACAAAGAGAACATCTTCAACAAATGATGCTGGCATAACTAGATGCAAACATGTAAAAGACTACTGATAGATCCAAGTTGAGGCCCTGCACAAAAATTAAGTCAAAATGGATCAAAGACTGCAACATAAACCCAGCCACACTGAACCTACTAGAAGATAAAGTGGGAAATACCCCTGAATTAATCTGGACAGGAGACCACTTCCTGAACATTACACCAGTAGCACAGACTCTGAGATCAACAATTAATAAATGGGACTTCATGAAACTGAGAAGCTTCTGTAAGGCACAGGACACAGTCAGTAAGACAAAATGATATATGACCTGGAGTGGTATAGCTGGGTTTTGAGGACATCAATTATCAGTTTTCTCAGAAACCAACATATTGATTTCTCAAATGGTTGCACAAGTTTGCACTCACACGAGGAATTGAAGAGTGTCCCCCTAGACAATATCTTCATCAGTAAAGCTGTTACTTGTGTTTTTATCTTATGCATTCTAAGTGGGATAAGATGGAATCCAAGAATCATTTTTAATTGCTTTTTCCAGAAGTCTTATGTTGCTTAATATTTATTTCGATTCCCCTGTTGAAAATTCTCTGTTTAGTCTGTATCCCACTTTTTAATTGGATTATATGTTGGTTTTCTTTTTTGATGTCTTGTTCCTTGAGTTCTTTATATATTTTGGAGATCAGCCCCATGTCATATGTAGGGTTGGTGAAGATCTTTTCCAATTCTGTAGGCTGCTGTTGTTTTCCTAGGGACAGTTTCATTTGCCTTACAGAAGATTTTCAGTTTCCTGAGGTCCCATAATCTCAGTGTCTGAGACACCTCTCTTTTGTTCAGGAAGTTGTCTCCTGTGTCAATGAGTTGAAGGTATTCCCCAATTTCTCTTCACTCAGGATCAGTGAATCTATTCTTTGTTTGTTTGTTTTTGGTTGCTTGGTTTTAATTTTTTGAGACAGGGTTTCTCTGTGTAACAGCCTTGGCTGTCCTAAAATTCACATTGTACCAGGCTGGCCTCGGACTCACAGAGATCCATGTGCCTCGTACCCCTAGTGCTCAGATTGTTGTATATTGATCTCTTTGATATACCTGGACTTGAGTTTGTATAGGGTGATTGAATGCCTTAGTTATGTTTTCTACTTATGGAAAGAGAAATCAAGATCATGGCAACTCTTATAAGAAAAATCTTTTAATTGGGGATGACATATGGCTTCAGAGGTTCAGTTCTTTATCATCATGGCAGGAAGCATGAATGCATACAGGCTGACATGGTACTGGAGGAGCTGAGATTAATACATCTTGATCTTCAGACAAAATGAGGTGAACTGAGTGTCACCCTGAGCATAGCTTGAGCAAAGCAGACCTCAAAGTACACCCCCATAGTGACTCACTTTCTCCAACAGGGTCACACCTGCTCCAACAAGGCCATGCCTTCTAATAGTGCTACTCTCTATGAGCTTATCCATGCTAATTATGTTCATACTTCAGCACTAATAGGCAGGGGACAAATTGTGTTTTTATATGGGTTGAAATCCAGTTAGACCAGCACCATTTGATGAAGATGCTTTCTTTTTCCACTGTATAATTTTGACTTCTTTGTCAAAATTCAGGTGTCCACAAGTTTGAGGATTTACATCTGGGTCTTTAAATAAATTCCATCAATCAACTTGCTTTTATACCCAAACCATTCTGCTTTTTTCTTTCGTTCTGTTTTTGTTTTTGGATAGTGAATGTACTGTGTATGTATATCTTATTGATTGTTAAATAAAATACTATTTGGCCAATGAGACACCACATAGACGGGGACTAGGAGTCAAAGAGGATTCTGGGAAATGTAATAGAGAAGTGATGATCCAGGCAGGAAGTGACATAGCAAGGAGACTCATATTTAAGCGAAGGAGAACCAGGAAGGGCCCTCTTTTCCCCTCCGCTCCTCCTCCAGTGGCACGATGTGATCCACCAGCCAGGAGGGATGCCAAGAAGGCATCCGATAAGATAAGTCCTATAAAATATATAGATTTACGATAATTAAGACTGAGCTAGCAGATGAGGAATCCTAGTCATTGGTCAAGCAGCATTGAACCTAATACAAGTTTCTGTGTATTCATTTGGTCCTAACTCGGGCAGGCGGCTTGCTTAAAGCACACACGTGGCAGTGGAGCTCAGGCAGCTTATGGTGGAAAGATTTATTGCAATAGTTTTTGTTTTGTTTTTCAAGACAGAGTTTCTCTGTGGTTTGGGGGCTGGAGGCTGTCCTGGAACTAGCTCTTGTAGATCAGGCTGGCCTCAAACTCACAGACATCTGCCTGCCTCTACCTCCCAGGTACTGGGATTAAAGGCATGTGCCACCACTGCCCGGCCACCATACATTTCTATAGTTCTGTACTAGAGTTTGAAATTGTGGGGTAGGGTTGACATCTCTAGAAATATATATAATGTATAGTACATATATTATAAGTATGTTTTAGCCACCCTGGGTGTTTGTTCTTCCATATGACATTGAGTATTATTCTTCAAGTTCTGTTGATTATCTTGATTGTCTAGCAGATTTTCTCAACAAACTCTGAAAGCAGTGCTAAGAGGGAAGTTCATAGCACTAAGTGCCCACATGAAGAAACTGGAGAAAAGTCACATTAGAGAATTGACAGAACAACTGAAAACATTAGAGCAAAAGGAAGCAAACTCACCAAGGAGGAGTAGACACCAGGAAACAATCAACCTGAGAGCTGAAATCAATAAAGTAGAAACTAGGAAAACATTACATAGAATCAATGAAACAAAGAATTGGTTCTTTGAGAAGATCAACAAGATAGACAAACCTCTAGCCAAACTAACCAAAAGGCAGAGAGAGAGCACACTAATTAACAAAATCAGAAATGAAAAGGGGGATATAACAACGGACACTGAGGAAATCCAGAGAATCTTCAGGTCATACTTTGAAAACCTGTACTCCACCAAATTCAAAAATCTAATGGAAATGGACAGTTTTTGGGATAAATATCACTTATCAAAATTAAACCAAGATCAGATAAACATTTTAAATCGACCCATAACCCCTAGTGAAATAGAAGCAGTCATCAAAAGCCTCCCAACCAAAAAAAGCCCAGGGCCAGATGGCTTCACTGCAGAATTCTACCAGAAATTCAAACAAGAGCTAATTCCAGTACTCCTCCAATTGTTCCACACAATAGAAGCAGATGGGATAATGCCAAACTCTTTCTACGAGGCTACAATCACTTGGATAAGATAAAATTAAGAAAGAGAACTACAGACAGATATCCCTCATGAACATTGATGCTAAAATACTCAATAAAATATTGGCAAACTGAATCCAAGAACATATCAGAAAAATCAACCACCACGATCAAGTAGGCTTCATCCCAGGGATGCAAGGATGGTTCAACATACAAAAATCCATCAATGTAATCCACCATACAAACAAACTGAAAAAGAAAAACCACATGATCATCTCACTAGACGCTGAAAAAGCCTTTGACAAAATCCAACATCCCTTCATGATAAAGATCATGGAGAGAACAGGAATAATAGGAACATAACTAAACATGATAAATGCAATATACACCAAACCAATAGCCAACCTCAAAATAAATGGAGAGAAACTCAAAGCGTTTCCTCTAAAATCAGAAACAAGACAAGGCTGTCCACTCTCTCCATATCTCCTCAATAATGTACTTGAAGTTCTAGCTAGAGCAATAAGACAAGAACGGGGTATCAGAGGGATACAAATTGAAAGGATGAAGTCAAACATTCACTATTTGCAGATGACATGATTGTCTACATTAGTGACCCAAAAAACTCTACCAGGGAACTCCTCTGGCTTCAGCAACGTAGCAGGATACAAAATTAACTCAAAAAAAATCAATAGCCCTACTATATACAGATGATAAATCCAAAGAGAAAGAAATCAGAGAAACATCACCTTTCACAATATCCACAAGCAACATAAAATATCTTGGGGTAACACTAATCAAAAAAGTGAAAGACCTGTACAATAAGAACTTTGAGACTTTAAAGAAAGAATTTCAAGAAGACACCCGAAAATGGAAAGATCTCCCATGCTCTTGGATAGGTAGAATTAACATTGTAAAAATGGCAATCCTGCCAAAAGCAATCTACAGATTCAATGCAATCCCCATCAAAATCCCAACACAGTTTTTCACAGACATTGAGAGAACAATACTCAACTTTATATGGAAAAATAAAAAACCCAGGACAGCCAAATTAACTCTATACAATAAAGGATCTTCTGGAGGCATCACAATCCCCGACTTCAATCTCTACTATAAAGCCATAGTTCTGAAAACAGCTTGGTATTGGCACAAAAATAGACAGATAGACTAATGGAATCGAATTGAAAACCCTGATATTGACCCACGCACCTACAAATACCTTATTTTTTGACAAATGTGCTAAATCTATACATTGGAAAAAAGATAGCATCTTCAACAAATGGTGCTGGCAACATTGGATTCGGACATACAGAAAATTGCAGATAGATCCATACCTGTCACCATGCACAAAATGTAAGTGCAAATGGATAAAAGATCTCAGCATAAATCCAGCCACACTGAATCTTCTAGAAGAGAAAGTGGGAATTACCCTTGAACAAATTGGCACAGAAGACTGCTTCCTGAACATAACCCCAGTATCACAGACATTGAGGTCTGCAATTAATAAATGGGACCTCCTGTAACTGGGAAGCTTCTGCAAGGCAAAGGAAACAGTCATTAGGACAAAAAAAAAAAACACAGAATGGGAAAAGATGTTCACCGATACCACATCTGACAGAGGACTGATTTCCAAAACATATAAGGAGCTCAAGAAGCTAGCCACCAAAACACCAAACAATGAAATTAAAAAGTGGGGTGCAGAATTAAATAGAGAATTCTCAACAGAGGAATCTGAAATGGCTGAAAGACACTTAAGAAAGTGCTCAAAATCATTGGCCATCAGAGAAATGCAACTCAAAACACCTCTGAGATACCACCTCACACCTGTCAGAATGGCTAAAATAAAAAATACCAATGACAATCTATGCTGGAGAGGATGTGAAGAAAAAGGAACACTCCTCCATTGCTGGTGGGAGTGCGAACTTGTAAGACCACTCTGGAATCAGTATGGCGGTTGCTCAGAAAGATTGGAATCAGTCTACCTCAAGATCCAGCCATTCCTCTCTTGGATATATACCCAAATAGTGCATGTTCATACAACAAGGACATATGTTCAACCATGTCCATAGCAGCATTGTTTGTAATAGGCAAAACCTGGAAGCAACCTAGATGCCCCTCAACTGAAGAAGGGATTGAGAAAATGTGGTACATTTATACAATGGAGTACTACTCAGCACATAAAAAGCAATGGAATCTTGAAATTCACAGGCAAATGGATGGAACTAGAAGAAACCATCCTAAGTGAGGTAACCCAGTCACAAAAAGACAAACATGGTATGTACTCATTGATATATGAATTTTAGACATAGAGCAAAGGATTACCAGCCTATAATCCTCTTCACCAAAGAAACTAGGAAACATGAAGGACTCTAAGGGATAAATGGTCCCCAGGAATGGAAGTGGCATGAAATCCTGAACTAATTGGGAGCATGAGGATGGGGGGAGGGAGCTGCTACTGAAAGACCCCCCGAAGAGGCACTTTCGTAGAGGGAGACCCACACACCCAGGAATCAGCGAGGCCACGAACTGGATGCAAAAAACAAGAGGCTTTATTGGAGACGCGGGTACCCGGGGCGACTTAGCCTTTGTGTGGCTAAGCGCGCCGAGCCAAGGGAAAGGGGTCCTTATATAGGGAAAAAGGCGCAAGCTAGGAGCAGGGATTCTATTGGATAATTCTAATGAGGCATTATACAGAGCTATTCCCATTGGTCAATGTATATGAGGCGCTATACAGGGTTATTCAAATGAGGCAAAGTACAGAGTTATTCAAATGAGGTGAAACACAGAGTCTTTCAAATGAGGCGAAATACAGAATCATTTCCATTGGATGGTTCAAATGAGACACAGAGCCATTCCAGATCAGCATATTCTCAAGGTCTGGTGTCTGGTACAGCAGACTCAATTCCCCCCCCCCTTCCTGATGGCTGACCTTGGGGGCGGAGACCTTGGGACGGAGTGTTTCTCTTCGGGCGGGGCGGGGGCTCAGGGGCAGGGCTCCAGGCCGGCTCACTCGGTGTTTGTTCTCGTGCCGACCCACCCGGTGCTCGTTCTCGGGCTGGCCCACCTGGTGCTCATTCTCGGGCCGGCCCACCCGGTGCTCGTTCTCGGGCCTGCCCACCTGGTGCTCGTTGCTCGGCCCCAGCCCCGAGGCGCGATGCCAGGCGGGGCGGGCTGGGGGCGCGAGCCCTGCCGGGGTGAAGGCTTGGGAGGCTCCGGCAGCTTCAGGGCAGGGGGCTCAGGGGCATTTCGAGCGGGTCTTTCACTACAATAAGAGCAGGAGAAGAGGAGTAGAGGAGAGGAAATGGAGGGGCAGAAATATTGAGTTGGGGGAAGAATAGAGGAGAGAGAGCAGAATGAGAGGTACCATATCAGAGGGAGCCACTATAGGTTCAAGAAGAGATCTGGAACCAGGGAGATCTCCAGAGACCTACAAGGGTGACACAATCTGACAATCCAGGCAATGGTGGAGTGGATAACCTAAAAACCAACCCTTCCCCTAAAATGAGATTGATGACTTCTCTTTATGCCATCCTAGAGCCCTCACCCAGTAGCTGATGGAAGCAGAGACAGACATCCACAGATATACACTGAGCTGAAATCGGGAATTTAGTTGAAGAGAAGGAGGAATGAAGAGCGAAGGGGTCTGTACCAGATTGGAGAAACGCACAGGAACAATTGGCCTGAACAAGGGAGAGCACATGGACCCCAGATGCTGTCTGGGAGGCCAGTACAAGACTAATCCAGACCCCTGAACATGGATGTTAATAAGGAGGCCTCTGCACTCCAGGGAGCCTCTGGTGGTGGATTAGTATTTCTCCCTGGTGCAAGAAGGGACTTTTAAAGCCCATCCCACGTGAAGGGTTACACTCTGGCCCTGGACACATGGGGAAGGGCCCAGGACCAGCACAGGAAGATTTGGTGGACTTTGCAGAGCCCCTGTTGAGGGCCCTACCCTGCCTGGGGAGTGGTGGGTGGATGGTAGTGGGGGTAGGCTGGGGGTGGGGGAGGAGGGATGGGGGTGAGGGGAGGGAGAGGGAGAAGGGACTTACATGTGAAACAAGCTTGCTCCCTAACTAGAACTAATAAATAATGAAAAAAACTAAAACTTTGTTTCACTGGTTTTGTATCATTGTCTTTGTTTCTATTTTACGGATTTCAGGCCCAGTTTGATTATTTTCAACTGTCTATTCCTATTGGATGTGTTTACTGCTTTTTCTTCAGGTTGGCTGTTGAGAAGAGAGAATGAGGTCTCTCTCATTTCTTTATGAAGTGTGCTATGAAATCTCTTCTTAGTACCACTTTCATTGTTTCCCCTTAAAGTGTGGTCTGTTGTGCATTTATTTTCATTGAGTTCTAGGAAGTCTTTATTTCCTTATTCTGCCTTGGCCCAATAATCATTCAGTAAATAGTTGTTAAGTTTCCATGAGTTTGTAGGCTTTTGTTGTTTCTGTTGTGGTAATCCAGCTTTAATCGGTTATGGACTGAAAAGATAGAGTTTTTTCCCATTTTTTGTATCTCTTTAGGTTTGCTTTGTGACCTAGTCTGGGGTCAGGATAGAGAAGGCTCTATGTGGTGCTGAGAGGAAGGTATATTCTTTTGTGTTTGGGTGAAATGCTCTTTCAATATATGTTTGGTCCATTGGAGTCATAATTTCTGTCAGTTCCATTATTTCTCTGTTTAGTTTCTCTTTGGATAACCTGTCCCTTGGTGAAAGTAAGGTGTTGAAGTCTCCAACTATAGCTGTGTAGGACGTCATGTGTTATTGAAGCTTTAGAAATATTTCTTTTACCAATGTGGTTGTCCATGCATTTGGGGCATAGATACTCATAATTGAGATGTCATTTGGGGGATTTTTCCTTTGAATAATATGAAATATCCATGATCTCTTGTAAATAATTATGCTTGAAAGTCTATGCTGTTATATTTTAGAATGTCTCCACAACCTTGCCTCTTGTGTCCATTTTCTTGGAATATATTTTCCAACCCTTTATTCTCATACAATGTCTACATTTGATACTAGCATACGTTTTTTGTATGGATGGAAAGGATGGATCCTGATTTCCCAATCACTCTGTTAATCTGTGCCTTTTTAATGGGGAAGAGTCCATTGATGGTGAGAGATATGAACAACTAATTGTTATTAATTCCTCCTTATTGTTGTTGCTGTTTGTGATGATACTGTGTGTTTGTGTGTGCACTTACCTACCTTTGGTTTTCAGAGTGCAAAATTTATAATTTTCTTTCTTTCTTGGGTGTATTTAACCTCCTTGGGTTGGAGTTTTCCTTCTCCTACCTTCTGAAGGAGATTTGTACATATTGTTTAAATTTGACATTCTCATGAAGTATCTTATTTTCTCTGTGTATGAGTATTGAATATTTTGCTGGTATAGTATTCAGGGCTAGCATCTGTGGTCTCTTAGAGTTTGGAAGACATCTGTCTGAGCCATTCTGGTTTTGAATGTCTCAAGCAAGAAGTCAGATGTAATTCTTATAGGTCTGCATTTATATGTTATTTTGTCTTTTTCCCTTTTAGCTTTTAATACTTGTTCCTTGTTCTACACATTTAATGTTTTATTACCAAGTAGTGGGGGAGGCTTCCATTTCTGGTCCAATTTATTTAATGTTCTGTAAACTTCTTGTGCCTTTACTTAATTTTCCTGCTTTAGGCAAGGAATTTTTCTTCTATGATTTTGTTGAAGATATTTAATGGGCCTCTGAACTGGAAATCTTCTCTTTTTTCTTTTTTAAATTTAAATTAGAAACAAACTTGTTTCACACTTCAATCCCAGCTAACTCTGCCTCCCCTCTTTCAGGTCCCCAATCAACCTCCATCCAATCCTCCTCAGCTCCCCAGGGAGGGTGAGGCCCTTGATGTGGAATCACCAAAGTCTGTCATATCATGCTTGGCAGGGCCTATACCCTCCCCCCATGTGTCCTGGCTGAGACAGCCTCCCTCCATGTGACATGGGCTCCACTCCCAAAGTCCATTGGTACATCAGGGTTAAATACTGATCTACCACCTGAAGCCCCATACATTGCCTAGGCCTCCTCACTGAAACCCACGATCAGGGGGTCTGGATCCATCCCATGCTGTTGTCTCAGCTATCAGTCTGGGGTCCATGAGCTCCCCCTTGCTCAGGTCAGCTGTTTCTGAGGGTTTCAACACCCCATTCTTGACCCCTTTGCTTATCACGCCTCCCTCTCTGCAACTGGGTTCCAGGTGTTCAGTTCAATTTGTGAGTGTCTGCCAATGCATCCATCAGCCACTGGGTAAAGGCACTAGGTTGGCATTTATGGTAGCATCTCCACCATTGCTTAGATGGCCAGTTGGTGTCATTCTTGTAGATCTCTGGAAATCTCACTAGTGCCAGATCTCTCCTCAAACATATAATGGCTCCCTCTATTATGGTATCTCTCATCCTGCTCTTCTGTATTCTTCCCCCGACTCAACCTTCCTGCTCCCCCATATCTTCCTCACCCCTCCTCTTCTGCCCTTTCTTTCTCCCACCTTGCTCTCCCCTCCCCGCATGCTCCCAAATCAGCTCAGGAGATCCTGTCCCCTTCCCCTTCTCCAGGGGACCATGCATGTTTCCCTTAGGGACCTCCCTGTTTCCCAGACAAACTAGCAGTGGGATTGTAGGCTGGCAATCCCTGCTCCATGTCTAAAATCCATATATGAGTGAGTACATAGCTTGTTTATCCTTTTGAAACTGGATTACCTCACACAGGATGGTTTCTTCTAGTGCCATCCATTTGCCTGCAAATTTCAAGATTCCATTGTTTTTTTTTCTGCCAAGTAGTACTCCACTGTGTAAATGTACCACATTTTCTCTATCCATTCTTCAGTTGAGGGGCATCTAAGCTGCTTCCATGTTCTGGCTATTACAAACAATGCTACTATGAATATAGTTGAACTAATGTCCTTGTTGTATAAATGTGCATCTTTTGGGTATATGCCTAAGAGTGGAATTACTGGATCTTTTGGTAGACTGATTCCCATTTTCCTGAGGAATCTCTACACTGATTTCCAAAGTGGCTGTACTCCCACCAGCAGTGGAGGAGTGTTCCCCTTTCTCCACATTCTCTCCAGCATAAACTGTCATTGACATTTTTTGATTTTTGCCATTCTGACTGGAGTAAATTGGTATCTCAGAGTTTATTTGGTTTGCATTTCCCTGAGGGCTAAGGATGTTGAACACTTTCTTAATTGTCTATCAGCCATTTTAGATTCTTCTATTGATAATTCTCTATACAGTTCTGTACCCCACTTTTTAATTGGATTGTTTGGTGTTTTGGAAACTAGTTTCTTGAGTTCTTTGTCTATTTTGGAGATCAGCCCTCTGTCAGATGAGGGGTTGGTGAATATCTTTTCCTAGTCTGTGGGCTGCTGTTTTGTCTTGTTGACTGTATGCTTTGCCTTACAGAAGCCTCACAGTTTCAGAAGGTCCATTTTTAAATGTGAATCTCAGTGTCTCTGCTACTGGTGTTATGTTCAGGGTCTGGCGGCCAGGGGAATCGAAAAGGGGGAGGTGTACTAGAGAAGCCCCTGGGACTCACCTCTCCACCAGAGTGTGGAGGGGCAAGACCGGAATGGCGGTCTTGAACTGAGATTCTTCTTCTTTTTTTATTCCTATTGTTCTTGGGTTTTTTCTTTTCATAGTGTCCCACATTTGCTAGATTTTCAGTGTCAGGAAATTTATAGATATAACATTTTCTTTGACCATTTTCTTAGACTGGTGTATCAATTTCTTCTCTCATATATTCTACACCCGGGATTGTCTCTTCCATCTCTTGTATTCTGTTGCTGATTCCTGAATCTATAGTTCCTGTTTACTTACCTAGATTTTTTCATCTCCAGGATTCCCTCTGTTTGATTTTTCTTTATTGCTTCTACTTCCAGTTTCAGGTCCTGAACTGTTTTATTCATTAACTCAATTGTTTATTGGTTTTTTCCTGGATTTATATAAGGGATTTATCCATTTACCCTTTCAGGGCCTCTATCATCTACATGAGATTGGGCATAACCACATTTTCTTTTGTTTCTACTGTGTTGGAATACCCAAGGCTTACTCTAGAAGGAAAGCTGGGCTCTAGTTGTGTAATATTGCCTTAACTACTATTGACTATGCTCTCAAACTGCCAAGTAGGCCAACTGAGTTTGAATTACTATGGGTTAGAGGTGGAATTCTGAGCTTATCTTTGTTGGATGGAAATGGGGGAGGGATTATTTTCTGTAGGTTTTTGTTTCCACTCTGGTCTTCTGTCCTAAATGACATGTGGCTCTGGTAACTAGAGAATCTTTAGGACCAGTAGAGTGTCCCCAGTGTGGTTCTGACAGCCTGTATGTAATGTGGGGTTCCAAGTACTGGCTTGGTCTCTGGGGTTCTAGGTACCAGTGTGACCTCTAGTAAATCATGGGTCTTCTGCTGGCATTGTGAATTGGGATATGGAGCCCAGGGGTTAGAGTTGGGAATAACTGGACAGGCTTTAATGATAGTTAGCTGGCAGTTGGCAGTGTCTAACCTAGAGTTCTAGTAGCAGCATGGTTTCAGGTAGAGCAGCAGTACCATGTCAGGGTTGTCAGCTAGAATATGTTGCGCAGGAGGGGCAATAATACCTACTTGTTTGTTTTTTAATTAACAATAACTAATAAATAATAACAAAATTCCACAAATGAATAACCTGTTATTATGAAAATCAACATGGATGTTCTTAATGAGACAGACACCCTTTCCATGAGATCCAGAAGTAACACTGCTGGATAAAGGCCTAAAGGAAACATCCAGCATGCCAGAGACTAGTGCACATGGTCAAAGCAGGGACATTCAAAATGGCAAAGAAGTGGGATCCTGTGGGGAGCCACAGCCCCAAGATGGCACCTGGCTGGATGCCAGGGAGACCAAGCTTAGCTGTAAACAAGCCTTATTTGGAAGCGCTTAGTGGCTCTGGTGTGCCTCCTCCAGCTGTGACCTATCCGGGATCGCCAGGTGGCATGAGCTAATTGGGTAATGAGCTTTCTATCCAGGACTGTCAGGTGGCATGAGTTAACTGGGTAATGGCTTGCTTTTAAGGGCTTGCCAGGGGGGCTAGCAGATAGAAGAAGCAGAGAGCGAAGCTGAGGTAGAAGTAGAAGGAGAAGCTGATGTACAAGGTTCCTGAATAAACTGCTTGAAGAAGAGTCGTGATCGTGTCCTTCTTGCTGGTCAAGATAGGCGCGTCAGGATCCCCAATTGTCTATCTGCTGGAGAATGAGGAAGGACCTGGAGTAGCCATATGGTGGGGAAAAACTCAGTCATTATAACCTCCATTTACAAAACTAGACACAGTTCTGGTTTTCTGCAAATACTCTACGTGATCTATACATTCATAGCAGTAACTTGAGACTCATATTGCACTCTCTAATGATGTCCCTACGGCACTGAGTGAATGACCATGCTGCTATGTGTGTCAGTTTTAATGTAGGTATGGGGGGAAACATGGATCTTACAGGAAATGAATTTTCTAAAAACATAATTTGGGTACATTATGACACGGAATATGGTAGTGGAAGATCTGAATCCCTATCTGGATACAATGGGCAGGTAGACCTGCACACTTTCCAGTGTACAGACTTGAAGCTACAGGTCCTGGGAGTGATTAGGTTGGCTGAAAAGCAGTACAAATATTAATCTCACCATGAAGAAAATTCACAGGGGAATTAATTTGAGCCATATGATACTGTAAGTTTCAACATTGAATTAACATGTTAGTGTACCATTTGGTATCAGTACAGATGACTTTATATTTAACTCCTTTTAAAATTTTACTTCCAAAATTTTAATCATGTTTTGATAGACTCTGTCCTTTCAGCCCCTACAGAGGATCATACTTTGTGTAGAGAGGACAATCACGCACAGTAATCAACACACAATCTGTCTGATCATAAATATTGCCACATAGAACTTGTGTTCCATAGTGGACAGTCAGTAACAACCTTCTGAGACCATGGAGATAACAGCAAATGGCCATGCTCAAGCTAAAACTGTCCTTCCTTCAGGCAATCTGACTTCCACAATCTCAAAATAACACCCATGGTGTCCTCATGTTCATGAGTTATGTTACATGGGAGGCCATATGCATGCAAACTCACACTGTGTGATTCACTTAAAACATACTAATGCCAGAAGTTTCACTTTCTTTCTCCAAGGATAGAGGGGGGCTAATTCAGCTAACTCACTATTATTGACTGAGACAATGCATTCTGAGTCACTACAGAAAAGTTTCATGGCCCATGGCCATGAGTACCCAGCAATTCCCAGTGTGGGGTATCACTCATGTTTTAATCCATCATCCCTTCATCAGAAACACTGGCAACATGGTGGTTGAGACAGCAACACCAGCACAGGGGAAGCATAGAATTGACAGAGTCCCAGAAAAGAGCAAGGCTTGCAGAAATTAAACTACCACTATATAACCTTCAAGAACACAAGGACAGAGGGCTTGAAATGATTCTGGATAGCATGATGATCCTGAATCTAGCAACCTCTTGGGAATCATACCTAGATAATAGATAAGCACTGCTGAGAGAGAGAAAATTGGTATTTACTAGAGATAAGGCCCTTTCCTGGTTATAGAACAATTATGAGTGTGACCTGAAAACATGTATATGCAAACATCACACAGATTCAGCACATTGTAGGCATTAACTAATTCTTTTTCAATAGGTAAGTGTCAATTTTTAATTTTGAGAGGCTGTATATTTAAGAGGGGGTGGGAAAATGAAAATGCTAAGAGAAAAAGGTGTTTGAATGGTACAGTTTTATTTTCATTTTAAAACAATAGGGTTACGGAATTATTTACTGGAAGTCTTAGCCTGGGTTTCATGTGCAATATTATAATATTTATGCAATGACACATATTCCATACATGCCTATTTTAGTTTAATGCTTCTGACTGCACGACAGACCTCCCTTCTAAAAAGGAGTCACAATGACAGACACTACAACATCATGTTGGACATGTAGTTTCCATGGAAACATGAAGCAATACTTTGAGACTTTGTATCAGCTGACATCCCAAGGTATAATGCTCTGTCCTCTCCTACAACTCCATGCTACGCACACATTTCCCCAAGCCCATCTCTCATGTTAAATCTGTCCATACTATGAAGCCTTCATCGGGATGGAAAGTAACACAGAGAGATGACTACAAGATCACTCAACTTCTTCCTACAACAGCAGAATATCTTTTTGCCTTTTGTTTATGATTTATACTGTATGGCATGTATTGGACTCCAGACAGCCAGAAGTTATGTAAAAACTATGCATTATAAAATTTCCTATATAGATTTTGATTCGATCCTCAATTATTTTCTTCTTGGGAGCCATACAGATTGGCAGGAACCTTTAAGCCAAACTTGGCTAGCCACAGGATTATAGAACTCTCTTTTGATTATAAATGGCTTCTAGAAGCATGAGCACCCAGAAGGAACAACATGACCCAGACGTCAATCCTTTGCTCCAAACACAAGCCCACTTACCTAAGCAAAACTCCTAGATCCCACCTTTCACCTAGGTAACCCTCCGTCTCCCCACCACCCATGAACTTTTTACCCTGTCAACATCCTCTTTCTATAGTTTTCTAACATCCTGCTTAAACTAACACCTGGTCCTTGGCCTCTTCTTCCCCTCTCCTTTACCCCATACTACTGACTGTATAAGTTAGCCTGGAAAAAAATAAAATTCGCCACTTGATCAGAATCATGTCTTGTGGTCATTCTCTCACGTCTCTTGTCCCCATTCCCCTTCCTGGACTTCTAGCTCTAGGTTGCTGTCCTGCGGATCGGGACAACTACATTTTCCCACAACTCAAATGCACTTAATTGCTTTTGCATTATCTACACACATATTAGACTATTTTTCACTGTTTGCAAATCAAGTTGTCTGTGGAAGAAAGAAAGCTTTGGGGATTCATGCAATGCAGTGTGGGATAACCAATGAAATGAGACACACTGCCCAGCTCCAAGAATGCCTATATCATTGTACATAATGTGTCAATTAGGACTTTGAGTGCTTAAATTATAGCAGACTTCTTGAGATGTTATCAATATTTGACATTTATAATTGTTAAACCTTTTATTCTGTCATATCTAATATCTAGTTTGATTTTTAAAATTTTTTATTTGAATTAGAAAGAAAATTATTTTACATGTCAACCCAGGTCACTTGCCCTCCCCTCCTCCCCTGCCCCTGCAACTAACACCTTACATATCCCATACCCTTTCTGCTCCAAGGGAGGGCGAGGCCTTCCATGGGGGGGTCTTCAAAGTCTGTCTTAATCTTTGGGATAGGGCCTAGGACAATCCCCTTGTGTCTAGGCTCAGGGAGTATCCCTCCATATAGGATGGGCTCCCAAAGTCCATTACTATGCTAGGGATAAGTACTGATCCACTACAAGAGGTCCCATAAATTTTCAAGGTCTCCTCACTGACACCCCCATTCAGGGGGTCTGGATCGGTCCCATGATGGTTTCCCAGCTATCAGTCTGGGGACCAAGACATCTCCCTTGTTCTGGTCATCTGTTTCTGTGGGTTTCACTAGCTTGGTATGAACCCATTTGCTCATCAACCCTCCTTCTCTGGAACTGGATTACAGTTCAGCTCAAGGTTTAGCTGTGGGTGTTTGCTTTTACTTCCACCAGCTGTTGGATGAAGGCTTTAAGATATCATATGAATTAGTCATCAATCTCATTATCAGGAGAGGACATTTAAGGTAGCCGCTCCTCCACTGCTTAGATTGTTACATGTTGTCATCTTTGTAGCTCTCCAGACATTTCCCTAGTGGGTGATTTCTCTTTAAACCTATAATGTTTCCCTCTATTATATTAATTCTTATCTTGTTCTCTTCTGTTCTTCCCTCAACTCCACCTCCCTGCCCCATCATGTTTTCCTCAACCCTCCCCTTCTCCCCTTCTCATTCTTCTAGTTCCCACTCCCCTCCCTCCCCCTGTGCTCCCAATTTGTTCATGAGATCTAATCCCTTTCAGTTTCTCCAGGAGACCATGTGTTTTCCTTATTGTCTCTATTTCAGTTTTCATGTCCTGAACTGTTTCCTTCAGTTGTTTGATTGTATTTCCTTCGCCTTCCTTAAGTTCTTGCATCTTTTGGTTTGTCTTCAATTTATCTGAAGGATTTCCTGATTTCCTCTCATAGGGTCCCCATTGTCTGCATGAAGTTGTTTTCAAGGTTGCTCTCTTCTGTTTCATCTGTGTTGGGATGTTCAGGTCTTTCTGGTGTAGAGTCCCTAGACTCTGGTGGTGGCATATTGGTTTTCCTGTTGTTGGATGTGTTCTAGTACTGTTGTCTTCCCATCTCTTCTTCCAGTGGGTGCAGGTGGTGTCTCTACCATTGCTGGTGTGTATGGGTCCAAGGTTCTCTTCCAGTGGGTGCAATTAGCTCTGATACTCTGATGAGTTGCAGGTGCATGTGGGTGCAGGTGTGTCTGAGGCACTTGCTCTACAGGTGGGTAAGAGCAGGACTAGCACAGAGATGTCAGAAGACTCTGGGTTGCTTGGTACTCAGGAGCCAAGTCGACCTACCTGCAGACCACAGGGAAGGAGTTCCCAGAGTAGGCAGGCAGAAGTTGAGTCCAAGTCAAGGGCCAAAGCAGCTCACATCCACTCTCCACTCTGCACTCTGTACTCTGCACTCTGCATTGAGTGGGAGTGGGAATAGCACAGCCATCTTAGCAGAGTCCAGGTAGCTTGGTCTTCAGGGGCCCAGTCGACCTGCCTGCAGTCCCCAGGGTAGGAGTTCCCAGAGTACTCAGGCAGTAGTTGGGCCCAAGTCCTCTAGTTTGATTTTGAGATCAGTTTTTGTTACATAGGCCCTCCTGGCCTTGAACTCAAATCACTGCTCTTGTCTCTGTCTCTTGAGTGATGAGATTCAGGGCCCACCATACTTGGCTCCATTCCTAAAATCTGCAGTTAGAGCCACATCTATAGATGGAAACACACTAACATGCAAGACATAAGACATACATTCTTCATACCAGAACTCAGTATGTTCTGCAATGACACAGAGGATCAAGAAGAAATGATATATACATCAGTATGATAGAAGTCAAGGACTTCTGCCATCTACCAAAAGGTTTCTTAATCTAAGGAAGGAGATGCCCATAAAGATACAAGAAACATAGAGAAGGTCAAATAGATTGGATCAGAAAGGAAAATTCCCTTTCAACATAATAATTAAAACACTAGTCATCAAGAACAAACAATATTAAATGCAGAAAGGGGAAAAAACAAACAATATACAAAGGCAAACCAAATAGAATTACAGCTGAATTAACAATGGAGTCTCTGACAGCCACAAGGGCCTAGAAAATGAGTGCTGCAGACTCAAAGAAATCACAGAGTACAGCCCAGAATATTATACCCAGCAAAACTTTCAATCACCATTAATGGAGAAAATAGCATTCCATGTTAAAGCCAATATATCTACGTATAGTTCCAGTCATACAGAAGGTTCTACTATGAAAATTACAAACAGAGGAGGTTCAATACACCCAATAAAACACAAGGAATTAATCTCAGAGTAACAAAATCAAAAGGTGGGAAGCAGTAACATCACCAAGCCCACCAACAAGTAATAGGAATCAACAGTCATTGATCATTGGTATCTCTCAATATCAATGGAACTAATTCCCCAATAAAAAGACAAAGACTAACAGAATGGATGTGAAAATATGATCTGAGCTTCTGCTGCATTCAAGAAAAACACCTTATCAAGAATCAGCAACATCTCAAGGTAAAGAGAGAGAAAAAGATATTCCAAGAAAATGGACCTAATATCAAGCTGGTGCAGCCATGATAGTATCTAATGGCAGAGACTTCAACCCAAAACTAATAAAAAAGATACGGAAGGAACTATGTCCTCAGGAGAGGAATAAATCCACCAAGGTGACATTTCCATTCTTAAAAATCTATGCCCCAAACAAAAGGGCACCCACATTTACAAAAGAAACATTACTAAAGCTTAAATCACATACTGAACCCCACAAACTGAGAGTGGGTACTGTAATACCCAATTCTCATCACTGGACAGGCCAATCACACAGAAACTAAACTGAGGAATACCGGAACTATCATATGATATGGAAACGGACCTATAATTGATATTTTAGATCTTGGTACCCAATCACAAAAGAATATACCTACTTCTATGCACCTCATGGAACTTTCTCCAAAATTGACTCAAACACAAAGCAAGAGTGAACAGACACAAGAAAACTGAAAATCTCCCTGCATCCTACCACAACACCAAGGATTAGAGTTGAATATCAAGAGCACTAGAAAGGACAGAAAGCTTAAACACTCATAGAAAACAACTCTCTACAGAAGGAAAAATGGGTTGAGACAGATAGAAAGAAAGAAAATGAATACACAACATAATCAAACTTATGGGACACAATGAAACTTCTGCTAAAAGGAAACTTCATAGCACTAAGTACCTACATAAAACAAGAGAAATACTGGAGGTATCTCATAGTAGCAACTTAACAGCACACCTGCAAACTCTGGAAGGAAAATGAATAATCATACCAAAGACTAATAGACAGTAAGAAATACTCAAACTGTGGAATGAAATTAATAAAAAGAAGAAACAAAATAATACAGAGAATCAAAAACAAAGAGTTTTTCTTTGAGAAAATTAACAAGCCAGGGAAAGCCTTATATGAATTCATTTAAAGGCAGAGGGATACTGTCAAATTAACAAAATCAGAAATCACAAGGAGAACCTAACAACAGACAATAAGAAAATCCAGAGAATCATTAGGTCATAATTTCAAAAACCTATAGCCCCCAAAACCAACAAATATCAAATAAATGGATAATGCTTTAGATGGGTATCACTTACCAAAGCTAATCAGGGTCAGAAAAGCAGTATGTATAACCCCTAGTGAAATGGAAGCAATCAGTGAAATTTCCCAAACAAAATAGCCCAGAGCAAGACAGGTTTAGCAGAGAAGTCTAAGACTTTCAAGTAAGAATTAATTCCAATACTCCACAATATTATACAGAACAGAAGTAACAATGTCCAATTCATTTTATGATGCTAAAATTACCTTCATACCCAAACCACATAAAGACCTAACAAAGAAAGAATTACAGACCAATATCCCAGGGCACATTGATGCAAAATACTCAATACTCACAAATGGAATCGATGAACACTTCCAAAGGAGTATTATCCATTTATCAAGTGGGCTTGATTTTATATATGCAGGAATGGTTCAACATATGAAAATCTGTCAATGTAATCCACCATTAAAGACACTGAAAGAAAAAAAAAAACATGATCATCTCAATAGATGCTGAAAAAACCTTAGATAAAATCCAACAAACCTTCAGTATTTCATACACAGTTGTAGTGTATTTTGACCATTTCTCCAAACTCTCTCTGATGCTATACTTGGCCACCCAAATTGGTGTCCTTTTTTTAAAGAGAATGACATACCTATATCAAGATTTCAAAGCTTTCAATCAATATAGATGGAGAAAAGAAGATATTCCATGACAAAGCCAGATTCAAACATACATATCCAACAATCCAGCCCTACAGAAAGTACTGGAAGGAAATCTGCAACCAAAGGAAGTTAACTACAATAACATAGAATAACATAGGCAATAGATAATCCCACTTTAGTAACAGCCAAAGGGAAAAAGGGACAGAATACCACACATAATCTTGCCACCATCACCAAAACAAAAACAAACGAGAATGAACAATCAATGGTCAGTAATATCCATCAACATTAATGGTCTTAACTTACCTATAAATGAACAGATTAGCAGAATGGGTATGAAGATAGAATCTTTCTTCTGCTGCATACAAGAAATATACCTCAACTTCAAAGACAGACAGTACCTAAGAATTAAAGTGTGGGGAAACATTTTCCAATCAAATGGACCCAAGAAACAAGTGGTTGTAGCAATCTTAATATGCAACAAAGTGGACTGTAAACTAAAATCAACCAAAAGAGAAGAAAGAGGTTACTTAAAGATTTCCTAGAATTCAGTGAGAATATGAACACAACATACCCAAACCTATGGGATACTTTGAAAGCAGTGCTAAGAGGAACGTTCAGAGCACTAAGTGCCCACATGAAGAAACCGGAGAATAATCACACTAGAGAATTAACAGCACAACTGAAAGCTTTAGAAAACAAAGACGCCAATACACCCCAGAGAAGCAAATGCCAGGAAATAATCAAATTGAGGGCTGAAATCAATAAAATGGAAACTATAAGAACAATACAAAGAATCAATATAATGAACATTGGGTTCTTTGAGAAAATCAACAAGATAGACAAACCTTTCTCCAAACTTACCAAACAGCAGGGAGTGAACATCCAAATTAATAAAATCAGGAATGAAAAGGGGGACATAACAACAGACACAGAGGAAATCCAGAGAACCATCAGGTTATACTTCAAAACCTATATTCCTCAAAATTCGAAAATCTAAAGGAAATGGACAATTTTCTGGACAGATTTCACTTCTCATAATGAAATCAAGAACAGATAAGCAACTTGAATAGACCTCAAACCCCTAATGAAATTGAAGCAGTCATCAGAATTCTTCCAACTAAAAAAAGGCCAGGGCCAGATTGCTTCAATGCAGAATTCTACCAGAAATTCAAGGTACAGCTAATACCAATTCTCCTCAAAGTATTCCACACAATAGAAGCACAAGGGTCATTGCCAAACTCTTTTTATGAGGCTTCAATAACCCTAACCCAAGCCACACAAAGACCTATATCCCGCATGAACATTGATGCAAAAATTCTCAATAAAATACTCCCAAATCAAATATAAGAACACATCAGAGAAATAAAACACCATGATCAATTAGGCTTCATCCCAGGCATGCAAGGATTGTTCAACATTCAAAAATCCATCAATGTAATTCACCGTATAAACAGATTGAGGGGGAAAAAACCCACATGATCATCTCACTACATGCCAAAAAAGCCTTTGACAAAATCCAACACCCCTTCATGATAAAGGTGTTGGAGAAATCAGGGACAATAGGAACATACCTCAACATAATGAAAGCAATATACAGCAAGCCAACAGCCAACATCATATTAAATGGAGAGAAACTCAACGAAATTCCTCTAAAATCAGGGACAAGACAAGGCTGTCCACTCTTTCCATACCTCTTCTATATTGTCCTTGAAGTTCTAGCTAGAACAATAAGACAACAAAAGGAGATCAAGGTAATACAAATCAGAAAAAAGAAGCCAAACTCTATTTGCAGATGATATGATAGTATATATAAGTCACCCCAAAAACTCTACCAGGGAACTCCTACAGCTGATATACATCTTCAGCAAAGTGGCAGGATACAAGATTATCTAAAAAACATTTGTAGCCCACTATATACTGATGACACATTGGTGGAGAAAGAAATCAGAGAAACATCACCCTTTACAATCGTGACAAACAACATAAAATACTTGGGGTAACAGTAGCCAAAAAAGTGAAAGACATGTCCATTTTGACTCTCTAAAGAAAGAAATTAAAGAAGGTACCAGAATATGGAAAGATCTCCCATGCTTTTGGATAGGTAGGATCAACATAGTAAAAATGGCAATCTTGCCAAAAGCAACTACAGATTCAATGCAATCCCCATCAAAATCCAAACACAATTCTTCACAGACCTTGAAAGAATAATTCTCAACATTATATGGAGAAACATAAGGCCCAGAAGACCAAAACAACCCTGTACAATAAAGGAACTTCTGGAGGCATCACCATCCCTGACTTGAAGCTGTATTAGAGAGCTATAGTCCTGAAAACTGTTTGGTATAGGAACAAAAATAGACAGGTAGAACAATGGAATAGAGTTGAAATCCCTGATACTAAACCATATACCTATGAACACCTGATTTTTAGAAACATTCCAAATTTATATGCTGGAACAAAGAGAACATCTTCAACAAATGGTGCTGGCATAACTGGATGTGAACATGTAGAAGACTACAGATAGACCCAAGCCTTTTGCCTTGAACAAAACCTAAGTCAAAATGGATCAAAGACCTCAACATAAACCCAGCCCACTAAGCCTATTAGAAGACAAAGTGGGAAATACCCTTGAATTAATTGGTACAGGAGACTGCTTCCTGAACATTACACCAGCAGCACAGACACTGAGATCAACAATTAATAAATGGGGATCGGTCCCTGAGGACCCTGGGATCCTGACACTGCTGAGATTGCTGGGCCATTCCAGCCCCCACAGAGTGCAGAGAGTGAAGATGGGAGCTGCTTCAGCCCCTGCCTTGGACCCAACTTCCATCTGCCCACCCTGGCAAACCCTGCCCAGGGATCTTCGACAGAACACTCCACCCCTAAGGACCAAGCAACCCAGAGTCTGCTGACATCTCTGTGCCAGTGCTGCTCTCACCCACCTAGAGAACAAGTGCCTCAGACCTACCTGCACCCAACTTGAAACCCATCAGAGTATCTAAGTCAATTGCACACACCTGAAGAGAACACTGGACCCATACACACCAGCAAAGTAAGTGACACCAACTCTACCCACTGGAACAAGAGATGGGAAGACGACAATATAAGAACACATCTAACAACAGGAAAACCAATATGATACCACCAGAGTCTAGGGACTCTACACCAGCAAGACATGAAGGTCCCAACACAGAAGCAGAAGAGAGCAACCTTAAAAACAACTTCATGCAGATGATAGAGAACCTAAGAGAGGACATCAGAAAATCCTTCAGAGAAATGGAAGAAAAGACAACCCAAAAGATTCAAGAAATCAAGGAAAGCCAAGAAAGCCAAGAAAATACAATTGAACAGCTGAAGGAAACAGTTCAGGACCTGAAAACTGAATTAGAGACAATAAAGAAAACACAAACTGAGGGAATGCTGGAAGTGGAAAAGCTGAGTAAACAATCAGGAACCACAGATGCAAGCATAACCAATAGAATACAAGAGATGGAAGACAGAATCTCAGATGCTGAAAGACAAACTAGAGGAAATAAACTCGTCAAGCAAAGAAAATCTGAAGTCCAACAAATCCCTAACACAAAATAACCAGGAAATATGGGACCCCGTGAAAAGACCAAACCTAAGGATAATAGGTATAGAAGAAGGTGAAGAAACACAACTCAAAGCTGCAGAAAACATACTCAACAAAATCATAGAATAAAACTTTCCCAACCTAAAGAAAGACATGCCAATGAAAGTACAAGAAGACTACAGAATGCCAAATAGAATAGAAAGTCCCCACGTCACATAATAATTAAAACACCAAACGTACATATAAAGAATAAAGAAAAAATATTAAGAGCAGCAAGGGAAAAAGGCCAAGTAACATATAAAGGCAATTCTGTCAGAATTAAACCAGACTTCTCCATGGAAACTCTGAAAGCTAGAAGGACATGGATAGATATTCTACCAACTCTGAGAGAACATGGATGCCAGCCCAGACTACTATACCCAGCAAAGCTTTCAATCACTATAAATGGAGAAAACAAGATAGTCCATGACAAAACAAGATTTAAACAATATGTAACCACTAATCCAGCCCTACAGAAAGTACTGGAAGGAAAACTCCAACCTAAGGAAATTAACTACACTCACATAAACATAGGCAATAGATAATCCCACTCTAAAACTAAAAAAAAAAACACAAAATAAAAGGCAGGGTAAATCCACATACAATACCAGTACCAACAACAAACCAAAAACAAACAAGAATAAACACTCAATGGACCTAAATTTCCCTCAGTATTAATGGTCTTAACTCACCTATAAAAAGACACAGGCTAACAGATTGGATACGAAGACAGAATCCATCCTTCTGCTGCATACAAGAAACACACCTCGAATTCAAAGACAGACATTACCTCAGAGTAAAAAGTTGGGATAAGATACTCCAATCAAATGGACCCAAGAAACGAGCTGGGGTAGCTATCCTAGTATCTAACAAGATAGACTTCAAACTAAAATCAATCAAAAGAGATGAAGAAGGTTATTGCATATTCATCACAGGAAAAATCCATCAGGAAGAAGTCTCAGTTCTAAACATCTATGCCCCAAATACAAAGACACCAACATTCGTAAAAGAAACTTTATTAAAACTCAAATCACAAATAAGCCCTCACACAGTTATAGTGGGAGACTTCAACACCCCACTCTCACCACAGGACAGGACCACCAGACAGAAACTTAACAAAGAGAAAAAGGAACTAACAGAACTTATGACCCAATTGTGATTAAAAGACATTTACTGAACTTTCTATCTAAACACAAAAGAATATATCTTCTTTTCATCATCACATGGAACCCTATCAAAAACTGACCACCTTCTTAGCAACATAGCAAACCTCAACAGGTACAAAAAAATTGGAATAATCCCCTGTGTCTTATCAGACCACCATGCTTTAAAGTTAGAAATCAAAAACAAATCAAAGTGCAAAAAACCTACCAACTCATGGAAATTGAACAACACGCAATTGCAACATTCCTGGATCAAGGACGAAATAAAGAAAGAAATTAAAGTCTTCCTAGAATTCAATGAAAATGTAGACACAGCATAACCAAACTTATGGGACACTTTGAAAGCAGTGCTAAGAGGAAAGTTCATAGCTCTAAGTGCTCACATGAAGAAACTAGAGAATAGCCACACCAGAGAATTGAGATCACAGATGAAACCTCTAGAAAAAATGGAAGCAAATTCACCCTGGAGGAGAAGATGCCAGGAAATAATCAAACTGAGAGCAGAAATCAATAAAGTCGAAACAAAGAAAACAATTCAAAGAATCAATATAACAAAGAGTTGGTTCTTTGAGAAAATCAACAAGATAGACAAACTGTTATCCAAACTAACAAAAGGCAGAGAGAGATCATGCAAATTAACAAAATCAGAAATGAAAAGGGGGGGCATAACAACGGACACTGAGAAAATCCAGAGAATCTTCAGGTCATACTTTGAAAACCTGTACTCCACAAAATTTGAAAATTTAAAGGATATGGACAATTTTCTTGACAGTTATCACTTACCAAAATGGAATCAAGAACAGATAAGCAACTTAAACAGACCTATAACCTCTAAGGAAATAGAAGCAGTCATCAAAAGTCTCCCTACAAAAAGAAAAACCCGGGCCAGATGGATTCACTGCAGAATTCTACCAGAAATTCAAAGCAGTGCTAATACCAATACTCCTCAAATTGTTCCACAAAATAGAAGCAGAAGGGACATTGCCAAACTCTTTTTACTAGGCTAAAATAACCTTTATACCCAAGCCACACAAAGACACAACTAAGAAAGAGAACTACAGACCAATATCCCTCATGGACATTGATACAAAAATTCTCAATAAAATCCTGGCAAATCGAATACAAGATCCTATCAGAGAGATCATCCACCATGATCAAGTAGGCTTCACCCTACTTGATGGTTCAACATATGAAAATCCATCAATGTAATCCACCATATAAATAGACTGAGGAAAAAAAAACACATGGTCATCTCACATGTCACAAGCCTGTGACAAAAATCTACACCCATTCATGATAAAGGTCTTGGAGAAATCAGGGACAACAGGAACATTCCTCAACATAATAAAAGCAATATACAGCAAGCCAACATCAAATTAAATGGAGAGAAACTCGATCCAATTCCTCTAATTAGACAAGACTAGGCTGTCCACTCTCTCCATACCTCTTCAATACTGTCCTTGAAGTCCTAGCTAGAGCTATAAGACAACAAAAGGAGATCAAGGGAATACAAATTGGAAAAAGAAGTCAAATTCTCACTATTGGCAGACAATATGATAGTCTACATTAGTGACCAGAAAAACTCAACCAGCGAACTCCTACAGCTGATACACAACTTCAGCAAAGTGGCAGCATACAGGATTACCTCAAAAAAATCCATAGCCCTACTATATACCGATGGCACATTGGTGGAGAAAGAAATCAGAGAAACATCACCCTTTACAATTGCCACAAACAACATAAAATACCTTGGGGCAACACTAAGCAAAAATGTGAAAGATCTGTACCATAAGAATTTTGAGTCTCTAAAGAAAGAAATTAAAGAAGATACCAGAAAATGGAAGGATCTCCCATGCTCTTGGATAGGTGGGATCAACATAGTAAAAATGGCAATCTTGCCAAAAGCAATCTACAGATTCAATGCAATCCCCATCAAAATCCCAACACATTCTTCACAGACCTTGAAAGAACAATTCTCAACTTTATATGGAGAAACAAAAGACCCAGGATACCAAAATAACCCAATACAATAAAGGAACTTCTGGAGGCATCACCATCCCTGACTTCAGGCTCTATTAAAGTGCTATAGGCCTGAAAACAGCTTGGTATTGGCACAAAAATAGACTGGTAGACCAATGGAATAGAATTGAAATCCCTGATATTAACCCACACACATATGAACACCTGATTTTTGACAAACAATCCAACTTATTATGGTGGAACAAAGAGAACATCTTCAACAAATGCTTCTGGCATAACTGGTTGCATACATGTAGAAGACTGCAGTTAGACCCAAGCCTATCGCCTTGCACAAAACTTAAGTCAAAATGGATCAAAGATCTCAACATAAATCCAGCTACACTGAACCTATTAGAAGACAAAGTGGGAAATACCCTTGAATTAATTGGTACAGGAGACTGTTTCCTGAACATTACACCAGTAGCACAGACATTGAGGTCAAAAATTGATAAATGGGACCTCCTGAAACTGAGAAGCTTCTGTAAAGCAAAGGAGACAGTCAGCAAGACAAAACGGCCCCCACAGACTGGGAAAAGATATTCACCAACCCCACATCTGACAGAAGGCCGATCTCCATTATAAACAAAGAACTCAAGAAGCTAGTCCCCCAAACACCAAACAACCCAATTAAAAAGTGGGGTACAGAACTAAATAGACAATTCTCAATAGAGGAATCGAAAACGGCTGAAAGACACATAAGAAAGTGTTCAACATCCTTAGCCATCAAGGAAATGCAAATAAAAACAACTCTGAGATATCATCTTACTCCTATCAGAATGGCCAAAATCAAAAACACCAATGACATTTTATGCTGGAGATGACGTGCAGATAGGGGAACACTCCTCCATTGCTAGTGGGAGTGCCAACTCCTACAACCACTTTGGATATTTGTATGGCAATTTCTCATGACAATGAGATCAGTCTACCACAAGGTTCAGCAATTCCACTGTAGGCATATACCCAAAAGAAGCACATACATACAACAAGGACATCCATTCAGCTAAGTTCATAGCGGCACTATGTGTAATAGCCAGAACATGGAAGCATCCTAGATGCCCCTCAACTGAAGAATGGATATGAAAATGTGGTACATTTATACAATGGAGTACTACACAGCTGGGAAAAAATGGAATCTTGAAATTTTGCAGCAAATGGATACAAAAAAATGAAATAAACCCCTGTATCTTATCAGATCACCAGGCTTTAAAGTTAGAATTCAACAGCAACACAAATTGCAGAAAACCTACAAACTCGTGGAAATTGAATAACACCCAATTGCACCATTCCTGGGTGGAGTAAGAAATAAAAAAAAGGAATTAAAGAGTTCCTAGAATTTAATGAGAATATAGACACAACATACCCAAACTTAAGGACGTTCTGAAAGCAGTGTTAAGAGGAAAGTTCATAGCACTAAGTGCCCACATGAAGAAACAGAGAATAGTCACACTAGAGAATTGACAGAACAACTGAAAACTTTAGAACAAAAGGAGAAAACTCATCACAGAGGAGTAAACACCAGGAAATAATCAAACTTAGGGCTGAAATCAATAAAGTAGAACTAGGAAAACATTACAAAGAATCAATGAAACAAAGAGTTGGTTCTTTGAGATCACTAAGATAGACAAACCTCTATCCAAACTACCCAAAAGGCAGAGAGAGAAAGAGCATGCCTATTAACAAAATCAGAAGTGAAAAGGGGGATATAGCAACAGACACTGGAATTTTTGTTTTTTTGAGACAGGGTTTTTCTGTGTAACAGCCCTAGCTGTCCTGGAACTCACTTCATAGATTAGGCCAGACTGGAACTCACAGATCCATCAGCCTCCTGAGCTCTAGGATTGTTTTAAGTTCAGGTCTTTGAAATACTTGGGCTTGAGTTTGTGCAGGGTGATTGTCTTAGTTATGGTTTTTAATTATGGAAAGTAAAGTCATGATCACACCAACTCTCCTAAGAGGAAGCATTTAATTGGGGGCAACATAGGGTTTCAGAGGTTCAGTCCATTGTCATCATGGCAGGAATCATGAAGGTTTGCAGCCAGACATGATTCTGGAGGATCTGAGATTTCAACATCTTCATCTGCAGGCAAAAGGAAGTGAACTGAGTGTCACACTGAGCATAGCTTGAGCAAAGGAGACCTCAAAGTCCACTCCACAGTGACCCATTTCTCCTACAAGGTCACATCTGCTCCAACAAGGCCATGCCTTTAATAGTGCTACTCCCTATGAGCTGATGCATGCCAGTATGTTCAAACTTCCATAGTAATAGATCTGGATCAAATTGTGTTTTGATATAGACTGATATCTTGCTATACCAGCACCATTTGCTGAAGATGCTTTCTTTTTCCACTCAATAATTGTGGCTACTTTGTCAAAAATCAGGTGTCCTTGAGTTTGTGGATTTACATCTGGGTGTTTAAATCAATTGCATTGATCAACCTGTTTTTATGCCAATCCCATGCTTGAAATTGTGGGGAGTGACACCATTTGAAGTACTTTTACTTTACAATAGACAGTTGTTTATCTTCCTTGAGTTTTCAGACATCTCTTGTTTCTGTTTGTTGCTGAAAACCAGCTTTAATCGGTTATGGTCTGATAAGATACAGGGGTTCTTGCATTTTTTCTAGATTTGTTTAGGCTTGCTTTGTAAGTGTGTGGCCAGGTTTAGAAAAGGTTCTCTGAGGTGCTGAAAAGAAGGTATATCCTTTTGTGTTTGTGGGAAATGTTCTGTAGGTATATATTTGGTCCACTTGAGTCATGATTTCTGTTCCATTATTTCTCTATTTAATTCCCTAATTTTGTGTTTAGTTTTCTCTAGATAATATGACCCTTGGTGAAAGTAAGGGCTTGAAATCTCCAACTGTTATTGTGTTGTGCTTCCTATGTGATTTGAGTTTTAGAAATATTTCTTTAAACAATGTGGTTGGCCTTGCATTTGGGGTGTGGATGTTCAGAATTGAGATGTCATTCTGGTGGATTATTCTTTTGATGATTATGAAATGTCCAAGATCTTTTTGATTAATATTGCTTGAAAGTCTTTGTTGTTAGATTTTAGAATGTCTACACCAACTTGCTTCTCATGTCTATTTGCTTGAAAAATATTTCCCACCCCTTTATTCAGACACAGTATTTATCTTTCATATTGAGTTGTGTTTCATGTATGGAGGAAAGGGTATGATCCTGATTAGACAGTCATTCTGCTAATCTATGCCTTTTTAATGGGTAATTGAGCCCATTAATATAGAGAGATATGGACAACTAAGGATTATTGATTCATAGTTTTTGTTGCTGCATGTGTGATTGTGTGTGGGTGCAAGCCCGTGCGTGCACCCGCCTGTGCACACACACACAAGCACACACACCTGCCTGCACATGCACAGACTTGAGCACACTTCACTTCTTTTGGTTTTCCTAGTGCAAAATTATTAATTTCCTTTATTTTCTTGGGTGTATTTAACCCCCTTGGGTTGGAATTTTCTTTCTACTACCTTCTGTGGTGCTGTATTTGTAGATGGATATTGTTTAAATGTGACTTTGTCATGATGTATCTTATTTTCTCCATCTATGGCGATTGAATATTTGGCTGTGTATAATAGACTGGGCTAGCATATGTGGTCAATTGTAGTCTACAAGACATCTGTCTAGGACCTTCTGGCCTTTAGAGTCTCTAATTCTAATAAGTCTACCTTTTTGTTATTTGGTCCTTTTCCCCTGTAACTTTTAATACTCTATTATTGGACCTTAATTGTTTTGATTATCATGTTGTGTGGGAGGCTTTCATTTCTGCTCCAATTTATTTGGTGTTCTGTACTCCTTTGTAGGTTATAGAACTTTCCTTGTTTAGGCAAGGAAAATTGTTTTCTGTGATTTTGTTGAAAATATTCTCTGGGCCATGAACTGAGATTCTCTCCTTTTTCTAATCCTATTATTCTTAGGTTTTGTCTTTTCAGAGTGTCCCATAGTTCCTCTGTCAGGATTTAACATTTATTAGATTTAACATTTTCATTGACTGATAGATCAATTTCTTCTATCATATAGTCTATGATGAGATCTCTGTCTTCCATCTCTTTCATTCTTTTGGTGATACCTGCATCTGTAGTTGCAGTGTGCTTACCTAGATTTTTCCATCTCCAGGATTCCCTCTGTTTGAGTTTTCTTTATTGCTTCTATTTCCAGATTCAGGTCTTGAACTGTTTTATTCATTCCCTCACTTGTTTCTTGGATTGTCCTGGATTTCATTAAGGAATTTATCCTCTAGGGCCTCTGTCAACTTCATGCGATTGGATATAAGGTCATGTTCTTGTGTTTCTACTGTGTTGGAATATCTAAGGCTTGCTCTAGAAGCAAAGTTGGTTTCTAGAGGTGTAAAATCCTCTTACTACCATTACCTGTGCGCTCAACCTGGCTTCTAGGGTCTGCATTTGAATTACTATAGGTTTAGGTATCTGTTTCTGAGTTTATCTTTGTTGGATATATTTTTTTAATTTTTTGGTATTTCGGGGGGGTTGTTTCCTCTCTAATTTTCTGTCCTAAATGACCTGGGGCTGTGGTGACCAGAAAGTCTTTAGAACCATTAGAGTGTCCCCTCTGTGGTTCTGACAGCCTGTGTGTTATGTGGGGTTCCAAGTACTGCCTTGGTCTGCGGGCTTCTTGGTATCGATGTGACTTCTAGTAAAACAGCAAATGTCTGCTAGAGTTGTGGTTTTGGGGAGGGAGTTGGGGAGAACTAAACAGGCTTTAATGATGGTTAGCTGGCAGTGTCTTGCCTCAAGTTCTAGTACCAGTGAGTTCTCAGGTAGTGCAATAGTATTGTGCACCAGTTGTGGCCTAGGATGTAGAGCCTAGGAAAGCAGGTTAATACCTGTTTGTTTTTAATTAACAATCACTAAAAAATAATGACAAAAACTTTACAAATTAATACCTTGTTATTATTGAAAGCAACATGAATGTTTTTAATGAGACAAAGACACTTTCCAGGACATCTAGAAATCACACTACTGGATAATGGTCTAAAGGAAACAGCCGGCATGCCAGAGACTGGCTCACATACTCATGGCAGGGACATTCCAAATAGCAACATGGGAACCACCAAGTGTCCATGTACCTGTGAAGGAGTAAAGACATGGAAATGGCACACAGCGGGAAACAGCTCAGCCATCATAACCTTCAGTTACAAAACTAGAAACAGTAATGGCTTTCTGCAACTACTCAACAGGGTCTATATATTAATAGCCATAACCTGTGGCTGATTGCACTGCCTAGTGATAGCCCTATTTCACTGTTCTGAGGATCATGTTGATTCTGTGTCAGCCTTATTGCAGGTATGAGTGGAACAAGGTTTTTACATAAAATGAACTTTCTAAAATCCTAATTTGGGTCCTTTATGACATTGGAATGTCGGTAGAAGACATGAATCCCCACCAGGATCCAGTGGGAGGGTAGGATCACATACTTCCCATTGTAGAGGCTTGAAGCTACAAATCATGAGAGTGACTATGTTGGCTGAAAAGCAGTACAAATGTTTAGGTCACAGAGAATCTAATTCATGGGGGATTTAACTTGAACCTCATGCAACTGTGAGTTTCAGCATAGAATTAACATGCCAGTGTAACACTGGATGGCAGTGCAGATCTAAGGTTTTAATCAGGATTGGACAGACTATGTCCGTTCAGCCATCATAGAGGAACATGCTTTGTTTAGAGAGGAATACCATTCAGAGTAATTAACAAACAAGTCTGTCTGTGCACAAATATTGCCACACAGAACATGTGTTCCATAGTGGACAGTCTGCAACAACCTACTGGTCCCAAGGGGACAACAAAAAAGCCCAGGCTCAGGACATAACTGTGGCAGCCTCTTCATTTTCTGAAAAAGCCTGTTCTTCCACCCTGCACGCTGACTTCCCACAATCTCCAAATACACATACACCATCCTCATGCTCATGAGTCATACTACAGGGAAGGCTATCTGAATGCAAACAAACACAGAAAGACTTCCTTAGACATCCTCATGCAAGAATCTGCAATTTCTACCTCCAAGATCAGAGACAGGATAATTAAGCCAAAGGTTTAAAGCTTTTCATAATTAATTGTGGAATCGGGCATCATTCTGAGAACTCATGGTGTTCCATGACCAGGAGTGCTCAGCAATTCACAGTGTATGGTGTTGCTCGATTTACAACAACCATTCCTTCATGAGAAACACTGAAAACCTAGTGACTGAGACACTGCACTTCCAGCTGTGGGGAAGCATGGATTGACAGAGTTCCATGTCAGAGCAAGGCGTAAAATACCAGCCCACTACCACATAACCTTCCAGTACATGGGGACAGAGGGTTGACAAGATTCTGGACAGCATGATAATCCACTCACACAGTTGTTTGGGTGGAAGGTTGGCTGAGGTGGCACAAGTAAAAACAGGGGCTCCCAAGGATTCTGCACCTCACAAGCTGGGTTCTGCCTGCATCTATGTCTGTGGAGATTCATGCACACAGTGTGTAATAGTTCATTACTTATCCAGGCACTTTTGTACTTTACATTCTAAAACCCAGGACCACAGGCTTTCCTGGGTTTCCCTAATAGGCTAAAACACTAGTAAGCCAAGAGGCACATGGTGTCCAAGGGTCAGGTTAGACAACAAGGCCTACATGGTTACATTTGGAGCCAGATACAAGGGGTACTGGCTGGCTCAATGCAGCCTGAATGACAGCAATGAACCATGAGGGCTGCAGAGAATCTGAGAAAATGAGGCAGAGGGTGAGGTTCAGAAACAGGTGCTGAGGATGCTGCTTTTGTATCAATTGTGTTCTTTGTCTCAGGGCTGATGGAACCTATGGGAAAATGGAAGGCTGACAGGAAATTGATGTAAATGATCTCCAGGGAAAGTCTATGGGAAATGCCTCTACAGAATTCCACAAAGCTAAGTGATTCTGAGGATGCTTCTACAGCAGAGAACAAGGATGGGCCAAGCTAGGAGAGAACTGAGGCCTTGATGTCCTTTGGGATTCGCAGAATGAGTTGAGGTGAGACCTATGTGACCTCACAGGATAGAACCCTGCCCTAGTAACATCACTGGTGTTACCTGAGGACAACTCAGACTCCACCAAGGAGGGCTGAGAGTCAAAGCAAGAGCACGAGTCTCAGCAGGTTTGGTCTGTTACTTGGTATGGACACTACAAGATAGTTATCCCATGGGTTACTCCCTCAGTGTGAGGAACTTCCTCACTAGAACTTTACATATAGAGACTAAAACCTAGTGAGGTGCTTGAAATGTCCCTCACTTAGGACACCTCATCCTAAGAACTAGAAACTGCAGTAGTTAGAAGTCTCACAGCAGTGGGATTGGCCACTGAAGAAACCAGGGAAAGAAACAATTAAACTCAACAGGGACAGGGGCCCTGGAATGAAGCCACACAGACGTATCTGGAACAAGACTCAAGTCTCCAGTACCAGTCTAGGTAAGAATCAAGGGTTCTTGTTTGCATGTCCACATTTGACCTCATCCTAGCTTGTCCCTGGATGATGAGCAAAGCCTATGAGAAATGGATATCTAAGCTTACATGGTATTGACAGTCCTTTTATTTGTACTCAGATAGTTGACATTATGTAGGAACAAGCATTAATGTCACTGTCACAGGAAACACCATGGCAGCAGTCTCCCCTCTAATTCTGTACTTATGTACATATTTCTCTTGGATTTGTGTTACTGACATCCATGCTCCTGTCTCTGGGTTCATATCCATATGGTTAGTTCATGTAGATGATACTGAATAATGTCACAATCTTCCAATAACAACTTACAAGAGATAGTGTGAATTAATGCTCTGGCTCTGTTAATATGATGAGATTACGACCTGTACAACACCCCACTTTGCTGGGACAGTCCCCTCAGCACAAGGTGCGGATCCATGGTGGTTCCTCATGTCATACTCAGGTACCTAGGGAGAAGTTGGACAGAGGTGTCCTCAGGGCTCTGTGACCTCATAATAGCTCATTGCCATGGTAAAGGCTACGGACTTCATAGAGGGAACACAGTGTCTACTACGGTTGGCTGGGATTCAGGTCAAAATGCAGAGGGGAAGGAAGTTTGGACTAAGTGGTTGGAGAAACACTAACAGGATTCTTGGGAAGAAGGCCTAATTTAAACTCCATGTTCTCTTCTGTGAGGTGAGCATGATATGGGTATGAAGCATAACGTGGTCTTGGAGAGATCATTTCTTCCTCCTTTTTTAATTTAAATTAGACAAAGATTATTTTACATGTCATACCCTGTTCCCTCTCCCCTCTCCTCTGCACCCAAATAACACTCCAACTATCCCATACCATTTCTGTTCCCCAGGAAGAGTTAGATCAAACATGGGGGCTCTTCACAGTTGTCATATCCTTTGGGAGAGGGTGTAGGCTCTCCACTGTGTGTCTTGGCTCAAGGAGTTCCCTCTATGTGTAATGGGCTCCCAAAGTCCATTTCTATGCTAGGGTTAACTACAGATCTACTAAAAGAGGCCTGATAGATTTCCGAGGTCCCCTCACTGACATCCACGTTAATAGGGTCTGGATCATTTTGGAGTGATCTTTATGAGGACCTTGCTGTAGCAGCAGAAAAAGATGGAGACTATCAGCACAAGTGTCCAAGGTTCTAGTCAAAAGAGGACATAGGGATGTTAGAGCCACTAGTCACCAGATGATGCTATCACAGGACAACCCCAGACTGTGCCATGTGAAGAGACTTCAGGCTACATACTCTCACAGGATACATCTCTGTTGTTGAGACACAGGCCAGGGACAACTGTCCTCTAAAGTGTCCAGGCATGTCAGTTCTTTTCTTCTACTAACCTCCACCTGTGTTTGTCAGAAAATGTGACCAAAGCTGAGGAAGAGCCAACACCTGCCTCGGCACTCCAGTTTCCACACTGTGACAGGATGGAACTATGCTGTTATGCTGGTCTCCAGGAAGTGACTTCTGACAATCATGACAGGGCCAGGTAGGGGAATTTCATGATATTCTGCTTTCTGGGCAACCCTCATTTCTAGCTGATTAACAGTGGTTGAGGGACAGGTTAGAGGACAAATATATTAATCACCTTTGTCCTCAGGGTCCTACTGATGGGACACTGCAAATTTCATGATGTGAGAAACTTGCCATTAAAAAAAGAACAGGAGAAATGATAGGATGAGATTTGAACTTTTCATACTGGGGATGATCGTGACCCATTCAAACTGGCCTTGTTCTTCACAGAGATGGTGTTCCCTGCTAAGGCACGAAGACTAGGTGTAAGTTTGAAAGAGGAAATATTTTCAGGGAATCCTTCAAGTACTTCTAAGTACCAGTCCAAAATTCACCCATGTACCTTGGTGACATAATTTTAATTTTGCTACTGTTATGGATTGTCAAGTAAAATTCTTGGATACAGACATTTGCAGAATGGATTGGAACCCACCAGTTGAGAAACACTGCTCTAGACTCATGAAGGACTAACCTCTGTTGCTTTAACTTCCTCTAATATTCAGTCGTGGGATCTGACCACAAAACAGGTGACCCTTGATTGGGATTCTCATTACTGTCACTATTAGGAAGCAACTATCTTCCCACATGAGCACACCCAGTATCTCCACCATAGCATAGTCAGATATGCGAGAGGAAAAACTTTCCCAATACCTCCTCATATTTCATCTATTTGTGTAATGTTTAGTTTATTTCATATGAACTGTGGGTTATGTGTGTCTGTGTCCTAAGGGAGAGGATGTTCTGACTACATTTTACTTGACAAAATAGAACTCCAAGTATTTGTCCTGAGTCATATAAACATGTCTATTTTTATTTACAGACAAAGTCTAATGACAATGCAGCATTGGACACATGATAACTGTACTGCCTGGCTTCTGAAGAAAAACAGGTACAGGATCAACCATAGGCCAATATACTCAGTCTGAAGACTGAACACTAAAATGCCTAGTGAGAGAGGCCAAGGCCAAGCTTGGGCCCTGAAGAAGCCTGAGCTAAAAGTTTTGCTGAAAGTATCTGAGCTTTAAGCACAAAAGTAAAGATGCATGAACCTAGAAAACTAAGTGACCATGGCAGACATCTAACCATTGTACTGCAAAACCTCAACGGACACGGGAAGTGTGCCAGGGGCAAATCTGATGTGAAAGAGCCCTGCACCAAAAAAAAAAAAAAAAAAAAAAAAATTGGGCATGTCAATAGTTAACCCTAAGAAGCCCAGGACCAAATCAAAATTAGATGGGGTCTGGGCAAATCCTTGACCCTGAATAACACTAGGCCTAAAGAGAGGTTACATATTGACATGGACAAATGTCTCAAAGGCCTAGGCCAATGCAAGAAGAGTCATGTACATGGATCAAACCATGACCACTAAGTAGCCTGGACCCTAAAACTGGAGTAGTTAGGGGTTGGGCAAATTCCTGATATGAAACAGGTCCAGGTCAACATAAGAAGTGTTGTGTGCCTGAACAAAATCCAGACCATGAAGAAGCCCAGGCCTGAATCAAATGAAATTTGGGCCTGGGCCAATCTCTGAGCTTTAAGATACCTGGGCCCAAAAAGATGTTGTATGGGCCTGGGAATATGCTACAAATGAAAGAGGCCCATGTCAATCTACAAAAGTATTATGATTGGGCCATTCCCTAAATCTGAGGGAGCCGGGGCCAAAATGAATAACATTAAGCCCTGGGCTGACATATATCCCAGAAGACACCCGGGCCCAAAGCAAGAATAAAAGTGGGCCTGGGTCAATCCATGAACTATAAATGTCTAGGTCCAAAAAGATTTGATATATGGTCCTGGGGCAATCCCACAAATGAAAGGGACCCAGGTAAAACCAAAAAAGGAATATGCCTGGACCAAACCGTGTCCCTTGAGATGCCCTGGCACAAAGCCAGATATTTGGTCTGGGATGATAACTAAAGCTAAGAAGCCCAGGCACAAAGAAATAGGAGATGTGGGCCTGGGCCAGTTTCTGAACTTAAATATGCCTGGGCCCAAAAGAGGTGACATATGGGCCTGGGAGAACCCCACAAAAGAAATGGTCCAGGTAAAACCACAAAAGGAATATACCTGGACCAAACCCTCTTCCTTGAGATTCCCAGGCCCAAACCAAGAAGACATGTGGGCCTGGGCTAATCCCTTAACCTGAATAAGCCCAGGCCCAATGTAATAAGACATGTGGGTCTGTGCCAGTCCCTGAACCAAAGTTGCCTGGGCCCAAAAAGAGGAGATAGTTGGGCCTGGGAGAACCCCACAGAAGAAATGGTCCAGGTAAAACCACCAAAGGAAAATACCTGGACCAAACCCTCTTCCTTGAGATTCCCAGGCCCAAACCAAGAAGACATGTGGGCCTGGGCTCTTCCCTTACCCTAAATAAGCCCAGGCCCAACGTAATAAGAGATGTGGGCCTGGGCCAGTCCCTGAAACTAAAGATGCCTGGGCCATAAAAGAGGTGATAGATGGGCCTGGGACAACCCCACAAAAGAAATGGTCAGGGAAAACCACAAAAGGAATATACCTGGACCAAATCCTCTTCCTTGAGATTCCCAGGCCCAAACCAAGAAGACATGTAGGCCTGGTCTAATTCCTTTAACTTGAATAAGTCCAGACCCAACGTTATAGGGGATGTGGGCCTGGGCCTGTCCCTGAATCTAAAGATGCCTGAACCCAAAAACAGGTGATAGATGGGCCTGGGACAACCCTACAAAAGAAATTGTCCAGGTAAAACCACAAAATGAATATTACTGGACCAAACCCTCTCCCTTGAGAGGCCTGGGAACAAAGAAACTAGAAGTGAAGGCCTGGGCTAATATATAACCCCAAAGTAGTATGGACACAAAGCAATATATGTGGACGTCAGGCAACACCTGAAAAGACAGAGGCTTAGGCCAAGAAAAACAGGAGTGTGCCCAACAAAATCAAACCCTGATTCCCAGAATAATTACTAAACAGAAATCATTCTGGATTAATCCATTACCCAACAAACCTGGGCCCAACCAAATCTGAAGTGAACAATACTAATAGTATATACTATTAGGTTCTCTGTTCTAATGGCTAATTTTCAGTTGATATAATATCACCAATCCTGTATGTTGGACAAATGTGAGATTCAACATCAATAACCTTGATTTCATCCACATCACTTCCTGGACTGGTGAGTGATACAAATGGACCACCTGGTCATCTTGTAAGTGATGCTCAAACACCATGGCATTCAATTCAGTCAACATGCACAACACATGAACAAGGATGTTTCCCTCTCCATACTATGACCAGGATTCACCAAAATGACTTATCAGTGTGGACGTGCAAAACAAAAAATGGGTGTTATGCTGCACCCTGTATCTATGTGACATATAACCTAATCTTGACTTAGACTGATTCTTTTAGAATCTGTATTTCTTGAAAGTACCTCAGGCCACAGCCTTTAAAGCCTGAACCATAGGGTGTCTTTCTCTTGGTAACTGACATATGGACATTGTATCTTCCAAGATTCAGATCTTAATAATGAACGTGACTATTACACCAGGTGCAAGGACATTAACAGACAAAAAAGTAAACCCATAAGCTCCTTGAACCCCATGTAGCCTGGGACCTTTTTCATCGTCAAGGGTGTGTGGGCCGCACCCTTTCTCTATTCAACCCAGGATAAAATGACAACACAAAGGAGCTGGGCATTCATGGAAATACATTACACCTTAATGACCAGAGGAAATGGACATACCTAAAAACCCTGAACTATTCTGACAACAGACATTACCTTCATATAAGTTTATTTTGTAGGATATCAATGTATGATAGAGCATGCTTGACCATCAAGAACATGAAGTCAAATTTCAAGTGTGTTTGGGCCACACCCTCTATTCTTCCAACCCATACTCCTTTAACAATACAGGGGATCTTGGACCAAACCACAACATTGAATTGCCTGAACCACACATGATCATCAGCCAACATGGACAGACCTTGTACTTAGGGATGTGTGGACCACAACCTAATTTCATGTCTTACCACATGCTATTAGGACTTCAGGAAATGCAGGAAAGTTGATGTGAAGCCTGAGCTACCCAAAGGTAAGCTTCTAACATGAATGGACTCACTGGACTAACAAAAACATTGACAGTTTAATCATTGATTTTCCACATGCTAATCCCAAGATTTATAGACTACCACAACTTTCACTCCAACTCAGGCAACATGCACAAATCAGGGAGTCAAGACTACCTCACAGCCTTCATTAAATCTGGGTCACACTGGGATATTAGATAACATAGGCACACTTTGGGATAGAGGGTGTGTGGGCCGCATCCAGTTATCCCTGGTGTCCAATTTCCATCAAGACTACAACAGATGAAGGAATGCACTGTAATCTCAAGTGTGACCTGGATCGAATTTAACACCATGGAGTGATATTCTGGAAAATGATAAAATAGGAAGGTACAAAAGTGACATAATGGGATCCTGCCAAGCAATTGTTACCATTGTGATCTGGAGGATAATTTACCACCAAGAAACCTGGGTCAAATTTTCCTCTCTTAATCAAACCCAGGATGCAAGCTCAAAAGGGAGGACAAAGACTACAGAGGATAGCATTCATGATGTCTGGGTCACACCAATAAAGCAATCATGGCAGACATTGCCACGAGGGGTGTGTGGGCCGCATCCTAGAACCATTATAGTCCAGCTGTCATCTTGTCTACAAAGAAACCAGGACAAGATGATCTCATGTGTGACTTAGACAACACTACGACTTCACAGGACATTGAACAACCACTAAGTCCTATGTTAGTGGTCTAATAAGTGACATAAGCATAACAAACACCAAGAATGCTCTCCAAACCCTCTTAGCCTGAAATCCCAGGTTCCCTTCCTACTCCCTGTTGATTTTCATCCTCAACCTGACCTGATTAGAAACAGCAAGTAACCAAATAGATTAAGAAGGTGATGACCCACAGTACAGACACAATTTTAAAGTTAATGTGTAATGTGGAAATCCTGAAATCCCTCGTCAGGAATGTTGGAGGCATTTTTATTGGTATGCTGAGTGTCTAAACATAGTTTCTGAGACTTTCTTACCTCTCATCTGAGCCGAACTAAAAGAGCTGCATTTATACCATGATTTCTATAAATCTCTGCATTCTGAAGCCGTGTAGGCTTACAATTTTCTTCCTGTGCATTTCAAGACCTAGCATTTTGTATATAGTTTTCAATAAATTTGATGTTCAACTGCAACCATGGTTTACCCTGAAGTGCTTTTTTAGCCCTTCCCCTATTTTCTAACAACAATCTGCAATCCTTAGATTGGAGATTTAAAGAATAGGCTGTGATGGTTACTCACAAACATCTAGATAGTTAGCTCATCTCTTTCTCACCGGCTGCCACCTCATGTATGACACATATCTGCCATCTCAGACATCATGCTGAAGATCACTACACCGCAGTCCATATTTTATTATTTTGTTTTAAGCTGGAGTTTCCCATGGAAAACTAAATAAATTGTCCCAGGAGACAGCTGTGTTAAAATTTCTAAATAAGAGGGGCTGCTACCCAATTTTTTTTGTTTCCAGACAGGGTTTCCATATGGCTTTAGAGGCTGTCCTGGAACTAGCTCTTGTAGACCAGGCTGGTCTCGAACTCACAGAGATCCGCCTGCCTCTGCCTCCCGAGTGCTGGGATTAAAGACGTGCGCCACCACTGCCCGGCTGGTACCCAATTCTTTTGGCAGAAATTTCTAGAGAGTTGCTAATGATCAGCTGTATGACACAGAAGGAACAAAGGTGCTGTGTGTCACAGGGCACCAGATTTCTGGAGAGTGTATTCCTGTGAGACTCCACAGGAGTATGAATGCACACCCAGTGTTATCCCATGCAAGGTGCCTACACACAGTGCAGATTCATGTTATAAGAACATTCAAATGTGCTGTGCTCATTCAATCAGAGGAAGTAAACCTGATAAGTTGCATCTATAGACTTAATGACGATCATGGGAAGTTTAGGTGGCATATTTGTTGTCCTGTTCAATCTATCCAAATAAACCTCTGAGTCCCTTTCTCTTGGTCTTTATTCCCATTGACACTTGGAGTTTTCAGATTCATGTGGAAAATATCCTGTGTCTTTCATGGTCTTGTCAATCAATGTCTCTTCCTTATAGTTGGACATCCATGGTCACAGGACTCTTCCCTCCCCTCCAGGTCTGATTCAAGATTTTCTCCATGCACAGTTATTTTTCCTTCTGAGAAATGGGATCTATCTGACAGTATGAAAGACATGGGTCTTATATTTCACTGGTTCTCACATTAACTTTCAAGTGACATTCTAAGGAGGCCTGTGCCAACTGCTTCCTGTCCTGTAAGAAACTAGCAGACTCTGAACACAATGCACATTGGCAGCATCAGAGGGAAGAGTGATTAACCACCAGTGAGTTAGAAACATAGCTGACTTTCTAGGGAAAGCGTGTCCTTTCCTAAGGATGATTGGTTGCTCTTCAAGATTTCATCACGTTCCTTGTCCATTCACCACATTCCTTGTCCATTCACCATTGATGGATCAATTAGGGGATAAAAAAAATGGTGATAAACACCATCAGTGATCATCCATTGTTGAGTGCACAAGTAAGTCCTAACAGTAAATATGTGTATTGTAATCATGGGCTCACAGCAAAAAAAAAAAAAAGTATTCCTTGCTAAACTCTGTAATCAAAGGAGCCTCCATGAAACCTAAATGAGAAGAGAGAGAACCTCATGGCAAAGTGTGATATGGGAATAGCCCAGTCAAATCATGAACCTGTAGTAGCAAAGGGCACCCTCAAAATTGCAGGAGTAAGGGATCAAATGCTGTGTTTATAATCTTAGAACAAACCAAGTCCCAGAAGGAGGTAAAAATGTATCCTGAATCCAAGGAGCCCCAACTAAATCCTCAACACAAAAATCTGGCCTGTGAAACACTCTTGGATTGCTGGTCATGAGAGTCCAAGGGACTCCCAAAACAGTATAAGGTTATATGGTTTCCCCTGGTCACTTCCCAGATATTTAATGCAAGGACCTTTTTATGAAACTGCCAATGAAAGGGGCATGGGACACCTAATAATTAGGGCGAGATATGACACTAAAGTTTCTTCCATATTGACTAGCTTCATAGTCCTATCAGATATTATCGAACCTGTCAAGAGAGAGAAGCATTGTGTAGTGACTCTTATAAAATACAAAATGACCAACATAGTACGTCATCTGAAAGGGTGCAACACTGGAACTCACACATGACAAATATAGGTCTATATGATAGGACTTAAACGGAGACTTGTTCAACAGGATGGAAATACTGCCTGTTACAGGAATGCTGGTCAATTACCCATGGCTACTACAGTCATTATCTCATAGCAGAACATATCATTGACCGTTTAATAAGCCATTGTAATTCCTGACTCTATTTTCCATATTAATCTCAATTGTCATAGGATGGGTGTCTCCATGAAATTGTGTGGAAGATGCACCCAAGAATCCACAATAATATGGCTGCCTAAATGGGATATAGACAAGGACAATTCCATGTGACACTCTAGTGCCGATGGGGAATACTAATGGGAATTCACCTAGACAGAGAGCCACAGGACACTAAGCACTGCTGAGAGCCGGAGAATTGGTCTTTACTAGTTATATCTAATAGCTAGGTGTCAGCACTGAGAGCACACACGTGCATACATCACTGAGAAGACTCAGTACATTCTCAGCACAAATTTATGCATTTTCAACAGGTATCAATTATAATTTAAAAGAGACAAGATATTCGAGAGATGTAGAATAATGAAAATGCTAAGATTGAGAAAAGGAGTTAGTGAGAATGGTATGGTTTTAATTTTAGAATTTTGAGTATTATCTAATGGAGGTCTAGCCTGTGTCGATGTGCAATATTATAATATTTGTGCAATGACACACATTACATACATGCCTATTTACTTTTGCTCTTCTCCTAAACTTGAAGATCTCTCTTCTCAGCAGGAGTCACAACCACAACATTACAACTTCATGTTGGACATGTAGCCACCATGGTGACATGGAGCAATACCTTGAGACTTGAGATCAGCTGACAACCCAGTGTATATTGCTGAATCCTCTCCTACAACTCCCATTCCACACACACATGTCCTCAAGCCCCATCTCTCATGTTCAATCCATCCCTACTAAGATGCCTGCATCTGGAACGACAGCACCGCAAGAGACTCCAGGCTTGCTCAGCTTCTCACTGGAGAGCAGAACATTTGTCAGCCTTTATTTCAGTTTCATACAGTACCTGTGTGTGTGTGTGTGTGTGTGTGTGTGTGTGTGTGTGTGTGTGTGTGTATGTGTGTGTGTGTGTAGAGAGAGAGAGAGAGAGTCTCCATACAGTGTAGAATTATTTAATATGATTTATAAAATGTCCTTTTTCGATTTGCATTCACACCAAATAAGAGTTTAAGCAATAGTGGAGAGGTAGCCTTAAATGTCCTTCCCCTGCAATATGATTATGACTAACTTAAAGGCCATGATAGCCTTCACCCAGAAGCTCATGGATGTAGAAGCAGAGATTCACAGCTAAGCATGGAGCTGAACTCCTGGCATCCAGTTGGAGAACAGGAGGAGTAATGAGCTAAAGGGTCAAGACCATACTTGGTAAACCCCAAGAAGAGATGACCTGAGCAAGTAGGTGCTCACAGACTTTGGACTGACAGCTGGAGAACCTGCATAATTCCATGAATGTGGGTGCTAGTTTGGGGCTTGGGCAGTCAATGAGTCAATGGAACCAGTATTTATCCCTAATGCAGGAATGGGCTTTGGGAGCCCATTCCCTATGGAGAGAGACTCTCTCAGTCTAGATACATGGGGGATGGCCTAGTTCCTGCCGCAAATGATGTGACAGATATTGATGATTCCCCATGGAAGGCCTTACCTCACTGAGGAGTAGATAGAGTGAGATGGGGGTGGTTGGCAGGCAGAATGGGATGATGGGAGGGAAAGGGAACTGGGATTGGTTAGTAAAATAAAAAAATAAAGTAAAAGGGATATGCAAAAATAATTTTAGATTTGACACCCATCTATTTTCTTACTATTCAAATTGACATAAATGCTTTTGTATTAATTATACACATATTAATCCATTTTTCACTTTTTATGCAAACAATGTGGATATTGGTTTGTCAGAAAAAACCTTTTGAGATGTATGCAATTCTCTGTAGGAAACCAATGAAATGAGACACTCTGGGTAGAACCAAGAATGCCAATATTATTGCATAATATAGACCAACTAGCAGTCTTGAGTACTCAAATTATAACAGACTTCTTAACATTTTATTTTCAATATTCTACATTTATAACTGTTCAATCACTATTTTGTCCTTTTAGTATCTGGTTTGGTGTTTGAGATCAGGGTTTTCTATGGAGGCTATCCTGGCCTTGAACTCATGTCACTCCTTTGTCTCTGCCTCTCAAGTGATTAATTCGGAGACCACCATGCCTGGCTCCATTCCTAACATCTGTAATAAGAACCACATCTATAGATGGAAGTCTCTAACATGCCAGGCTGCATACTAGACAGCAGACCTCAGTGTGTTCTTCAATGGTGAGGATGAAGAACAGATGGAACAGACATCAGAACATCAGAAACCAAGGACTTCTGCCAACCTACCAAACGGAGACAGATCAAACCCCAAGAATATTCACTAAATTTCATTTGAAAATAATCCATATCAATAGCTTACAAGGCTCTACCTTATCCATGAAATAGACTCTAGAACCTTCTGTAAAATGGACTACTGACAGGGAATCAGGTAGGCAAACTATCAGTCTTCATATCTCCCTGTGATCCAATGTGTCAGTGTCACTCCAGCCCTGTTAAAAAATGACTGCCACAGTTTTCAGTGAAGTATTCCCTCCTCTACTGTGGTTTCAACAGATCTTTCCTCCTGTCTCCCTTCCCTGCACCAGTTTCTTCATCCCAACCTCCACTGGTAGCAGGGAAACCCTGCCAATTCACAGGTCATTCCTGACATGGAAGCAGATAGGCTGTTTGTAGTTCTTCTTTCTCTTTAGGTCCTCTAATCCAGTGCTATAGCAGACCCTCTCGGGTGACCTCTCTTCATTGTCTACCCCTCTCATTCCAAGGATATAGAAATAAGCATAATAATAATAATAACCAAAAAGAAACAAAATTAGCAGATCCTGGTTGAACACTCGGTTCCTCTCACTCCTGTGAACCTCTCAGGTCCCTAGCCTATCCCCATTCCTAAATGTCAACTCACAATACCCAGAAACACATTTTTACACTGAAACCCTTTGGCTACAATACGAGGTAAGAAAAAATATCCTACTAGGCAACACACAGCCATGACACTCTCCTAATAACAGAAGAGAAACAGAAAACACATAAAAACACCCAACCAAAAAATACAAGCCCAGAGAAATCAGCACCTAAATCTATAATCATCCCAGTCCCTCATGCCTATATGCTAGCATGAAAACACATCAAATGTGCCAGGGAAATATGTGTCCACTGGAGCCCAACTATCATACAACATCAGGACCAGAATATGCTAATATAGCAGAAACACACATCTCTCTCTCTCTCTCTCTCTCTCTCTCTCTCTCTCTCTCTCTCTCTCTCTCTCTCTCAAACACACACAAAAAAACCTTAAAGCAACTTGTATGATGATGATAGAGATCTTTAAAGAAGAACTTAACACCTTTTAGAAAATGAGAAAAATACAGTGAGAGGATATGAATACATGCCATAACAACAACAACAAAATTCCAGAAAAACACAGTATGAGGAAGTGAATAAACCCATTAAAATAATCCAGGAAAACACTAACAGTGGAAGGAAACAAAATTGTTCAAGACATGAAAACAGAAATAGAAGCAATAAAGAAAACACAGAGAATTCTAGAAAAGAAAAAACTGAAATGAGAAAGGAACTATAGATGTAAGCTTCAGTAACAGAATGAAAGAGATGGAAGAGATAATATCAGGCATTGAAGGTTCAATGGAAGAAATGGATACACTGCTCAAAGTTGCATTAAATATAAAAACCCCTGAAACAAAAAATGCAGGAAATCTGAAACATTAAGGCAAATCTAATAATAAATTGTTATAGAGGAAGGAGAAGCGTAACAATTTATACTCAGAAAACATTTTCAACAAAATCACAGAACAATATTTTAATCTAAGGAAGGAGATGCATAGAAAGGTACAAGAAAAAGAACACCAAGTAAATCTACAAAGAAAGAATGTTAAAATCTGAAGGGGAAAAGAACAAATAATGTATGAAGGCAGACCTTTTACAATAACATCTGAATTCAAAATGGAGACTACAACCCAGAATACCTGAACAGAGATGTTACAGATGCTAAGACAGCACAGATGACAGCCCCCAGCAAAACTTACAATCACCATAAATGGAGTAAGTCACAATCCTTGATAAATTCAAAATCAAAGAATATCTATCAATATATCCGGCCCTACAGAATATACTAGTATTCTGTATTTTGAGGAAAACTCCAACATAAGAATGTTTTCTATACCCATGAAATCACAGAGAAATAGTAATCTATGACCAACAAAATCAAAAGAAGTGCAGCAAACACACACATACATTTACACACACACACACACACACACACACACACACACACACACACACACACACCAAGACCACTACCAACAAGTAATAGAAATCAACCATCATTGGTCGATACCTCTGAATATATCAATGGACTCATTCTCCAAAACAGGTACAGACTAACACGATAGATGTGAAAATAGGTTCCAACCTTCTGATGCATTCAAGAAAAACACCTCATATCAAGAATCAACATGGCCTCAAGGCAAAGATTTGGAAAAAGTTATTCCAAGCAAATAGACCTAGGAATCAAGCTTTAATACCTAACAAAATTGACATCTAACAAACAGAAAAACATAAGGAAGGATGATATTACCCATGAAAGGAAAATCCACCAAGATGATATTTCCATTCTTATAATCTATGCCCCAAACAAAAGGACACCCACATTTACAAAAGAAACATTACTGAAGCTTAAATCACATAGTAAACCTTAAAATTGTTAGTGGGATACTATAATACCCAATTCTCACCCACGGACTTGCCATCCAAACAAAAAATAAACGGAGGAATATTGGAGCTATCAGACATTATAAAACAAATACACCGAATAGATATTTGTAGAAAATTTCACCCAAACACAAAAGAATATACCTACTACTTCTCTGCACCTCCTGAACTTGACCCAAAATTGACCATATCTGCAAACACTAAACACATCTCAACAGGTGCATGAATATTGAAATAACCCCCTGCATCCTATCAGAGCACCATGGATTAGAGCTAGATATCAACAGCATCAGAAACAACAGAAAGCTGAAACACTCATGGAAAACAACTCTCTACTGAATGAAAAACAACATAACCAAACTGATGGGATCTTTTTAAGGGCTGCTTAAAGGAAAGATCATAGCACGAGTGCCTAGGTTACAGAGATGGTTCAGTATAAGAAAGGTTTCAGTGTAATCCCTCATATAAAGAAACTGAAAGGAAAAAAATGACCATCCCATTAGATGCAGAAAAAGCCTTTGGCAAAACCCAACACAACTTCATGATGAGATTTGTTGGAAAGGTCAGGGGTACAAGTAAAATGCCTAAAATAAAAAGGCAGTATTCAGCAACACAACAGCCAATAACTAATGCAATGGAGAAAAATTCAAAACAATTTCAGCAAAACCAGAGACAAGACACAGCTGTCTACATTCTCAATATCTACTCAATATAGTACTTGAAGTCCCAGCTAGAGAATAAGAAAACTGAAAGAGATCAGGTGTTTATAAATTGGTAAAGTATATTTGGAAAAAGTCTTATTTGCAAATGATATGACATGATACATAAGTGATGCAAATCATCCCACTGGGGAACTCCTAGAGCTAATAAACACCTTCAGTAAAGTCTTTGGAGATAAAATTAGCTCAATATAATCAGTAGCTACCCTGTATACAAATATCAAATGGACTGAGAAAGATAACCTAGAAACAAACATCAACCTTCACAATAGCCACACCTAACAGAAAAAATCTTGGGGTAACTCTAAGCAAGCAAGTGAAGGACCTATATGGCAAGAACTTTAAGTCTTTTAGGAAATGAAGAAGGTTTCAGAATATAGAAAGATCTCGAGAGTCATCTGAGGCAAGCGACCTGCATGCCAGACCCAGTTCAGCAGCAGCGGTGGGTTCTGAACACCGAACACCTAGAGGCAGCCCGGCCTCCATCCGTCGGCCCAGGTAGGCCCAGAACTGTTTTCGGTTCGTCATCACTGCAAGGAGTCATCTGACACAAGCGACCTTCATGCCATAGGGAGTTCTGCAGCAGGATCCGACACCCCGAGGCCCGGTGACAGCTCTGCCTCCAACTGCCCGCCCAGCGGGACCCAGTACACCCAAACACTGCTGACACCCGGGTAACAGTGACACCTCCATCCAAGAGAAGAGGACCAAAATCAGAATATTGGATCTGTTTGCAACAGAAGGGAACCGTGTTCCCACACCCATCAGGAGAACAAGAAACACTTGATACACCCACCAGAAGAAAGGATGAGAAGAGGACAAGGTAAAAGCACATCCAACACAGAAAACCCAATATGACATCACCGGAGACTAGGAACCATACACCAGTAAGACCTCAACATCACGATGCAGATAAACCGGAAGAGAATGACCTTAAAAACATATTCAGGAAAATGATAGAGGACCTCAAAGAGGACCTCAAAGAGGACATGAGAAAATCCCTTAAAGAAATTGAAGACAAAACAAACCAAAAAATACAAGAAACCGTTCAAGACCTAAAAACTGAAATAGAGACAATGAAGAAAGCAGAATCTGAGGGAATGCTGGAAATAGAAAAGCTGGGTAAATGATCAGGAACTACAGATGTAAGCATAACCAACAGAATACAAGAGATGTAAGAGAGAATCTCAGGGATTGAAGACACACTAGCGGAAATAGACTCATCAACCAAAGAAAGTCTTAAGTCCAACAAATCCCTATCACAAAATATCCAGGAAATATGGGATATTGTGAAAAGACCAAACTTAAGAATAATAGGTATAGAAGAAGGTGAAGAAATCCAACTCAAAGGCGCAGAAAACATATTCAACAAAATCATAGAAGTAAACTTTCCCAACCTAAAGGAAGACATTCCAATGAAACTACAAGAAGCCTACAGAACACCAAAGACTGAACCAAAAAAAAAAAAAATAAATAAAGGCCAGCTCGTCACATAATAATCAAAACACCAAACATACACAACTGTAGGGGAAGCTGTAGCCATGCCTACTTAGGGGCTGGCTACAGGTGTGCCTGACCACACTTGTGAGGGCGTGGTCAGAGTGACATAGTGTGACTGCATTTGTGTTTTTGGTTTCTCTTTTGGGGCTTGCATACAGACTGCTGCTGTGCTGGCTGGCTAGGTCGCTCTGTAAGTAAGACTTTCCCTATTAAATACCCTTATATTTCTACCTGACTCCGTATTGGTAATTTCCCACTATATCTGGTTGTCAGAAGTGGGATATTGGAAAACTGCACCCCATTTGGGACAGGCAGTGGGTTCAACCAGGCCCGCGGCCTAGGCCCGGAAAGCGCCCTCTCTCCACAGGTGCTCCTGGCTAGCAGCCGACCCGCTGCAGCTGAGCTGCTCAGAACCATCCACCCAGCTCGGAGACAGTTTCTGGCTGCCTAGAGTCGAGGTAGGCCTCGGCATTCAGCAGAGGCTTCCCCTGGCGGCTGCTGCTGCGGGAAAGCTGAATCTGTTTCAGTGGTTGTGGCCTGACAGACCTGAGAACTATAAATAAGGTAATTCAACCAGTGGGCTCTCTGCAACCTGGAATGCCATTACCTTCCTTAATACCTAAAGGATGGCCTATCATAGTCATTGATCTAAAAGACTGTTTTTTCACAATACCGTTACCGGAAAATGACAGAGAAAACTTTGCATTTACTATACCAACTCTTAATAATTCACAGCCAGTTAGGAGATATCAGTGGAGGGTTTTGCCACAAGGAATGCTAAATAGACCTACTTTGTGTCAACACTTTGTACAGCAACCTTTGGAAATAATTTGTAAGAAATTTTCACAATCTCTTGTTTATCATTACATGGATGATATTCTTTTATCAGATTCTAATAAGGAAACTTTGGAACGTACGTTTGAAATGGTGGAGGAAGTTCTGCTTCGTTGGGGATTACAGATTGCCACAGAAAAGATACAAAGAGGAGATTCTATTAACTATTTAGGTTACAAGATAGACTTACAGAGAATCAGACCTCAAAAGGTACAAATTAGGAGAGATCGGTATCAAACTCTTAATTCTCTTCAGAAATTATTAGGGGAAATTTCTCAATTACAGACGATTATTGGTGTAGAAGGACATGACTTAAAGCATTTAAAAATGGCCCTTAAAGGTGATAAGGACCTAAACAGTCCTAGAATATTATCTGCTGAGGCAGAAAAAAGAGTTACAATGGGTAGAAAACAGAATATTGGATGCGCATGTAGATCGGATAAACCTCGATTTAGACTGTATTCTGGTTATCTTGCCATCCAGAGAATACCCTTCTGGAATTCTGATGCAAAGGGAAGACACGATATTTGAATGGATATTTCTGCTACATAAACAGAATAAAAAGTTAAAGACATATATAGAAAAGATTTCTGATTTGATTTTAAAGGGTAAATTAAGACTTTGTCAGCTGACTGGAAAAGATCCAGCAGAAATTATATTACCTTTAACTAATGAGGAAATTTCCTCCTTGTGGAAGGATAATGAATATTGGCAAATAGCTCTTACTGACTTTTTGGGAACAACTAGCAACAACTAACCCAAAACTGACAGAATTAAATTCATAAAAAAGACAGTCTGGATTCTTCCACGTATTGTAAGACAAACTCCCATTTCTGGAGTTCTTACCTTCTACACTGATGCCAACAAATCAGGTAAGGCAGGTTATAAAGCAGGTGAGGTAAGTAAAGTAGTTCAAAGTCCATATACATCTGTACAGAAGGCAGAATTATATGCAATTCTCATGGTACTTAAGGATTTTACAGAACCTCTTAATATAGTTACTGATTCCCAATATGCAGAGAGAGTTGGGTTACACATTGAGACTGCAGAATTTGTTCCTGATAATACAGAATTAACTTCTGTTTTTACAATTACAGGAAACTATCAGAAACAGAAGTAATCCTATATATATTACACATATCAGATCCCATACGGGTCTGCCAGGCCCACTAGCACAAGGCAATGATGAGATTGATCATTTATTAATTGGAAGTGTGCTAGAAGCCTCAGAATTTCATAAGAAACATCATGTAAATAGCAAAGGTTTGAAAAAGGACTTCTCCATCACTTGGCAACAAGCCAAGGAGATAATGAAAAACTGTCCTACTTGTTCCTTTTACAGTCAAACTCCATTGCCAGCAGGTTGTAATCCTAAGGGCATTCGGAGAAATGAGGTTTGACAGATGGATGTCTTTCACTTTGCAGAGTTTGGAAATTTGAAATATGTGCATCATACCATAGACACATTCTCAGGGTTCCAATGGGCTACTGCTCTTAACTCTGAAAAAGCTGATTCTGTTATTACACACCTTCTAGAGGTGATGGCAGTTATGGGTATACCTGCACAAATAAAAACTGACAATGCTCCAACATATGTCTCTACGAAATTGGAACAATTTTTCAAATATTATAACATAAAGCATGTTACCGGTATACCACACAATCCTACAGGACAAGCAGTGGTTGAGCGATCTAATAGAACACTTAAGGAGATGCTCAACAAACAAGCTTGAAAGACTAAACCCCCGAAACATAGGTTGCATGATGTTTAATTAACACTAAACTTTCTTAATGCCAATGAAAAAGGACAAACAGCTGCAGAAAGACACTGGACTTTGCTGAACTCAATCAGCCGGTATACTTCAAAGATGTACTAACCTCTGTATGGAAACCAGGACAGGGGTTTTGCATTGGTTTCTACAGGAGAAGAAAAACTTTGGATACCATCAAAGTTGATCAAGCAGTGGAAAAGGACAATGAGGACAAATGACAGGTATTCTACTAAGGTATATCTTGTAAACTAAATAGAACCCCTTCCACCCTCCCCCCCGCAAAGGAAAGGGAAGTGTTTTGCTTTTATCTTCACAGGAAAACTCATCTCCAGAAGGCAAAGGACACTGCATGGGTAGATACTTGGGAAGAAAAGGTAGCTATAACCATCAAACAAAAGGAACGTGCCATATGGTAAACTTTACAGCTGTCTCTCAGGGAACTATTTCTCTTTATTTCCTAGTCCCTATTCAGTTAAACCAATGCTGGGTTTAGAGGTGGATTTGGCTTTCCTCCTCTAAAATCCAAGCACATTATTTAACTAAACTTTAGTGTTTCTGTGTTGTATCAAGAAGCCAATTGATGTAATACAGAATAAAAGAAGAATTTGGGGACTGTCTTTGTCTTTTCTTGGATCTTTCTCTCAAGGTGTACACCCTTTCATAATTGTTATGCTCTCATGGTTGCATTCCCCAGCATGTGTACATACACAAGCAAACATTTCTCTGCTAACTGTTTATGTTTGAATCCCACACAGCCAATGAAGACCTGCCTGACAGCAATCCCTGGACACCCTGGAAAGAAAATGGGCCACACCTCCTCCACTGCACTGGATCCAACTTGCTCCATTTCAATGGACACTCCGGCCAGAGGTTCGGGTACTGACTTCAATCAAGTTGAGGATTTCAATCGAGATCTTCAGTCAAGTGAATCCCATCTAACATGGACTGGATACTAACATTTTCTTCCTACAGGACCCCACATGACTATCATCGTCCCATTTCAGCAGGAAGTAACTTGGAGAATGCTACGCCCCCTTTCCCCATTGTTGTCACTTAGGATAGTGTATATACATAGTTAGGGATAGCTTCCTATTGTTTATGGTTGGGATTGGAAGGAGGTGTTCAGGCTTGAATACCTCTTTCAGATGACTTTATGGTTTAGTTAAAATAGATAGTTAGGATGTGACATAAGCAGATTGTTAAATCTTCTTATATTTTACCTTTATGATTGTTAATTTTGGATACTTTAAACTGTTAAGTTTTAATCCTCTTTTAGACTAAAAGGGGAATTGTAGGGGAAGCTGTAGCCATGCCTACTTAGGGGCTGGCTACAGGTGTGCCTGACCACACTTGTGAGGGCGTGGTCAGAGTGATGTAGTGTGACTGCGTTTGCACTTTCGGTTTCTCTTTTGGGGCTTGAGTACAGACTGCTGCTGTGCCGGCTGGCTAGGTCGCTCTGTAAGTAAGGCTTTTCCCTATTAAATACCCTTATATTTCTACCTGACTCCGTATTGGTAATTTCCCACTATACACAACAAAGAGAAAATATTAAGAGCAGAAAAGGAAAAAGGTCAAGTAACATATAAAGGCAAATGTATCAGAATCACACCTGACTTTTCCTTGGAAACTCTGAAAGCCAGAAGGTCCTAGATAGATATTCTAGCTACACTAAGAGACCATGGATGCCAGCCCAGACTACTATACCCAGCAAAGCTTTCAAACATTATAGATGGAGAAAACAAGATATTCCGTGACAAAACCAGATTCAAACAATACATATCCACCAATCCAGCCCTACAGAAAGTACTGGAAGGTAAACTGCAACCCAGGGAAGTAAACTACAACCAGAAAAACATAGGCAATAGATAATACCAACTTACCAACAGTCTAAAGAAAAAAGGGATAGAATCCCACACATAATCTTGCCACCATCACCAAATCAAAAACAAACAAGAATGAACAATAATCAGTGATCATTAATATCCATCAACATTAACGGTCTTAACTCCCCGATAAAAAGACACAGATTAGCAGAATGGAAAAGAAGACAGAATCCTTCCTTCTGCTGCATACAAGAAACTCACCTCAATCTCAAAGACAGACTGTACCTAAGAATTAATGGTTGGGGAAAGGTCTTCCAATCAAATGGACCCAACAAACAAGCAGGGGTAGCAATCCTAATATCCAATAAATTGGACTTTAAACTAAAATCAGTCAAAAAAGATGAAGAAGATCATTTCCTACTCATCACAGGAGAAATCCATCAGGATGAAGTCTCAATTATGAACATTTAGGCCCCAAATACAAAGGCATCCACGTTTGTAAAAGAAACTTTACTAAAACTCAAATCACACATAACACTGCACACACTTATAGTGACAGATTTCAACACCCCACTCTCACCACTAGACAGGAACAACAGACAGAAACGTAACAAAGAAACAAAAGAACTAATAGAAGTTATGGCACAATTGGACTTAACAGATATCTATAGAACATTCCACCCAAATACAAAACAATTTACCTTCTTCTCGTGTCACATGGAACCTTCTCTAAAACTGACCACATGCTTGGCAACATAGCAAACCTCAACAAGTACAAAAAAATGAAATAACCCCCTGTGTCTTATCAGACCACCATGCTTTAAAATTAGAATTCAACAACAATAAGAACTACAGAAAACCTACAAACTCATGGAAATTAAGTAACACCCAATTGCACAATTCATGGGTCCAGGAAGAAATAAAAAAAAAAAAGAAATTAAAGATTTCCTAGAATTCAATGAGAATGCGGACACAACATTTCCAAACCTATGGGATGATCTGAAAGTAGTGCTAAGAGGAAAGTTCATAGCGCTAAATGCCCACATGAAGAAACAGGAGAATAATCACACTAGAGAATTAACAGCACAACTGAAAGCTTTAGAAAACAACGAAGCCAATACACCCCGGAGGAGCAGATGCCAGGAAATAATCAAATTGAGGACTGAAATCAATAAAATGGAAAATAGGAGAACAATACAAAGAATCAATATAACAAAAACTTGGTTCTTTAAGAAAACAACAAAATGGACAAACCTTTCTCCAAACTTACCAAACAACAAAGAATGAACATGCAAATTAATAAAATCAGGAATGAAAAGGGGGTCATAACAAAAGACACAGAGGAAATCCAGAGAATCATCAGGTCATACTTTGAAAACCTATATTCCTCAAAATTTGAAAATCTAAAGGAAATGGACAATTTTCTGGACAGATTTCACTTTCCAAAATTAAATCAAGAACAGATAAGCTACTTAAATAGACCTATAACCTCTAATGAAATTGAAGCAGTCATTAGAAGTCTCCCAACCAAAAAGCACAGGGCCAGATGGCTTCAGTGCAGAATTCTACCAGAAATTCAAAGTACAGCTAATACCAGTTCTCCTCAAAGTATTCCACACAATAGAAGCAGAAGGGTCATTGCCAAACTCTTCTTATGAGGCCACAATAACCTTGATACCCAAGCCACACAACAACACCACTAAGAAAGAGAACTACAGACCAATATCCCTCATGAACATGGATGCAAAAATTCTCATACTGGCAAATCGAATCCAAGAACACAACAGAGAAGCCATCCATCCCAATCAAGTAAGCTTCATCCCAGGGATGCAAGGATGGTACAACATACGAAAATTCATCAGTGTAATCCACCATATAAACAAACTGAAAAAGAAAAACCACATGATCATCTCACTAGACGATGAAAAAAGCCTTTGACAAAATCCTTTGACAAAACACCCCTTCTTGATAAAGGTCCTGGAGAAATCAGGGATAACAGGAACATATCTCAACATAATAAAAGCAATATACAGCAAGCCAACAGCCAACATCAAATTAAATGGAAAGAAACTCAATGCAATTCCTCCAAAATCAGGTACATGACAAGGCTGTCCACTCTCTCTATACCTCTTCAATATTGTCCTTGAAGTTCTAGCTAGAACAATAAGACAACAAAAGGAGATCAAGGGAATACAAATCGGAAAGGAAGAAGTTAAACTCTCACTATTTGGAGATGATATGATAGTCTATATAAGTGACCAGAAAAATTCAACCAGCAACTCCTCCAGCTGATAAACACCTTCAGAAAAGTGGCAGGATACAAGATTAACTCAAAAATATCTATAGCCCTAATATATACGGATGACACTTTGGTGGAAAAAGAAATCAGAGAAGCATCACACTTTACCGTTGCCACAAACAACATAAAATACCTTGGAGTAACACTAACCAAAAAAGTGAAAGACCTGTACTGTAAGAATTTTGAGTCTCTAAAGAAATAAATTAAAGAAGATACCCGAAAATGGAAAGATCTTCCATGCTCTTGGATAGGCAGGATCAACATAGTAAAAATGGCAATCTTGCCAAAAGCAATCTGCAGATTCAATGCAATCCCCATCAAAATCCCAACACATTTCTTCACTGACATTGAAAGAACAATTCTCCACTTTATATAGAGAAACAAAAGACCCAGGATAGCCAAAACAACCCGGTACAATAGAGGAATTTCTGGAGGCATCACCATCCCTGACTTCAAGCTCTATTACAGAGCTATCATCTAGAAAACAGCTTGGTATTGGCACAAAAATAGACAGGTAGACCAATGGAATAGAGTTGAAAACCCTGAAATTAACCCACACACCTACGAACACCTGATTTTTGAAAACAATCCAAATACATATGCTGGAAAAAAAGAGAACATCTTCAACAAATGATGCTGGCATAACTAGATGCAAACATGTAAAAGCCTACAGATAGACCCAAGTCGAGGCCCTGCACAAAACTTAAATCAAAATGGATCAAAGACTGCAACATAAACCCAGCCACACTGAACCTAGAAGATAAAGTGGGAAATACCCTTGAATTAATCGGTACAGGAGACCGCTTCCTGAATATTACACCAGTAGCACAGACACTGAGATCAACAATTAATAAATGGGACTTCATGAAACTGAGAAGCTTCTGTAAGGCAAAGGACACAGTCAGTAAGACAAAACGGCAGCCCACAGACGGGGAAAAGATATTCACCAACCCCACATCAGACAGAGGGCTGATCTCCAAAATATACAAAATATACAAAGAACTCAAGAAGCTATTCTCTAAAACACCAAACAATCCAATTAAAAAATGGGGTACAGAACTAAATAGACAATTCTCAATAGAGGAATCTAAAATGGCTGAAAGACACATGAGAAAGTGTTCAACATCCTTAGTCATCAGGGAAATGCAAATCAAAACAACTCTGAGATACCATCTTACTCCTGTCAGAATAGCTAAAATCAAAAATACCAATGACAGTTTATGCTGGAGAGGATGTGGAGAAAGAGGAACACTCCTCCACTGCTGGTGGGAGTGCCAACTTGTACAGCCACTTTGGAAACCTGTATGGTGACTCCTCAAGAAAATGGGAATGAGTTTACCCCAAGATCCAGCAATTCCACTCCTAAGCATATACCCAAAGAAGCACATTCATATAACAAGGACATCTGTTCAACCATTTTCATAGCAGCATTATTTGTAATAGCCAGAAACTGGAAGCAGCCTAGATGCCCCTTAACTGAAGAATGGATAGAGAAAATGTGGTACATTTACACAATGGAGTACTACTCAGCAGAAAAAAACCAATGGAATCTTGAAATTTGCAGGCAAATGGATGGAACTAGAAGAAACCATTCTGAGCGAGGTAACCCAATCACAAAAAGACAAACATGATATGTACTCACTCATATGTGGACCTGCTTTATGATACATAGTAGTGACTGTGCTTTATCAGAGCTGTTTTTAATGATGTTGCTCAGAATGCTTTCCTTCCAGATGATGATTGAGAAACTAATTTTAAAAAAATGGTGCCAGGTACCACAAGGGTAACAGAACTGTGCTGTTTTTCTGGGATTTTGTTTTTTACTTTTGTTTTTTTAATTGGAGTGTGCTGGATGTCTCTACAATTTTGTTCAAATGCCTGCAGAACCTGGAAAAGCTGTTGCTGCTATTGATGCATAACATACTGCCATTATTGGTCTCTCTCTCTCTCTCTCTCTCTCTCTCTCTATATATATATATATATATATATATATATATATATATATAATTTGAATTTTTGGAAACTTTAGCTGTGCTGTCAACTTTGGAAAAAAGTATCCCAGTTTACTGTGTTCAGTTGGCATTGTACAAAAATTAACACCCAAACACCATACTGTTCTAGAAATGTTGAACTTAATGTTTTCCATTTGTACAGGGGTAATGCACTGTATTAAATATGTAAGGTCTTAAAAAAAGAAGAGATTTTGAGAGCCCATCCCATATGAAGGGATGCTCTCTTGATTTGGACACATGAAGAAGGGCCTATGCCTGGCCCAGGATGATGTGGTAGACTTTGGGGAGCCCCTTTTGAGGGCCTTACCCTGCCTGGGGAGTGGAGGGGGGTGGCTAGGGGCAGGTGGGATGTGGGGGGGATGGAGAGGGAGAAGGGATTGACATCTGAAGCAAGCTTGTTCCTAATTTGAACTAATAAAATAAAATGAAAATTTAAAAAAAGAATATAGAAAGATCTCACATGTACATGGACTGCTAAAAGTAACATAGTAACATAATAACCATCTTACCCAAAGAAATCTACAAATTTAACTGCCCCCAAATCCCAACAAAACAAAAGAACACTCAATTTCAAATGGAAAAAATGAGAACCAGGATAGCTAAAACCATCTGTTAGAAAAGAAGGATCTTCCAGAGGTATCACCATCCCTGAATTCAAGATCTACTACAGAGTTATAGTAATAAAAGAAAATAAAACAGATTTGTATTGGCATAAAAACAGGTGAATCAATAGACCCAGATATAAATCCACACACCTGATTTTTGACAAACAAGCCAAAATAATACAGCGGAGAAAAGAAAGCATCTTTAACAAACAATGCCGGCATAACTGAATGTTGGCTAGTAGAAGAATGCAAATAGATCCATATCTACAACCATGTACAAAACTCAAGTCCACGTAGATAAACAACCTCAATATGAATCCAGTTAAACTGAAAATAATAGAGTGGGAAAGGCCTTCAATTCATTGGCACAGGAGATATTGGACTGAATACAACACCAGTAGCATTAACACTTACATGGACAATTAACAAATGGGATGTCATCAAACTGTAAAGCAGCTTTCTTTATACTAGAAACAACCTAGAGGCCCCCCAAACAAAGAATGGATCAAGAAAATGTGATACACTTACAAAATGGAGTATTACTCGGCTATTTAAAAAAAATCATTAAATTTCAGGCAAATAGATAGAACTAGAAAAAACAACATCCTGAGTGAGGTAACATAGAAACAAAAAGAAAACAGCATTTGTAATCACTTATAAATTAATATTGGTTGTAAAGTAGAGAATAATCATATTACAATTCACAGACCCAGAAAGACTGAGGAATAAGGAAGTTCAAGGGAGGATTACTAGGATTTCACTGAGGAGGTGAAATAGAAGGGATCTCATTGGTGGTTGGGGTGGCCAGGTGGAGTTGGGAACATGAGGGATCGATTGGGGGTGAGTGGAGAGGGAGACTACAGAAAGAGACAACTGAAAGGATGGGCATTTCTGTGTCAGGTAGAAGCCAGATGTAAGAGAAACTCCCAGGTATCTACAAGGATGACCCCAGATAAGATTCCTAGCACTTGCATATATGTGGTAGACTGAACTGTCCAGTTCTGTGATCAAGCAAGACTTCCAGTGGAGGGATCCAGATGATGAACCAGCCACATCACCATCAACCTATTGTCTGACCTGCCTATGGGATGTGCAGGGTAAGGATGGTGGGGTAGTGGCCAACCAATGACTGCTCCAGCCTAAGACCCATGCCACTAGAGTGATCCCACCCCTGACACTGCACGCAGTGATAGGAACCAACGGTTGAATGGCCCACAGACCTAGGATAAAACTAAACACAATTAAACAATAAAAAAACCTGTAACTAAACCTTATGGTGCATAATGATATTCTGTTATACTCATAGATTGCTAACTACCCCAAAAGTCATCAGAAGGCTTCATCTAGTAATGATGGAAACAGATGGAGAAACCTACAGCCAAACATAGATAGTTTTCAGAAAATACTGCCAAAGAGAAGAAAGATTGTTCAAGGCAGAGGGGTCAAGGACACCACTAGAAAATCCACAGAATCAGCAAACCTGGGCTCATAGAAATTCACATAATCTAAAAAAACAGGAGACTTGCTTGGGACTGACCTAGGCCATCTACATATATGTGACAGTCATGTAGCATGGTCTACTTGTGGAATTCCTAATAGTGAGAACAGGACCTGCCATTAATGGTTTTGGTTGGTTTTGGGGAACCTGCTCCATATACTGGGTTGCCTTGCCCAGCCTTTATACACGGGGAGGTCCTTAGTTCTACCACAACTTGCTATGCCATGTTGGGTTGATATGCATGGAGACCTGACCATTTCTGAACAGAAACTGAGGAGGAGTGGAGTGGGAATGTTGCAGAGGGGAAGTTGGAGGAGGGGTGAGGGGATGGGAGAAGAGGGAGGGGAAACTGTGTTGAGAATGTAAAATAAATAAATAAATGTTAAAATAGAGAAAGCACAAGGCAGCATTTCATATTTCTGAATAGAAAAAAAATGGCTGAAAAGCATAACTGAGCCAGACCCATCTGCTGGCTCTACACCCCAAATATTCTAGTCAACTGTGCATCCAGGTGAATTGCAGCAAGAGTGACTTCCAATGCCCGCAGAGCAGAATTCAGTGGAAGTGTCTCACAACTTCCCGTTAAAAGCTTCAATCAATGTAGTTTTAAATATTACATGTATATTAGTTCCTATAGAATTTCATACATAAATACATCGTATTTTGACAATATGCCCCTTGATTTCTCCAAAACTCTCTAGGAACTTTGACTCACACACCCAAAACAGTTTTTAAAAGAACATCATTTTTAAAAGAACAGCACTTACCCCAATATTTCGCTCCCATATTCTCATGGCTGTGGGGCCATCCACAAACTTTGCTCAATATATCCAGCAGCAGCACCCTAAAGAAAACTCACTCTTCCTCCTGTGTAAGCTATCTACTGTCAACAGTTTCTCAGTTAGGAGTGGGGGGCAGTGAGCCCAAATGCCCTCCATGCTAGAATATGGATTTTCTTGATCTCAGAGTTCCAATGTGCAGCAGTACTCTCATGTCACTCTTGCTGCAATTCACCTGGATGCACAGTTGACTAGAATATTTGGGGTGTAGAGCCAGCAGATGGGTCTGGCTCAGTTATGCTTTTCAGCCATTTTTTTGCTATTCAGAAATATGAAATGCTGCCTTGTGATTTCTCTATGAGAAATCACATGTCCAGAAGACACTGTTACAGTCCAATCCTTCCTGACCCCTGGATCTTAAAATTCTTACACATCCTCTTCTAGAGTCATCTCAGAGACTTAGAGGGAGTGTGTTATAAATCTAACATATATGCTTGAGTGCTCCAGACACTATCTACACTTTGACAGTGTCCAGTGTTAACACAGGTCCCTGGGATAAGACACTTCTGTGATGAGGGCTGAGAGCTCACAATCTGAGTGGGGAGACGTGAATTCAGGGGGCAGTTTGATCTGATCATTCAATATAGTAATTTTGTAAGGTCACCCGGGGAACCTGTGTGATTTCCAGCTACTATGCTTCTCCTGATACAGAAGGAGGCGTGTTTTTCCTCTAGTAGATTGGATCTGAGTTCCAGTCAGAAAGTTCTTGGTCATAGAGATGGTTTCAGTGATAATGGCCCCAGAGGCTAGAGGCTATGTACTTGAAGATTTAGGCCACAGGTCAGGCAAATATTTGGGAATTATTAAGAAGTGTGGCATTGTGGGAAGAGGTGTGTCACTAGAGGAGGACTTGGAGGGTTTCTCTCTGCTTCATTGTTGTTTTCTTAAGATGTGAGCTCTCAACCATGCCTCACAGTCTGTTGTCATGGTCTGCCATGATGACCATGCACTCAGCTTCTAGAAAGTTCCTTGGTCATGCTGGCTCTTCACAGCAATAGCAATGCAACTACCATAGTGTCAGCCTGATGCCTCTAAGTCACCAATAGGTCTATCTTGCCACACTGATGTCATTTACAGCTCACAGGTACACAGCTGGGGGGGGCATTAGTGGATCCTTACAGAAGATAAAAGGCAGTCAACATGGAAAAAAGACATCTCTTCAGGACTGTATACAGCTGTAGGGCCAGTGGGACCCAGGATGATAGATCCTAGAAATGAGGCAGACTAAAGTCTCATATACTAGCCAACGGGATCCAGTGCATCAGACAACTTATACTCTGCAGGCTAAGAAGAGTCACGTGAATTTAATTTCAGTCATAAAGGAAAGCCATACATGGCAGAGAAGACACATGTGACAAAAGCCTGTTTTTCCATAGAGGCATAGAAACAAGGAACAATGAGCACTTTCATTGAAGATTCTGCAGTAAACTCACCCCTATCTGCTACAGCTTGGAGGAGCACAAGAGCCCAATCCAAGAAAAAATTTGTCCTTTTTGAATAAACTGAGTGATCACAAGACTCTTGCGTTTGTTACTTGGAATTTTCTCATGAGCACTGAGGAATCTCCTCACAGCACTTCATTTTTGGCCAGGGTTCTAACTCCTGCCCCTTCGTTACTTTTTAAATGGAGGATATCCAGTGTGGCTCCTCTGGCAGTCAGGGCTATGGGAAGGGCCAGTGTAGCAGGTCAATGTCTGGGGCTGAGTGGGATGCTGAGTGTTGACAACACAGATGGCCCCTGCTAGTCACAAGAGAGAACCACACTGAGTTGCGGAGACCTGTTGAAGCAGAGTCTCCTGTACCTAACTAATATAAGACTGTATCTTATTTTGTCCATCCACTCAGCAGGCAGAACTCGGGCGGCTGGGGGAGACCACCCACGTGGCGGTAGAACTCGGGTGGCTTTTGGCAGAAAGATTTATCATAACAGTCTCCCTTTATTGTAGCACTCGTCTTTTTTCTTTTAGTTCAAATTAGGAATAAGCTTGCTTCACATATCCCTTCACGTTCTCCCGCCCCTCCCCTCCCCCTAAACCCCCAGCAGTCCCCTACCCTATTCCCCCTTTGCTCCCCAGGGAGGGAAAGGCCCTCCATGGGGGCTCCCCAAAATCCACCACATCATCCTGGACTGGGCCTGGGCCCTCCCCTATGTGTCGGGGCTGAGAGAGCATCCCTTCATGTGGGATGGAGTGCAAACTTGCAAGACCACTTGGAAGTCAGTATGACTGTAGTCTGGGAAAATGGGAATCAGTCTACCTCAAGATCCAGCAATTCCTCTCATGGGGATATACCCAAATAATGCATATTCATACAACAAGGACTACGCTCATGGCAGCGTTGTTTGTAATAACCAGAAAGTGGAAGCAACCTAGATACCCCTCAACTGAAGAATGGATAGAGAAAATGTGGTACATTTACACAATGGAGTACTGCTCATTGGGAAAAAAAGCAATGAATCTTGAAATTCTCAGGCAAATGGATGGAACTAGAAAAAACCATCTTGAGAGAGGTAACCCAGTCGCTTTATTGTAAGAGGTATGCACTTACATAGTGTTGAGAAAGTGGATGGGGACCTCAGGATGGGGTGAGTTATAAGGGACAATAATGTCTCACCATACCAGCAGAAGCTGGGCAGAGGCAGTTTTGCTGAGTCACTCCTATGCAGAAGTGATGGCTCAAAGACTGGTCTACAAACTCTACCCAGGCTCAGGAAATTCAGCTAGGCCTTGTTTCCAGGCCCTTTTAGGCCCAACAATACAGTATGATTTTGTTTTCAAATTTTGTAGACAGATTTGTAATTTGATGTATGAGTATTGTGGAATAAGAAATTGACCTGATATAGAAAGAGAGAAGAGAAAGCATGGATGAGGGTGAGGGGGGGGCACGAAGGAAGGAAGGAAGGAAGGAAAAGGGAAGGAAGGTGTTAAGATAAATCTTTCCACAAAAAGCCACCTGAGACCCACAGCCACGTGTGAGCTTTATGCCAGCCGCCCACCCGAGTTAGGCCCAAATGAATACACAGAAACTTGTATTAGGTTCAATGCTGCTTGGCCAATGACTAGGATTCCTCATCTTTTAGCTCAGTCTTAATTATCATAAATCTATATATTTTATAAGACTTATCGTATTGGATGCCTTATTGGCGTCCCTCCTTGCCAGTGGATTACATCCTGGCACTGGAGGAGGCAAACAGGAAAAAAGGCCCTTCCTGTTTCTCCTTCAATTAAATATGAGTCTCCTTTCTATGTCACTTCCTGCCTGGATCACCACTTCTCTACTACATTTCCCAGAATCCTCTTTGACTCCTAGTCCCGTCTAACTTGCTGTCTCATTGGCCAAACAGTATTTTATTTAACAATCAATAAGATAAACATACACAGTACATTCCCCATCAGGAAGGAATGAAGGGAGGGAGGGAGGTTAGGAGGGAGGGAAGTAGTGGGGAGGAAGAAAGGAAGGAAGGAATGAAGGAAACAGAAAGAAGAAATTGTACTTTCTCAGCTCTACAGGTGGAAAGATCAAGATCAAGATGCCAGCATGGAATCTCAGAGAACTTGCTGTTTCCTCTCACTTGGTGAATTAAAGAACAGAAGAGAGTAATAAACACCATGTTGATACATGTCAGAAGGGAGCCAATTTACTCCAACAGGCCCTTATTGCATTGATACATTGACAGAAGTCTTCCACAAGATTTAGAAAATAATTGTTCACCCCTAAGTCCTTATGCCCAGATGAGTAAAATTAGCCTTGCCATGGATACATGGAGGCCATATATCACACCTAACCCTAAATCTTAACTTTAAACCTAACCCTAACCCTAACTCTGACCTTAACTGTAACACTGACCCTTCTACAGGTCTTATATGGGCAGCCACAGATGCTGTGAGTTCATCAGTGCAGCAGTCTGGTGATGTCCAGGAGACACTGTTTCTCTCTGGTCCCCTCTGATCTCTAACTCTTACAGTCTCTCCCTCCATTCTCTGTCAACATGATATCTTCTGATTCCACACCCAGCCTACCCCACCTGTCCATATGTGATGCCCTTCTATTTCCCCTTGCAAAGAAGATCAGGTGTCCCTACTTGAGCCCTCCTTGTTAATTAGTTCCTCTGGGTCCCTGGATTGTAGCTTGGTTATCCTTTATAAGCAATATCCACTTGTAAGTGAATACATACCATGCTTGTCTTTCTGGGTCTGGGTAACCTCACTCAGGATGAGGTTTTTCTAGTTCTATCTACTTGCCTGAAAAATTAATAATGTTATTTTTAACAGCTGATAATACTCCATTGTATAAATATACCACATTCTCTTCAACCATTTATTGGGTGAGGTTCATCTGGGTTGTCTCCAGGTTCTGGCTGTTACAAATAGAATTGCTGTGACCATAGCTGAATCAGCGTCATTGTGGTATAATTGAGCATCCTTTGGATATATGACCTGGAGTGGTATAGCTGGGTCTTGAGGACATCAATTATCAGTTTTCTAAGAAACCAACATATTGATTACTCAAACGGTTGCACAAGTTTGAACTCACACCAGGAATGGAATGGAGGAGTGTCCCTCTAGGCATTATCTTCAGCAGTAAAGATGTTACTTGTGTTTTTATCTTATGCATTCTAAGTGGGATAAGATGGAATCCAAGAATCATTTTAATTGCTTTTCCCAGAAGTCTTATGTTGCCTATTTATTTCAATTCCCCTGTTGAAAATTCTCTGTTTAGGTCTGTATCCCACTTCTTAATTGGATTATATGTTGGTTTTCTTTTTTGATGTCTTGTTCCTTGAGTTCTTTATATATTTTGGAGATCAGCCCCATGTCATATGTGGGGTTGGTGAAGATCTTTTCCAATTCTGTAGGCTGCTGTTGTTTTCCTAGGGACAGTTTCATTTGCCTTACAGAAGATTTTCAGTTTCCTGAGGTCCCATAATCTCAGTATCTGAGACACCTCTGTTTTATTCAGGAAGTTGTCTCCTGTGTCAATGAGTTGAAGGTATTCCCCAATTTCTCTTCACTCAGGATCAGTGAATCTATTCTTTGTTTGTTTGTTTTGGGTTGCTTGGTTTTAATTTTTTGAGACAGGGTTTCTCTGTGTAACAGCCTTGGCTGTCCTAAAACTCACATTGTACCATGCTGGCCTTGGACTCACAGAGATCCACCTGCCTCAGACCCCTAGTGCTCAGATTATTGTATATTGATCTCTTTGATATACCTGGACTTGAGTTTGTATGGGGTGATTGATTGCCTTAGTTATGTTTTCTACTTATGGAAAGAGAAATCAAGATCATGGCAACTCTTATAAGAAAAATCTTTTAATTGGGGATGACATATGGCTTCAGAGGTTCAGTTCTTTATCATCATGGCAGGAAGCATGAATGCATACAGGCTGACATGGTACTGGAGGAGCTGAGATTAATACATCTTGATCTTCAGACAAAATGAGGTGAACTGAGTGTCACCCTGAGCATAGCTTGAGCAAAGCAGACCTCAAAGTACACCCCCATAGTGACTCACTTTCTCCAACAGGGTCACACCTGCTCCAACAAGGCCATGCCTTCTAATAGTGCTACTTCCTATGAGCTTATCCATGCTAATTATGTTCATACTTCAGCACTAACAGGCAGGGAACAAATTGTGTTTTTATACTGGTTGAAATCCAGTTAGACCAGCACCATTTGATGAAGATGCTTTCTTTTTCCACTGTATAATTTTGACTTCTTTGTCAAAATTCAGGTGTCCATAAGTTTGAGGATTTACATCTGGGTCTTTAAATAAATTCCATCACTCAACTTGCTTTCATACCCAAACCATGCTGCTTTTTTCTTTCTTTCTGTTTTTGTCTTTTGATGGGGAATATACTGTGTATGTGTATCTTATTGATTGTTAAATAAAATACTGTTTAGCCAATAAGACAGCAAGTAGACGGGGACTAGGAGTCAAAGAGGATTCTGGGAAATGTAATAGAGAAGTGATGATCCAGGCAGGAAGTGACATAGCAAGGAGACTCATTTAAGCGAAGGAGAAACAGGAAGGGCCCTCTTTTCCCCTCCGCTCATCCTCCAGTGGCACGATGTGATCCACCAACCAGGAGGGACGCCAACAAGGCGTCCAATAAGATAAGTCTTATAAAATGAGTCTTATAAAATATATAGATTTATGATAATTAAGACTGAGCTAAAAGATGAGGAATCCTAGTCATTGGCCAAGCAGCATTGAACCTAATACAAGTTTCTGTGTATTCATTTGGGCCTAACTCGGGTGGGCGGCTTGTGTAAAGCACACACGTGGCAGTGGGGTCAGGCAGCTTGTGGTGGAAAGATTTATCGTAACAGATTTTGTTTTGTTTTTCAAGACAGGGTTTCTCTGTGGTTTGGGGGCTGGAGGCTGTCCTGGAACTAGCTCTTGGCCTCGAACTCACAGACATCTGCCTGCCTCTACCTCCCAGGTACTGGGATTAAAGGCATGTGCCACCACTGCCTGGCCACCATACATTTCTATAGTTCTGTGCTAGAGTTTGAAATTGTGGGGTAGTATTGACATCTCTAGAAATATATATATATATATATACATATATATGTATATATATATATATATATATATATATATATATATATATATATATCATAAGCATGTTTTAGCCATCCTGGGTGTTTGTTCTTCCATATGACATTGAGTATTATTTTTCAAGGTCTGTTGATTTTCTTGATTGTCTAGCAGATTTCCTGAAAAAAACTCTGAAAGCAATGCTAAGAGGGAAGTTCATAGCACTAAGTGCCCACATGAAGAAACTGGAGAAAAGTCACATTAGAGAATTGACAGAACAACTGAAAGCATTAGAGCAAAAAGAAGCAAACTCACCAAGGAGGAGTAGAAACCAGAAACAATCAACCTGAGAGCTGAAATCAATAAAGGAGAAACTAGGAAAACATTACATAGAATCAATGAAACAAAGAGTTGTTTCTTTGAGAAGATCAATAAGATAGACAAACCTCTAGCCAAACTAACCAAAAGGCAGAGAGAGAGAGAGAGAGAGAGAGAGAGAGAGAGAGAGAGCATGCTAATTAAGAAAATCAGAAACGAAAAGGGGGATATAACAACGGACACTGAGGAAATCCAGAGAATCTTCAGGTCATACTTTGAAAACCTGTACTCCACCAAATTCGAAAATCTAATGGAAATGGACAGTTTTCTGGATAAATATCACTTACCAAAATTAAACCAAGATCAGATAAACATTTTAAATCGACCCATAACCCCTAATGAAATAGAAGCAGTCATCAAAAGCCTCCCAACCAAAAAAAAGCCCAGGGCCAGATGGCTTCACTACAGAATTCTACCAGAAATTCAAACAAGAGCTAATTCCAGTACTCCTCCAATTGTTCCGCATAATAGAAGCAGAGGGGATATTGCCAAACTATTTCTACGAGGCTACAATCACTTTGATACCCAAGCCACACAGAGATAAGATTAAGAAAGAGAACTACAGACAGATTCCCTCAAGAACATCGATGCTAAAATACTCAATAAAATATTGGCGAACCGAATCCAAGAACATATCAGAAAAATCACCCACCAGGATCAACTTCATCCCAGGGATGCAAGGATGGTTCAACATACGAAAATCCATCAATGTAATCTGCCATATAAACAAACTGAAAAAGAAAAACCACATATCATCTCACTAGAGCTGAAAAAGCCTTTGACAAAATCCAACATCCCTTCATGAAAAAGATCTTGGAGAGACCAGGAATAACAGGAACATATGTAAACATGATAAATGCAATATACACCAAACCAATAGCCAACATCAAACCTAATGGAGAGAAACTCAAAGCGTTTCCTCTAAAATCAGGAACAAGACAAGGCTGTCCACTCTCTCCATATCTCCTCAATATTGTACTTGATGTTCTGGCTATAGCAATAAGACAAGAAAGGGGTATCAAAGGGATACAAATTGGAAAGGATGAAGTCAAACTTTCACTATTTGCAGATGACATGATAGTCTACATTAGTGACCCGAAAAACTCTACCAGCGAACTCCTATGGCTGATAAACACCTTCAGCAAGGTAGCAGGATACAAAATTAACTCAAAAAAATCAGCAGCCCTACTATATACAGATGATAAATCCAAAGAGAAAGAAATCAGAGAAACATCACCTTTCACAATATCCACAAGCAACATAAAATATCTTGGGGTAACACTAACCAAAAAAGTGAAAGACCTGTACAATAAGAACTTTGAGACTTTAAAGAAAGAAATTAAAGAAGATACCAGAAAATGGAAAGATGTCCCATGCTCTTGGATAGGTAGAATTAACATTGTAAAAATGGCAATCCTGCCAAAAGCAATCTACAGATTCAATGCAATCCCCATCAAAATCCCAACACAGTTTTTCACAGACATTGAAAGAACAATACTCAACTTTATATGGAAAAATAAAAAACCCAGGATAGCCAAAACAACTCTATACAATAAAGGATCTTCTGGAGTCATCACCATCCCCGACTTCAAGCTCTACTATAAAGCCATAGTTCTGAAAACAGCTTGGTATTGGCACAAAAATAGACAGAGAGACTAATGGAATCGAATTGAAAACCCTGATATTGACCCACGCACCTACAAATACCTTATTTTTTGACAAATGTGCTAAATCTATACATTGGAAAAAAGATAGCATCTTCAACAAATGGTGCTGGTACAATTGGATTCGGACATGCAGAAAATTGCAGATAGATCCATACATGTCACCATGCACAAAACGTAAGTGCAAATGGATAAAAGATCTCAGCATAAATCCAGCCACACTGAATCTTCTAGAAGAGAAAGTGGGAATTACCCTTGAACAAATTGGCACAGAAGACCGCTTCCTGAACATAACCCCAGTAGCACAGACAATGAGGTCTGCAATTAATAATTGGGACCCCTGAAACTGAGAAGCTTCTGCAAGGCAAAGGAAACAGTCAGTAGGACAAAACAACCACCCACTGGGAATGGGAAATGATCTTCACTGATACCACATCTGACAAAGGACTGATTTCCAAAACATATAAAGAGCTCAAGAAGCTAGCCACCAAAACACCAAACAATGAAATTAAAAAGTGGGGTGCAGAATTAAATAGAGAATTCTCAACAGAGGAATCTGAAATGGCTGAAAGACACTTAAGAAAGTGCTCAAAATCCTTGGCCATCAGAGAAATGCAACTCAAAACAACTCTGAGATACCACCTCACACCTCACACCTGTCAGAATGGCTAAAATAAAAAATACCAATGACAATCTTTGCTGGAGAGGATGTGGAGAAAAAGGAACATTCCTCCATTGCTGGTGGGATTGAGAACTTGTAAGACCACTCTGGAAATCAGTATGGCGGTTGCTCAGAAAAATGGGAATCAGTCTACCTCAAGATCCAGCCATTCCTCTCTTGGTTATATACCCAAATAGTGCATGTTCATACAACAAGGACATATGTTCAACCATGTTCATAGCAGCATTGTTTGTAATAGCCAGAACCTGGAAGCAACCTAGATGCCCCTCAGCTGAAGAATGGATTGAGAAAATGTGGTACATTTATACAATGGAGTACTGCTCAGCAGAAAAAAAGGAATGGAATCTTGAAATTCACAGGCAAATGGATGGAACGAGAAGAAACCATCCTAAGTGAGGTAACCCAGTCACAAAAAGACAAACATGGTATGTACTCACTGATATATGAATTTTAGACATAGAGCAAAGGATTACCAGCCTATAATCCTCTTCACCAAAGAAACTAGGAAACATGAAGGACTCTAAGGGATAAATGGTCCCCAGGAATGGAAGTGGCATGAAATCCTGACCTAATTGGGAGTGTCTCTGCTACTGGTGTTATGTTCAGGGTCTGGAGCCCAGGGTTTAGAGTTGGGAATAACTGGACAGGCTTTAATGATAGTTAGCTGGCAGTTGGCAGTGTCTAACCTAGAGTTCTAGTAGCAGCATGGTCTCAGGTAGAGCAGCAGTACCATGTCAGGGTTGTCAGCTAGAATATGGTGTGCAGGAGGGGCAATAATACCTACTTGTTTTTTTAATTAACAATAACTAATAAATAATAACAAAATTCCACAAATGAATAACCTGTTATTATGAAAATCAACATGGATGTTCTTAATGAGACAGACACCCTTTCCATGAGATCCAGAAGTAACACTGCTGGATAAAGGCCTAAAGGAAACATCCAGCATGCCAGAGACTAGTGCACATGGTCAAAGCTGGGACATTCAAAATGGCAAAGAAGTGGGAGCCACAGCCCCAAGATGGCACCTGGCTGGATGCCAGGGAGACCGAGCTTAGCTGTAAACAATCCTTATTTGGAAGCGCTTAGTGGCTCTGGTGTGCCTCCTCCAGCTGTGACCTATCTGGGATTGCCAGGTGGCATGAGCTAATTGGGTAATGAGTTTGCTATCCAGGATTGTCAGGTGGCATGAGTTAACTGGGTAATGGCTTGCTTTTAAGGGCTTGCCAGGGGGGCTAGTAGATAGAAGAAGCAGAGAGCGAAGCTGAGGTAGAAGTAGAAGGAGAAGCTGATGTACAAGGTTCCTGAATAAACTGCTTGAAGAAGAGTTGTGGTCGTGTCCTTCTTGCTAGTCAAGATAGGCGCGACAGGTAACCCTCCGTCTCTCCACCACCCATGAACTTTTTACCCTGTCAACATCCTCTTTCTATAGTTTTCTAACATCCTGCTTAAACTAACACCTGGTTCTTGGCCTCTTCTCCCCCTCTCCTTTACCCCATACTACTGACTGTATAAGTTAGCCTGGAAAAAAATAAAATTCACCACTTGATCAGAATCGTGTCTTGTGGTCATTCTCTCAGTCTCTTGTCCCCATTCCCCTTCCTGGACTTCTAGCTCTAGGTTGCTGTCCTGTGGATCGGGACAACTACATTTTCCCACAACTCAAATGCACTTATTTGCTTTTGCATTATCTACACACATATTAGACTATTTTTCACTGTTTGCAAATCAAGTTGTCTGTGGAAGAAAGAAAGCTTTGGAGATGCATGTAATGCAGTGTGGGATAACCAATGAAATGAGAAACACTGCCCAGCTCCAAGAATGCCTATATCATTGCACATAATGTGTCAATTAGGACATTGAGTGCTTAAATTATAGCAGACTTCTTGAGATGTTATCAATATTTGACATTTATAATTGTTAAATCTTTTATTTTGTCATTTCTAATATCTAGTTTGATTTTTTAAATTTTTTATTTGAATTAGAAAGAAAATTATTTTACATGTCAACCCAGGTCCCTTGCCCTCCCCTCCTCCCCTGCCCCTGCAACTAACACCTTACATATCCCATACCCTTTCTGCTCCAAGGGAGGGTGAGGCCTTCCATAGGGAGGGTCTTCAAAGTCTGTCTTAATCTTTGGGATAGAGCCTGGGACAATCCCCTTGTGTCTAGGCTCAGGGAGTATCCCTCCATATAGGATGGGCTCCCAAAGTCCATTACTATGCTAGGGATAAGTACTGATCCACTACAAGAGGTCCCATAAATTTTCAAGGTCTCCTCACTGACACCCCCATTCAGGGGGTCTGGATCGGTCCCATGATGGTTTCCCATCTATCAGTCTGGGGACCAAGACATCTCCCTTGTTCTGGTCATCTGTTTCTGTGGGTTTCACTAGCTTGGTATGAACCCATTTGCTCATCAGCCCTCCTTCTTTGGAATTGGATTACAGTTCAGTTCAAGGTTTAGCTGTGGGTGTTTGCTTTTACTTCCACCAGCTGTTGGATGAAGGCTTTACGATATCATATGAATTAGTCATCAATCTCATTATCAGGAGAGGACATTTAAGGTAGCCGCTCCTCCACTGCTTAGATTGTTACATGTTGTCATCTTTGTAGCTCTCCAGACATTTCCCTAGTGGGTGATTTCTCTTTAAACCTATAATGTTTCCCTCTATTATATTAATTCTTATCTTGTTCTCTTCTGTTCTTCCCTCAACTCCACCTCCCTGCCCCATCATGTTTTCCTCAACCCTCCCCTTCTCCCCTTCTCATTCTTCTAGTTCCCTCTCCCCTCCCTCCCCCTGTGCTCCCAATTTGTTCATGAGATCTAATCCCTTTCAGTTTCTCCAGGAGACCATGTGTTTTCCTTATTGTCTCTATTTCAGTTTTCATGTCCTGAACTGTTTCCTTCAGGTGTTTGATTGTATTTCCTTCGCCTTCCTTAAGTTCTTGCATCTTTTGGTTTGTCTTCAATTTATCTGAAGGATTTCCTGATTTCCTCTCATAGGGTCTCCATTGTCTGCATGAAGTTGTTTTCAAGGTTGCTCTCTTCTGTTTCATCTGTGTTGGGATGTTCAGGTCTTTCTGGTGTAGAGTCCCTAGACTCTGGTGGTGGCATATTGGTTTTCCTGTTGTTGGATGTGTTCTAGTACTGTTGTCTTCCCATCTCTTCTTCCAGTGGGTGCAGGTGGTGTCTCTACCATTGCTGGTGTGTATGGGTCCAAGGTTCTCTTCCAGTGGGTGCAATTAGCTCTGATACTCTGATGAGTTGCAGGTGAATGTGGGTGCAGGTGTGTCTGAGGCACTTGCTCTACAGGTGGGTAAGAGCAGGACTAGCACAGAGATGTCAGAAGACTCTGGGTTGCTTGGTCCTCAGGAGCCAAGTCGACCTACCTGCAGACCACAGGGAAGGAGTTCCCAGAGTAGGCAGGCAGAAGTTGAGTCCAAGTCAAGGGCCAAAGCAGCTCACATCCACTCTCCACTCTGCACTCTGTACTCTGCACTCTGCATTGAGTGGGAGTGGGAATAGCACAGCCATCTTAGCAGAGTCCAGGTAGCTTGGTCTTCAGGGGCCCAGTCGACCTGCCTGCAGTCCCCAGGGTAGGAGTTCCCAGAGTACTCAGGCAGAAGTTGGGCCCAAGTCCTCTAGTTTGATTCTGAGATCAGTTTTTGTTACATAGGCCCTCCTGGCCTTGAACTCAAATCACTGCTCTTGTCTCTGTCTCTTGAGTGATGAGATTCAGGGCCCACCATACTTGGCTCCATTCCTAAAATCTGCAGTTAGAGCCACATCTATAGATGGAAACACACTAACATGCAAGACATAAGACATACATTCTTCATACCAGAACTCAGTATGTTCTGCAATGACACAGAGGATCAAGAAGAAATGATATATACATCAGTATGATAGAAGTCAAGGACTTCTGCCATCTACCAAAAGGTTTCTTAATCTAAGGAAGGAGATGCCCATAAAGATACAAGAAACATAGAGAAGGTCAAATAGATTGGATCAGAAAGGAAAATTCCCTTTCAACATAATAATTAAAACACTAGTCATCAAGAACAAAGAATATTAAATGCAGAAAGGGGAAAAAAACAAACAATATACAAAGGCAAACCAAATAGAATTACAGCTGAATTAACAATGGAGTCTCTGACAGCCACAAGGGCCTAGAAAATGAGTGCTGCAGACTCAAAGAAATCACAGAGTACAGCCCAGAATATTATACCCAGCAAAACTTTCAATCACCATTAATGGAGAAAATAGCATTCCATGTTAAAGCCAATATATCTATGTATAGTTCCAGTCATACAGAAGGTTCTACTATGAAAATTACAAACAGAGGAGGTTCAATACACCCAATAAAACACAAGGAATTAATCTCAGAGTAACAAAATCAAAAGGAGGGAAGCACTAACATCACCAAGCCCACCAACAAGTAATAGGAATCAACAGTCATTGATCATTGGTATCTCTCAATATCAATGGAACTAATTCCCCAATAAAAAGACAAAGACTAACAGAATGGATGTGAAAATATGATCTGAGCTTCTGCTGCATTCAAGAAAATCACCTTATCAAGAATCAGCAACATCTCAAGGTAAAGAGAGAGAAAAAGATATTCCAAGCAAATGGACCTAATATCAAGCTGGTGCAGCCATGATAGTATCTAATGACAGAGACTTCAACCCAAAACTAATAAAAAGATAGGGAAGGATATAGATCCTCAGGAGAGGAATAAATCCACCAAGGTGACATTTCCATTCTTAAAAATCTATGCCCCAAACAAAAGGGCACCCACATTTACAAAAGAAACATTACTAAAGCTTAAATCACATACTGAACCCCACAAACTGAGAGTGGGTACTGTAATACCCAATTCTCATCACTGGACATGCCAACCACACAGAAACTAAACTGAGGAATACTGGAACTATCATATGATATGGAAATGAACCTATAATTGATATTTTAGATCTTGGTACCCAATCACAAAAGAATATACCTACTTCTTTGCACCTCATGGAACTTTCTCCAAAATTGACTCAAACACAAAGCAAGAGCGATCAGACACAAGAAAACTGAAAATCTCCCTGCATCCTACCACAACACCAAGGATTAGAGTTGAATATCAAGAGCATTAGAAAGGACAGAAAGCTTAAACACTCTTAGAAAACAACTCTCTACAGAAGGAAAAATGGGTTGAGACAGATAGAAAGAAAGAAAATGAATACACAACATAATCAAACTTATGGGACACAATGAAACTTCTGCTAAAAGGAAACTTCATAGCACTAAGTACCTACATAAAACAAGAGAAATACTGGAGGTATCTCATAGTAGCAACTTAACAGCACACCTGCAAACTCTAGAAGAAAAACGATAATCATACCGAAGACTAATAGACAGTAAGAAATACTCAAACTGTGGAATGAAATTAATAAAAAGAAGAAACAAAATAATACAGAGATTCAAAAACAAAGAGTTTTTCTTTGAGAAAATTAACAAGCCAGGGAAAGCCTTATATGAATTAATTTAAAGGCAGAGGGATACTGTCAAATTAACAAAATCAGAAATCACAAGGAGAACCTAACAACAGACAATAAGGAAATCCAGAGAATCATTAGGTCATAATTTCAAAAACCTATAGCCCCCAAAACCGACAAATCTCAAATAAATGGATAATGCTTTAGATGGGTATCACTTACCAAAGCTAATCAGGGTCAGAAAAGCAATATGTATAACCCCTAGTGAAATGGAAGCAATCAGTGAAATTTCCCAACAAAATAGCCCAGAGCAAGACAGGTTTAGCAGAGAAGTCTAAGACTTTCAAGTAAGAATTAATTCCAATACTCCACAATATTATACAGAACAGAAGTAACAATGTCCAATTCATTTTATGATGCTAAAATTACCTTCATACCCAAACCACATAAAGACCTAACAAAGAAAGAATTACAGACCAATGTCCCATGGCACATTGATGCAAAATACTCAATACTCACAAATGGAATCGATGAACACTTCCAAAGGAGTATTATCCATTTATCAAGTGGGCTTGATTTTATATATGCAGGAATGGTTCAACATATGAAAATCTGTCAATGTAATCCACCATTAAAGACACTGAAAGAAAAAAAAACATGATCATCTCAATAGATGCTGAAAAAACCTTAGATAAAATCCAACAAACCTTCAGTATTTCATACACAGTTGTAGTGTATTTTGACCATTTCTCCAAACTCTCTCTGATGCTATACTTGGCCACCCAAATTGGTGTCTTTTTTTAAAGAGAATGACATACCTATATCAAGATTTCAAAGCTTTCAATCAATATAGATGGAGAAAAGAAGATATTCCATGACAAAGCCAGATTCAAACATACATATCCAACAATCCAGCCCTACAGAAAGTACTGGAAGGAAATCTGCAACCAAAGGAAGTTAACTACAACCAGAATAACATAGGCAATAGATAATCCCACTTTAGTAACAGCCAAAGGGAAAAAGGGACAGAATACCACACATAATCTTGCCACCATCACCAAAACAAAAACAAACGAGAATGAACAATCAATGGTCAGTAATATCCATCAACATTAATGGCCTTAACTTACCTATAAATGAACAGATTAGCAGAATGGGTATGAAGATAGAATCTTTCTTCTGCTGCATACAAGAAATATACCTCAACTTCAAAGACAGACGGTACCTAAGAATTAAAGTGTGGGGAAACGTTTTCCAATCAAATGGACCCAAGAAACAAGTGGTTGTAGCAATCTTAATATGCAACAAAGTGGACTGTAAACTAAAATCAACCAAAAGAGAAGAAGGAGGTTACTTAAAGATTTCCTAGAATTCAGTGAGAATATGAACACAACATACCCAAACCTATGGGATACTTTGAAAGCAGTGCTAAGAGGAACGTTCAGAGCACTAAGTGCCCACATGAAGAAACCGGAGAATAATCACACTAGAGAATTAACAGCACAACTGAAAGCTTTAGAAAACAAAGACGCCAATACACCCCAGAGAAGCAAATGCCAGGAAATAATCAAATTGAGGGCTGAAATCAATAAAATGGAAACTATAAGAACAATACAAAGAATCAATATAACGAACATTGGGTTCTTTGAGAAAATCAACAAGATAGACAAACCTTTCTCCAAACTTACCAAACAGCAGGGAGTGAACATCCAAATTAATAAAATCAGGAATGAAAAGGGGGACATAACAACAGACACAGAGGAAATCCAGAGAACCATCAGGTTATACTTCAAAAAACCTATATTCCTCAAAATTCGAAAATCTAAAGGAAATGGACAATTTTCTGGACAGATTTCACTTCTCATAATGAAATCAAGAACAGATAAGCAACTTGAATAGACCGCAAACCCCTAATGAAATTGAAGCAGTCATCAGAATTCTTCCAACTAAAAAAAGGCCAGGGCCAGATTGCTTCAATGCAGAATTCTACCAGAAATTCAAGGTACAGCTAATACCAATTCTCCTCAAAGTATTCCACACAATAGAAGCACAAGGGTCATTGCCAAACTCTTTTTATGAGGCTTCAATAACCCTAACCCAAGCCACACAAAGACCAATATCCCACATGAACATTGATGCAAAAATTCTCAATAAAATACTCCCAAATCAAATATAAGAACACATCAGAGAAATAAACCACCATAATCAATTAGGCTTCATCCCAGGCATGCAAGGATTGTTCAACATTCAAAATCCATCAATGTAATTCACCGTATAAACAGATTGAGGGGGAAAAAACCCACATGATCATCTCACTACATGCCAAAAAAGCCTTTGACAAAATCCAACACCCCTTCATGATAAAGGTGTTGGAGAAATCAGGGACAATAGGAACATACCTCAACATAATGAAAGCAATATACAGCAAGCCAACAGCCAACATCATATTAAATGGAGAGAAACTCAACGAAATTCCTCTAAAATCAGGGACAAGACAAGGCTGTCCACGCTCTCCATACCTCTTCTATATTGTCCTTGAAGTTCTAGCTAGAACAATAAGACAACAAAAGGAGATCAAGGGAATACAAATCAGAAAAGAAGAAGTCAAACTCTATTTGCAGATGATATGATAGTATATATAAGTCACCCCAAAAACTCTACCAGGGAACTCCTACAGCTGATATACATCTTCAGCAAAGTGGCAGGATACAAGATTATCTAAAAAACATTTGTAGCCCACTATATACTGATGACACATTGGTGGAGAAAGAAATCAGAGAAACATCACCCTTTACAATCGTGACAAACAACATAAAATACTTGGGGTAACAGTAGCCAAAAAAGTGAAAGACATGTCCATTTTGACTCTCTAAAGAAAGAAATTAAAGAAGGTACCAGAACATGGAAAGATCTCCCATGCTCTTGGATAGGTAGGATCAACATAGTAAAAATGGCAATCTTGCCAAAAGCAATCTACAGATTCAATGCAATCCCCATCAAAATCCAAACACAATTCTTCACAGACCTTGAAAGAATAATTCTCAACATTATATGGAGAAACATAAGGCCCAGAAGACCAAAACAACCCTGTACAATAAAGGAACTTCTGGAGGCATCACCATCCCTGACTTGAAGCTCTATTAGAGAGCTATAGTCCTGAAAACTGCTTGGTATAGGAACAAAATTAGACAGGTAGAACAATGGAATAGAGTTGAAATCCCTGATACTAAACCATATACCTATGAACACCTGATTTTTAGAAACATTCCAAATTTATATGCTGGAACAAAGAGAACATCTTCAACAAATGGTGCTGGCATAACTGGATATGAACATGTAAAAGACTACAGATAGACCCAAACCTTTTGCCTTGAACAAAACCTAAGTCAAAATGGATCAAAGACCTCAACATAAACCCAGCCACACTAAGCCTATTAGAAGACAAAGTGGGAAATACCCTTGAATTAATTGGTACAGGAGACTGCTTCCTGAACATTACAACCCAAGAAAAGACACTGAGATCAACAATTAATAAATGGGGATCGGTCCCTGAGGACCCTAGGATCCTGATACTGCTGAGATTGCTGGGCCATTCCAGCCCCCACAGTGTGCAGAGAGTGAAGAGGGGAGCTGCTTCAGCCCCTGCCTTGGGCCCAACTTCCATCTGCCCACCCTGGCAAACCCTGCCCAGGGATCTTCGACAGAACACTTCACCCCTAAGGACCAAGCAACCCAGAGTCTGCTGACATCTCTGTGCCAGTGCTGCTCTCACCCACCTAGAGAACAAGTGCTTCAGACCTACCTGCACCCAACTTGAAACCCATCAGAGTATCTAAGTCAATTGCACACACCTGAAGAGAACACTGGACCCATACACACCAGCAAAGTAAGTGACACCAACTCTACCCACTGGAACAAGAGATGGGAAGACGACAATATAAGAACACATCTAACAACAGGAAAACCAATATGATACCACCAGAGTCTAGGGACTCTACACCAGCAAGACATGAAGGTCCCAACACAGAAGCAGAAGAGAGCAACCTTAAAAACAACTTCATGCAGATGATAGAGAACCTAAGAGAGGACATCAGAAAATCCTTCAGAGAAATGGAAGAAAAGACAACCCAAAAGATTCAAGAAATCAAGGAAAGCCAAGAAAGTCAAGAAAATACAATTGAACAGCTGAAGGAAACAGTTCAGGACCTGAAAACTGAATTAGAGACAATAAAGAAAACACAAACTGAGGGAATGCTGGAAATGGAAAAGCTGAGTAAACAATCAGGAACCACAGATGTAAGCATAACCAATAGAATACAAGAGATGGAAGACAGAATCTCAGACGCTGAAGACAAACTAGAGGAAATAAACTCGTCAACCAAAGAAAATCTGAAGTCCAACAAATCCCTAACACAAAATAACCAGGAAATATGGGACCCCGTGAAAAGACCAAACCTAAGGATAATAGGTATAGAAGAAGATGAAGAAACACAACTCAAAGCTGCAGAAAACATACTCAACAAAACTTTCCCAACCTAAAGAAAGACATGCCAATGAAAGTACAAGAAGACTACAGAATGCCAAATAGAATGGACCCAAAAGAAAGTCCCCACGTCACATAATAATTAAAACACCAAACGTACAGAATAAAGAAAAATATTAAGAGCAGCAAGGGAAAAAGGCCAAGTAACATATAAAGGCAATTCTGTCAGAATTAAACCAGACTTCTCCATGGAAACTCTGAAAGCTAGAAGGACATGGATAGATATTCTACCAACTCTGAGAGAACATGGATGCCAGCCCAGACTACTATACCCAGCAAAGCTTTCAATCACTATAAATGGAGAAAACAAGATAGTCCATGACAAAACAAGATTTAAACAATATGTAACCACTAATCCAGCCCTACAGAAAGTACTGGAAGGAAAACTCCAACCTAAGGAAATTAACTACACTCACATAAACATAGGCAATAGATAATCCCACTCTAAAAAAAAAAACACAAAATAAAAGGCAGGGTAAATCCACATACAATACCAGTACCAACAACAAACCAAAACAAACAAGAATAAACACTCAATGGACCTAAATTTCCCTCAGTATTAATGGTCTTAACTCGCCTATAAAAAGACACAGGCTAACAGATTGGATACGAAGACAGAATCCATCCTTCTGCTGCATACAAGAAACACACCTCGAATTCAAAGACAGACATTACTTCAGAGTAAAAGGTTGGGATAAGATACTCCAATCAAATGGACCCAAGAAACGAGCTGGGGTAGCTATCCTAGTATCTAACAAGATAGACTTCAAACTAAAATCAATCAAAAGAGATGAAGAAGGTTATTGCATATTCATCACAGGAAAAATCCATCAGGAAGAAGTCTCAGTTCTAAACATCTATGCCCCAAATACAAAGACACCAACATTCGTAAAAGAAACTTTATTAAAACTCAAATCACAAATAAGCCCTCACACAGTTATAGTGGGAGACTTCAACACCCCACTCTCACCACAGGACAGGACCACCAGACAGAAACTTAACAAAGAGAAAAAGGAACTAACAGAACTTATGACCCAATTGTGATTAAAAGACATTTACTGAACTTTCTATCTAAACACAAAAGAATATATCTTCTTTTCATCATCACATGGAACCCTATCAAAAACTGACCACCTTCTTAGCAACATAGCAAATCTCAACAGGTACAAAAAAATTGGAATAATCCCCTGTGTCTTATCAGACCACCATGCTTTAAAGTTAGAAATCAAAAACAAATCAAAGTGCAAAAAACCTACCAACTCATGGAAATTGAACAACACGCAATTGCAACATTCCTGGATCAAGGACGAAATAAAGAAAGAAATTAAAGGCTTCCTAGAATTCAATGAAAATGTAGACACACTTAACCAAACTTATGGGACACTTTGAAAGCAGTGCTAAGAGGAAAGTTCATAGCTCTAAGTGCTCACATGAAGAAACTAGAGAATAGCCACACCAGAGAATTGAGATCACAGATGAAACCTCTAGAAAAAATGGAAGCAAATTCACCCTGGAGGAGAAGATGCCAGGAAATAATCAAACTGAGAGCAGAAATCAATAAAGTCGAAACAAAGAAAACAATTCAAAGAATCAATATAACAAAGAGTTGGTTCTTTGAGAAAATCAACAAGATAGACAAACTGTTATCCAAACTAACAAAAGGGCAGAGAGAGATCATGCAAATTAACAAAATCAGAAATGAAAAGGGGAGCATAACAACGGACACTGAGAAAATCCAGAGAATCTTCAGGTCATACTTTGAAAACCTGTACTCCACAAAATTTGAAAATTTAAAGGATATGGACAATTTTCTTGACAGTTATCACTTACCAAAATGGAATCAAGAACAGATAAGCAACTTAAACAGACCTATAACCTCTAAGGAAATAGAAGCAGTCATCAAAAGTCTCCCTACAAAAAGAAAAACCCGGGCCAGATGGATTCACTGCAGAATTCTACCAGAAATTCAAAGCAGTGCTAATACCAATACTCCTCAAATTGTTCCACAAAATAGAAGCAGAAGGGACATTGCCAAACTCTTTTTACTAGGCTAAAATAACCTTTATACCCAAGCCACACAAAGACACAACTAAGAAAGAGAACTACAGACCAATATCCCTCATGGACATTGATACAAAAATTCTCAATAAAATCCTGGCAAATCGAATACAAGATCCTATCAGAGAGATCATCCACCATGATCAAGTAGGCTTCACCCTACTTGATGGTTCAACATATGAAAATCCATCAATGTAATCCACCATATAAATAGACTGAGGAAAAAAAAACACATGGTCATCTCACATGTCACAAGCCTGTGACAAAAATCTACACCCATTCATGATAAAGGTCTTGGAGAAATCAGGGACAACAGGAACATTCCTCAACATAATAAAAGCAATATACAGCAAGCCAACATCAAATTAAATGGAGAGAAACTCGATCCAATTCCTCTAATTAGACAAGACTAGGCTGTCCACTCTCTCCACACCTCTTCAATACTGTCCTTGAAGTCCTAGCTAGAGCTATAAGACAACAAAAGGAGATCAAGGGAATACAAATTGGAAAAAGAAGTCAAATTCTCACTATTGGCAGACAATATGATAGTCTACATTAGTGACCAGAAAAACTCAACCAGTGAACTCCTACAGCTGATACACAACTTCAGCAAATTGGCAGCATACAGGATTACCTCAAAAAAATCCATAGCCCTACTATATACCAATGGCACATTGGTGGAGAAAGAAATCAGAGAAACATCACCCTTTACAATTGCCACAAACAACATAAAATACCTTGGGGCAACACTAAGCAAAAATGTGAAAGATCTGTACCATAAGAATTTTGAGTCTCTAAAGAAAGAAATTAAAGAAGATACCAGAAAATGGAAGGATCTCCCATGCTCTTGGATAGGTGGGATCAACATAGTAAAAATGGCAATCTTGCCAAAAGCAATCTACAGATTCAATGCAATCCCCATCAAAATCCCAACACCATTCTTCACAGACCTTGAAAGAACAATTCTCAACTTTATATGGAGAAACAAAAGACCCAGGATACCAAAATAACCCAATACAATAAAGGAACTTCTGGAGGCATCACCATCCCTGACTTCAGGCTCTATTAAAGTGCTATAGGCCTGAAAACAGCTTGGTATTGGCACAAAAATAGACTGGTAGACCAATGGAATAGAATTGAAATCCCTGATATTAACCCACACACATATGAACACCTGATTTTTGACAAACAATCCAACTTATTATGGTGGAACAAAGAGAACATCTTCAACAAATGCTTCTGGCATAACTGGTTGCATACATGTAGAAGACTGCAGTTAGACCCAAGCCTATCGCCTTGCACAAAACTTAAGTCAAAATGGATCAAAGATCTCAACATAAATCCAGCTACACTGAACCTATTAGAAGACAAAGTGGGAAATACCCTTGAATTAATTGGTACAGGAGACTGTTTCCTGAACATTACACCAGTAGCACAGACATTGAGGTCAAAAATTGATAAATGGGACCTCCTGAAACTGAGAAGCTTCTGTAAAGCAAAGGAGACAGTCAGCAAGACAAAACGGCCCCCACAGACTGGGGAAAGATATTCACCAACCCCACATCTGACAGAAGGCCGATCTCCATTATAAACAAAGATCTCAAGAAGCTAGTCCCCCAAACACCAAACAACCCAATTAAAAAGTGGGGTACAAAACTAAATAGACAATTCTCAATAGAGGAATCGAAAACGGCTGAAAGACACATAAGAAAGTGTTCAACATCCTTAGCCATCAAGGAAATGCAAATAAAAACAACTCTGAGATATCATCTTACTCCTATCAGAATGGCCAAAATCAAAAACACCAATGACATTTTATGCTGGAGATGACGTGCAGATAGGGGAACACTCCTCCATTGCTAGTGGGAGTGCCAACTCCTACAACCACTTTGGATATTTGTATGGCAATTTCTCATGACAATGAGATCAGTCTACCACAACGCTCAGCAATTCCACTGAAAAGAAGCACATACCCAAAAGAAGCACATACATACAACAAGGACATCCATTCAGCTAAGTTCATAGCGGCACTATGTGTAATAGCCAGAACATGGAAGCATCCTAGATGCCCCTCAACTGAAGAATGGATATGAAAATGTGGTACATTTATACAATGGAGTACTACACAGCTGGGAAAAAATGGAATCTTGAAATTTTGCAGCAAATGGATACAAAAAAATGAAATAAACCCCTGTATCTTATCAGATCACCAGGCTTTAAAGTTAGAATTCAACAGCAACACAAATTGCAGAAAACCTACAAACTCGTGGAAATTGAATAACACCCAATTGCACCATTCCTGGGTGGAGTAAGAAATAAAAAAAAGGAATTAAAGAGTTCCTAGAATTTAATGAGAATATAGACACAACATACCCAAACTTAAGGACGTTCTGAAAGCAGTGTTAAGAGGAAAGTTCATAGCACTAAGTGCCCACATGAAGAAACAGAGAATAGTCACACTAGAGAATTGACAGAACAACTGAAAACTTTAGAACAAAAGGAGAAAACTCATCACAGAGGAGTAAACACCAGGAAATAATCAAACTTAGGGCTGAAATCAATAAAGTAGAACTAGGAAAACATTACAAAGAATCAATGAAACAAAGAGTTGGTTCTTTGAGATCACTAAGATAGACAAACCTCTATCCAAACTACCCAAAAGGCAGAGAGAGAAAGAGCATGCCTATTAACAAAATCAGAAGTGAAAAGGGGGATATAGCAACAGACACTGGAATTTTTGTTTTTTTGAGACAGGGTTTTTCTGTGTAACAGCCCTAGCTGTCCTGGAACTCACTTCATAGATTAGGCCAGCCTGGAACTCACAGATCCATCAGCCTCCTGAGCTCTAGGATTGTTTTAAGTTCAGGTCTTTGAAATACTTGGGCTTGAGTTTGTCCAGGGTGATTGTCTTAGTTATGGTTTTTAATTATGGAAAGTAAAGTCATGATCACACCAACTCTCCTAAGAGGAAGCATTTAATTGGGGGCAACATAGGGTTTCAGAGGTTCAGTCCATTGTCATCATGGCAGGAATCATGAAGGTTTGCAGCCAGACATGATTCTGGAGGATCTGAGATTTCAACATCTTCATCTGCAGGCAAAAGGAAGTGAACTGAGTGTCACACTGAGCATAGCTTGAGCAAAGGAGACCTCAAAGTCCACTCCACAGTGACCCATTTCTCCTACAAGGTCACATCTGCTCCAACAAGGCCATGCCTTTAATAGTGCTACTCCCTATGAGCTGATGCATGCCAGTATGTTCAAACTTCCATAGTAATAGATCTGGATCAAATTGTGTTTTGATATAGACTGATATCTTGCTATACCAGCATCATTTGCTGAAGATGCTTTCTTTTTCCACTCAATAACTGTGGCTACTTTGTCAAAAATCAGGTGTCCTTGAGTTTGTGGATTTACATCTGGGTGTTTAAATCAATTGCATTGATCAACCTGTTTTTATGCCAATCCCATGCTTGAAATTGTGGGGAGTGACACCATTTGAAGTACTTTTACTTTACAATAGACAGTTGTTTATCTTCCTTGAGTTTTCAGACATCTCTTGTTTCTGTTTGTTGCTGAAAACCAGCTTTAATCGGTTATGGTCTGATAAGATACAGGGGTTCTTGCATTTTTTCTAGATTTGTTTAGGCTTGCTTTGTAAGTGTGTGGCCAGGTTTAGAAAAGGTTCTCTGAGGTGCTGAAAAGAAGGTATATCCTTTTGTGTTTGTGGGAAATGTTCTGTAGGTATATATTTGGTCCACTTGAGTCATGATTTCTGTTCCATTATTTCTCTATTTAATTCCCTAATTTTGTGTTTAGTTTTCTCTAGATAATATGACCCTTGGTGAAAGTAAGGGCTTGAAATCTCCAACTGTTATTGTGTTGTGCTTCCTATGTGATTTGAGTTTTAGAAATATTTCTTTAAACAATGTGGTTGGCCTTGCATTTGGGGTGTGGATGTTCAGAATTGAGATGTCATTCTGGTGGATTATTCTTTTGATGATTATGAAATGTCCAAGATCTTTTTGATTAATATTGCTTGAAAGTCTTTGTTGTTAGATTTTAGAATGTCTACACCAACTTGCTTCTCATGTCTATTTGCTTGAAAAATATTTCCCACCCCTTTATTCAGACACAGTATTTATCTTTCATATTGAGTTGTGTTTCATGTATGGAGGAAAGGGTATGATCCTGATTTCACAGTCATTCTGCTAATCTATGCCTTTTTAATGGGTAATTGAGCCCATTAATATAGAGAGATATGGACAACTAAGGATTATTGATTCATAGTTTTTGTTGCTGCATGTGTGATTGTGTGTGGGTGCAAGCCCGTGCGTGCACCCGCCTGTGCACACACACACAAGCACACACACCTGCCTGCACATGCACAGACTTGAGCACACTTCACTTCTTTTGGTTTTCCTAGTGCAAAATTATTAATTTCCTTTATTTTCTTGGGTGTATTTAACCCCCTTGGGTTGGAATTTTCTTTCTACTACCTTCTGTGGTGCTGTATTTGTAGATGGATATTGTTTAAATGTGACTTTGTCATGATGTATCTTATTTTCTCCATCTATGGCGATTGAATATTTGGCTGTGTATAATAGACTGGGCTAGCATATGTGGTCAATTGTAGTCTACAAGACATCTGTCTAGGACCTTCTGGCCTTTAGAGTCTCTAATTCTAATAAGTCTACCTTTTTGTTATTTGGTCCTTTTCCCCTGTAACTTTTAATACTCTATTATTGGACCTTAATTGTTTTGATTATCATGTTGTGTGGGAGGCTTTCATTTCTGCTCCAATTTATTTGGTGTTCTGTACTCCTTTGTAGGTTATAGAACTTTCCTTGTTTAGGCAAGGAAAATTGTTTTCTGTGATTTTGTTGAAAATATTCTCTGGGCCATGAACTGAGATTCTCTCCTTTTTCTAATCCTATTATTCTTAGGTTTTGTCTTTTCAGAGTGTCCCATAGTTCCTCTGTCAGGATTTAACATTTATTAGATTTAACATTTTCATTGACTGATAGATCAATTTCTTCTATCATATAGTCTATGATGAGATCTCTGTCTTCCATCTCTTTCATTCTTTTGGTGATACCTGCATCTGTAGTTGCAGTGTGCTTACCTAGATTTTTCCATCTCCAGGATTCCCTCTGTTTGAGTTTTCTTTATTGCTTCTATTTCCAGATTCAGGTCTTGAACTGTTTTATTCATTCCCTCACTTGTTTCTTGGATTGTCCTGGATTTCATTAAGGAATTTATCCTCTAGGGCCTCTGTCAACTTCATGCGATTGGATATAAGGTCATGTTCTTGTGTTTCTACTGTGTTGGAATATCTAAGGCTTGCTCTAGAAGCAAAGTTGGTTTCTAGAGGTGTAAAATCCTCTTACTACCATTAAAAGTTTCTAGCCTATACTACCATTTATGTGCGCTCAACCTGGCTTCTAAGGGTTTCTGCATAAATTACCTATAGGTTTAGGTATCTGTTTCTGAGTTTATCTTTGTTGGATATATTTTTTTAATTTTTTGGTATTTCGGGGGGGTTGTTTCCTCTCTAATTTTCTGTCCTAAATGACCTGGGGCTGTGGTGACCAGAAAGTCTTTAGAACCATTAGAGTGTCCCCTCTGTGGTTCTGACAGCCTGTGTGTTATGTGGGGTTCCAAGTACTGCCTTGGTCTGCGGGCTTCTTGGTATCGATGTGACTTCTAGTAAAACAGCAAATGTCTGCTAGAGTTGTGGTTTTGGGGAGGGAGTTGGGGAGAACTAAACAGGCTTTAATGATGGTTAGCTGGCAGTGTCTTGCCTCAAGTTCTAGTACCAGTGAGTTCTCAGGTAGTGCAATAGTATTGTGCACCAGTTGTGGCCTAGGATGTAGAGCCTAGGAAAGCAGGTTAATACCTGTTTGTTTTTAATTAACAATCACTAAAAAATAATGACAAAAACTTTACAAATTAATACCTTGTTATTATTGAAAGCAACATGAATGTTTTTAATGAGACAAAGACACTTTCCAGGACATCTAGAAATCACACTACTGGATAATGGTCTAAAGGAAACAGCCGGCATGCCAGAGACTGGCTCACATACTCATGGCAGGGACATTCCAAATAGCAACATGGGAACCACCAAGTGTCCATGTACCTGTGAAGGAGTAAAGACATGGAAATGGCACACAGCGGGAAACAGCTCAGCCATCATAACCTTCAGTTACAAAACTAGAAACAGTAATGGCTTTCTGCAACTACTCAACAGGGTCTATATATTAATAGCCATAACCTGTGGCTGATTGCACTGCCTAGTGATAGCCCTATTTCACTGTTCTGAGGATCATGTTGATTCTGTGTCAGCCTTATTGCAGGTATGAGTGGAACAAGGTTTTTACATAAAATGAACTTTCTAAAATCCTAATTTGGGTCCTTTATGACATTGGAATGTCGGTAGAAGACATGAATCCCCACCAGGATCCAGTGGGAGGGTAGGATCACATACTTCCCATTGTAGAGGCTTGAAGCTACAAATCATGAGAGTGACTATGTTGGCTGAAAAGCAGTACAAATGTTTAGGTCACAGAGAATCTAATTCATGGGGGATTTAACTTGAACCTCATGCAACTGTGAGTTTCAGCATAGAATTAACATGCCAGTGTAACACTGGATGGCAGTGCAGATCTAAGGTTTTAATCAGGATTGGACAGACTATGTCCGTTCAGCCATCATAGAGGAACATGCTTTGTTTAGAGAGGAATACCATTCAGAGTAATTAACAAACAAGTCTGTCTGTGCACAAATATTGCCACACAGAACATGTGTTCCATAGTGGACAGTCTGCAACAACCTACTGGTCCCAAGGGGACAACAAAAAAGCCCAGGCTCAGGACATAACTGTGGCAGCCTCTTCATTTTCTGAAAAAGCCTGTTCTTCCACCCTGCACGCTGACTTCCCACAATCTCCAAATACACATACACCATCCTCATGCTCATGAGTCATACTACAGGGAAGGCTATCTGAATGCAAACAAACACAGAAAGACTTCCTTAGACATCCTCATGCAAGAATCTGCAATTTCTACCTCCAAGATCAGAGACAGGATAATTAAGCCAAAGGTTTAAAGCTTTTCATAATTAATTGTGGAATCGGGCATCATTCTGAGAACTCATGGTGTTCCATGACCAGGAGTGCTCAGCAATTCACAGTGTATGGTGTTGCTCGATTTACAACAACCATTCCTTCATGAGAAACACTGAAAACCTAGTGACTGAGACACTGCACTTCCAGCTGTGGGGAAGCATGGATTGACAGAGTTCCATGTCAGAGCAAGGCGTAAAATACCAGCCCACTACCACATAACCTTCCAGTACATGGGGACAGAGGGTTGACAAGATTCTGGACAGCATGATAATCCACTCACACAGTTGTTTGGGTGGAAGGTTGGCTGAGGTGGCACAAGTAAAAACAGGGGCTCCCAAGGATTCTGCACCTCACAAGCTGGGTTCTGCCTGCATCTATGTCTGTGGAGATTCATGCACACAGTGTGTAATAGTTCATTACTTATCCAGGCACTTTTGTACTTTACATTCTAAAACCCAGGACCACAGGCTTTCCTGGGTTTCCCTAATAGGCTAAAACACTAGTAAGCCAAGAGACACATGGTGTCCAAGGGTCAGGTTAGACAACAAGGCCTACATGGTTACATTTGGAGCCAGATACAAGGGGTACTGGCTGGCTCAATGCAGCCTGAATGACAGCAATGAACCATGAGGGCTGCAGAGAATCTGAGAAAATGAGGCAGAGGGTGAGGTTCAGAAACAGGTGCTGAGGATGCTGCTTTTGTATCAATTGTGTTCTTTGTCTCAGGGCTGATGGAACCTATGGGAAAATGGAAGGCTGACAGGAAATTGATGTAAATGATCTCCAGGGAAAGTCTATGGGAAATGCCTCTACAGAATTCCACAAAGCTAAGTGATTCTGAGGATGCTTCTACAGCAGAGAACAAGGATGGGCCAAGCTAGGAGAGAACTGAGGCCTTGATGTCCTTTGGGATTCGCAGAATGAGTTGAGGTGAGACCTATGTGACCTCACAGGATAGAACCCTGCCCTAGTAACATCACTGGTGTTACCTGAGGACAACTCAGACTCCACCAAGGAGGGCTGAGAGTCAAAGCAAGAGCACGAGTCTCAGCAGGTTTGGTCTGTTACTTGGTATGGACACTACAAGATAGTTATCCCATGGGTTACTCCCTCAGTGTGAGGAACTTCCTCACTAGAACTTTACATATAGAGACTAAAACCTAGTGAGGTGCTTGAAATGTCCCTCACTTAGGACACCTCATCCTAAGAACTAGAAACTGCAGTAGTTAGAAGTCTCACAGCAGTGGGATTGGCCACTGAAGAAACCAGGGAAAGAAACAATTAAACTCAACAGGGACAGGGGCCCTGGAATGAAGCCACACAGACGTATCTGGAACAAGACTCAAGTCTCCAGTACCAGTCTAGGTAAGAATCAAGGGTTCTTGTTTGCATGTCCACATTTGACCTCATCCTAGCTTGTCCCTGGATGATGAGCAAAGCCTATGAGAAATGGATGTCTAAGCTTACATGGTATTGACAGTCCTTTTATTTGTACTCAGATAGTTGACATTATGTAGGAACAAGCATTAATGTCACTGTCACAGGAAACACCATGGCAGCAGTCTCCCCTCTAATTCTGTACTTATGTACATATTTTCACTTGGATTTGTGTTACTGACATCCATGCTCCTGTCTCTGGGTTCATATCCATATGGTTAGTTCATGTAGATGATACTGAATAATGTCACAATCTTCCAATAACAACTTACAAGAGATAGTGTGAATTAATGCTCTGGCTCTGTTAATATGATGAGATTACGACCTGTACAACACCCCACTTTGCTGGGACAGTCCCCTCAGCACAAGGTGCGGATCCATGGTGGTTCCTCATGTCATACTCAGGTACCTAGGGAGAAGTTGGACAGAGGTGTCCTCAGGGCTCTGTGACCTCATAATAGCTCATTGCCATGGTAAAGGCTACGGACTTCATAGAGGGAACACAGTGTCTACTACGGTTGGCTGGGATTCAGGTCAAAATGCAGAGGGGAAGGAAGTTTGGACTAAGTGGTTGGAGAAACACTAACAGGATTCTTGGGAAGAAGGCCTAATTTAAACTCCATGTTCTCTTCTGTGAGGTGAGCATGATATGGGTATGAAGCATAACGTGGTCTTGGAGAGATCATTTCTTCCTCCTTTTTTAATTTAAATTAGACAAAGATTATTTTACATGTCATACCCTGTTCCCTCTCCCCTCTCCTCTGCACCCAAATAACACTCCAACTATCCCATACCATTTCTGTTCCCCAGGAAGAGTTAGATCAAACATGGGGGCTCTTCACAGTTGTCATATCCTTTGGGAGAGGGTGTAGGCTCTCCACTGTGTGTCTTGGCTCAAGGAGTTCCCTCTATGTGTAATGGGCTCCCAAAGTCCATTTCTATGCTAGGGTTAACTACAGATCTACTAAAAGAGGCCTGATAGATTTCCGAGGTCCCCTCACTGACATCCACGTTAATAGGGTCTGGATCATTTTGGAGTGATCTTTATGAGGACCTTGCTGTAGCAGCAGAAAAAGATGGAGACTATCAGCACAAGTGTCCAAGGTTCTAGTCAAAAGAGGACATAGGGATGTTAGAGCCACTAGTCACCAGATGATGCTATCACAGGACAACCCCAGACTGTGCCATGTGAAGAGACTTCAGGCTACATACTCTCACAGGATAAATCTCTGTTGTTGAGACACAGGCCAGGGACAACTGTCCTCTAAAGTGTCCAGGCATGTCAGTTCTTTTCTTCCACTAACCTCCACCTGTGTTTGTCAGAAAATGTTACCAAAGCTGAGGAAGAGCCAACACCTGCCTCGGCACTCCAGTTTCCACACTGTGACAGGATGGAACTATGCTGTTATGCTGGTCTCCAGGAAGTGACTTCTGACAATCATGACAGGGCCAGGTAGGGGAATTTCATGATATTCTGCTTTCTGGGCAACCCTCATTTCTAGCTGATTAACAGTGGTTGAGGGACAGGTTAGAGGACAAATATATTAATCACCTTTGTCCTCAGGGTCCTACTGATGGGACACTGCAAATTTCATGATGTGAGAAACTTGCCGTTAAAAAAAGAACAGGAGAAATGATAGGATGAGATTTGAACTTTTCATACTGGGGATGATCGTGACCCATTCAAACTGGCCTTGTTCTTCACAGAGATGGTGTTCCCTGCTAAGGCACGAAGACTAGGTGTAAGTTTGAAAGAGGAAATATTTTCAGGGAATCCTTCAAGTACTTCTAAGTACCAGTCCAAAATTCACCCATGTACCTTGGTGACATAATTTTAATTTTGCTACTGTTATGGATTGTCAAGTAAAATTCTTGGATACAGACATTTGCAGAATGGATTGGAACCCACCAGTTGAGAAACACTGCTCTAGACTCATGAAGGACTAACCTCTGTTGCTTTAACTTCCTCTAATATTCAGTCGTGGGATCTGACCACAAAACAGGTGACCCTTGATTGGGATTCTCATTACTGTCACTATTAGGAAGCAACTATCTTCCCACATGAGCACACCCAGTATCTCCACCATAGCATAGTCAGATATGCGAGAGGAAAAACTTTCCCAATACCTCCTCATATTTCATCTATTTGTGTAATGTTTAGTTTATTTCATATGAACTGTGGGTTATGTGTGTCTGTGTCCTAAGGGAGAGGATGTTCTGACTACATTTTACTTGACAAAATAGAACTCCAAGTATTTGTCCTGAGTCATATAAACATGTCTATTTTTATTTACAGACAAAGTCTAATGACAATGCAGCATTGGACACATGATAACTGTACTGCCTGGCTTCTGAAGAAAAACAGGTACAGGATCAACCATAGGCCAATATACTCAGTCTGAAGACTGAACACTAAAATGCCTAGTGAGAGAGGCCAAGGCCAAGCTTGGGCCCTGAAGAAGCCTGAGCTAAAAGTTTTGCTGAAAGTATCTGAGCTTTAAGCACAAAAGTAAAGATGCATGAACCTAGAAAACTAAGTGACCATGGCAGACATCTAACCATTGTACTGCAAAACCTCAACGGACACGGGAAGTGTGCCAGGGGCAAATCTGATGTGAAAGAGCCCTGCACCAAAAAAAAAAAAAAAAAAAAAAAAAAAAATTGGGCATGTCAATAGTTAACCCTAAGAAGCCCAGGACCAAATCAAAATTAGATGGGGTCTGGGCAAATCCTTGACCCTGAATAACACTAGGCCTAAAGAGAGGTTACATATTGACATGGACAAATGTCTCAAAGGCCTAGGCCAATGCAAGAAGAGTCATGTACATGGATCAAACCATGACCACTAAGTAGCCTGGACCCTAAAACTGGAGTAGTTAGGGGTTGGGCAAATTCCTGATATGAAACAGGTCCAGGTCAACATAAGAAGTGTTGTGTGCCTGAACAAAATCCAGACCATGAAGAAGCCCAGGCCTGAATCAAATGAAATTTGGGCCTGGGCCAATCTCTGAGCTTTAAGATACCTGGGCCCAAAAAGATGTTGTATGGGCCTGGGAATATGCTACAAATGAAAGAGGCCCATGTCAATCTACAAAAGTATTATGATTGGGCCATTCCCTAAATCTGAGGGAGCCGGGGCCAAAATGAATAACATTAAGCCCTGGGCTGACATATATCCCAGAAGACACCCGGGCCCAAAGCAAGAATAAAAGTGGGCCTGGGTCAATCCATGAACTATAAATGTCTAGGTCCAAAAAGATTTGATATATGGTCCTGGGGCAATCCCACAAATGAAAGGGACCCAGGTAAAACCAAAAAAGGAATATGCCTGGACCAAACCGTGTCCCTTGAGATGCCCTGGCACAAAGCCAGATATTTGGTCTGGGATGATAACTAAAGCTAAGAAGCCCAGGCACAAAGAAATAGGAGATGTGGGCCTGGGCCAGTTTCTGAACTTAAATATGCCTGGGCCCAAAAGAGGTGACATATGGGCCTGGGAGAACCCCACAAAAGAAATGGTCCAGGTAAAACCACAAAAGGAATATACCTGGACCAAACCCTCTTCCTTGAGATTCCCAGGCCCAAACCAAGAAGACATGTGGGCCTGGGCTAATCCCTTAACCTGAATAAGCCCAGGCCCAATGTAATAAGACATGTGGGTCTGTGCCAGTCCCTGAACCAAAGTTGCCTGGGCCCAAAAAGAGGAGATAGTTGGGCCTGGGAGAACCCCACAGAAGAAATGGTCCAGGTAAAACCACCAAAGGAAAATACCTGGACCAAACCCTCTTCCTTGAGATTCCCAGGCCCAAACCAAGAAGACATGTGGGCCTGGGCTCTTCCCTTACCCTGAATAAGCCCAGGCCCAACGTAATAAGAGATGTGGGCCTGGGCCAGTCCCTGAAACTAAAGATGCCTGGGCCATAAAAGAGGTGATAGATGGGCCTGGGACAACCCCACAAAAGAAATGGTCCAGGTAAAACCACAAAAGGAATATACCTGGACCAAACCCTCTTCCTTGAGATTCCCAGGCCCAAACCAAGAAGACATGTGGGCCTGGGCTAATCCCTTAACCTGAATAAGCCCAGGCCCAACGTAATAAGAGATGTGGGTCTGTGCCAGTCCCTGAACCAAAGTTGCCTGGGCCCAAAAAGAGGAGATAGTTGGGCCTGGGAGAACCCCACAGAAGAAATGGTCCAGGTAAAACCACCAAAGGAAAATACCTGGACCAAACCCTCTTCCTTGAGATTCCCAGGCCCAAACCAAGAAGACATGTGGGCCTGGGCTCTTCCCTTACCCTAAATAAGCCCAGGCCCAACGTAATAAGAGATGTGGGCCTGGGCCAGTCCCTGAAACTAAAGATGCCTGGGCCATAAAAGAGGTGATAGATGGGCCTGGGACAACCCCACAAAAGAAATGGTCAGGGAAAACCACAAAAGGAATATACCTGGACCAAATCCTCTTCCTTGAGATTCCCAGGCCCAAACCAAGAAGACATGTAGGCCTGGTCTAATTCCTTTAACTTGAATAAGTCCAGACCCAACGTTATAGGGGATGTGGGCCTGGGCCTGTCCCTGAATCTAAAGATGCCTGAACCCAAAAACAGGTGATAGATGGGCCTGGGACAACCCTACAAAAGAAATTGTCCAGGTAAAACCACAAAATGAATATTACTGGACCAAACCCTCTCCCTTGAGAGGCCTGGGAACAAAGAAACTAGAAGTGAAGGCCTGGGCTAATATATAACCCCAAAGTAGTATGGACACAAAGCAATATATGTGGACGTCAGGCAACACCTGAAAAGACAGAGGCTTAGGCCAAGAAAAACAGGAGTGTGCCCAACAAAATCAAACCCTGATTCCCAGAATAATTACTAAACAGAAATCATTCTGGATTAATCCATTACCCAACAAACCTGGGCCCAACCAAATCTGAAGTGAACAATACTAATAGTATATACTATTAGGTTCTCTGTTCTAATGGCTAATTTTCAGTTGATATAATATCACCAATCCTGTATGTTGGACAAATGTGAGATTCAACATCAATAACCTTGATTTCATCCACATCACTTCCTGGACTGGTGAGTGATACAAATGGACCACCTGGTCATCTTGTAAGTGATGCTCAAACACCATGGCATTCAATTCAGTCAACATGCACAACACATGAACAAGGATGTTTCCCTCTCCATATTATGACCAGGATTCACCAAAATGACTTATCAGTGTGGACGTGCAAAACAAAAAATGGGTGTTATGCTGCACCCTGTATCTATGTGACATATAACCTAATCTTGACTTAGACTGATTCTTTTAGAATCTGTATTTCTTGAAAGTACCTCAGGCCACAGCCTTTAAAGCCTGAACCATAGGGTGTCTTTCTCTTGGTAACTGACATATGGACATTGTATCTTCCAAGATTCAGATCTTAATAATGAACGTGACTATTACACCAGGTGCAAGGACATTAACAGACAAAAAAGTAAACCCATAAGCTCCTTGAACCCCATGTAGCCTGGGACCTTTTTCATCGTCAAGGGTGTGTGGGCCGCACCCTTTCTCTATTCAACCCAGGATAAAATGACAACACAAAGGAGCTGGGCATTCATGGAAATACATTACACCTTAATGACCAGAGGAAATGGACATACCTAAAAACCCTGAACTATTCTGACAACAGACATTACCTTCATATAAGTTTATTTTGTAGGATATCAATGTATGATAGAGCATGCTTGACCATCAAGAACATGAAGTCAAATTTCAAGTGTGTTTGGGCCACACCCTCTATTCTTCCAACCCATACTCCTTTAACAATACAGGGGATCTTGGACCAAACCACAACATTGAATTGCCTGAACCACACATGATCATCAGCCAACATGGACAGACCTTGTACTTAGGGATGTGTGGACCACAACCTAATTTCATGTCTTACCACATGCTATTAGGACTTCAGGAAATGCAGGAAAGTTGATGTGAAGCCTGAGCTACCCAAAGGTAAGCTTCTAACATGAATGGACTCACTGGACTAACAAAAACATTGACAGTTTAATCATTGATTTTCCACATGCTAATCCCAAGATTTATAGACTACCACAACTTTCACTCCAACTCAGGCAACATGCACAAATCAGGGAGTCAAGACTACCTCACAGCCTTCATTAAATCTGGGTCACACTGGGATATTAGATAACATAGGCACACTTTGGGATAGAGGGTGTGTGGGCCGCATCCAGTTATCCCTGGTGTCCAATTTCCATCAAGACTACAACAGATGAAGGAATGCACTGTAATCTCAAGTGTGACCTGGATCGAATTTAACACCATGGAGTGATATTCTGGAAAATGATAAAATAGGAAGGTACAAAAGTGACATAATGGGATCCTGCCAAGCAATTGTTACCATTGTGATCTGGAGGATAATTTACCACCAAGAAACCTGGGTCAAATTTTCCTCTCTTAATCAAACCCAGGATGCAAGCTCAAAAGGGAGGACAAAGACTACAGAGGATAGCATTCATGATGTCTGGGTCACACCAATAAAGCAATCATGGCAGACATTGCCACGAGGGGTGTGTGGGCCGCATCCTAGAACCATTATAGTCCAGCTGTCATCTTGTCTACAAAGAAACCAGGACAAGATGATCTCATGTGTGACTTAGACAACACTACGACTTCACAGGACATTGAACAACCACTAAGTCCTATGTTAGTGGTCTAATAAGTGACATAAGCATAACAAACACCAAGAATGCTCTCCAAACCCTCTTAGCCTGAAATCCCAGGTTCCCTTCCTACTCCCTGTTGATTTTCATCCTCAACCTGACCTGATTAGAAACAGCAAGTAACCAAATAGATTAAGAAGGTGATGACCCACAGTACAGACACAATTTTAAAGTTAATGTGTAATGTGGAAATCCTGAAATCCCTCGTCAGGAATGTTGGAGGCATTTTTATTGGTATGCTGAGTGTCTAAACATAGTTTCTGAGACTTTCTTACCTCTCATCTGAGCCGAACTAAAAGAGCTGCATTTATACCATGATTTCTATAAATCTCTGCATTCTGAAGCCGTGTAGGCTTACAATTTTCTTCCTGTGCATTTCAAGACCTAGCATTTTGTATATAGTTTTCAATAAATTTGATGTTCAACTGCAACCATGGTTTACCCTGAAGTGCTTTTTTAGCCCTTCCCCTATTTTCTAACAACAATCTGCAATCCTTAGATTGGAGATTTAAAGAATAGGCTGTGATGGTTACTCACAAACATCTAGATAGTTAGCTCATCTCTTTCTCACCGGCTGCCACCTCATGTATGACACATATCTGCCATCTCAGACATCATGCTGAAGATCACTACACCGCAGTCCATATTTTATTATTTTGTTTTAAGCTGGAGTTTCCCATGGAAAACTAAATAAATTGTCCCAGGAGACAGCTGTGTTAAAATTTCTAAATAAGAGGGGCTGCTACCCAATTTTTTTTGTTTCAAGACAGGGTTTCCATATGGCTTTAGAGGCTGTCCTGGAACTAGCTCTTGTAGACCAGGCTGGTCTCGAACTCACAGAGATCCGCCTGCCTCTGCCTCCCGAGTGCTGGGATTAAAGACGTGCGCCACCACTGCCCGGCTGGTACCCAATTCTTTTGGCAGAAATTTCTAGAGAGTTGCTAATGATCAGCTGTATGACACAGAAGGAACAAAGGTGCTGTGTGTCACAGGGCACCAGATTTCTGGAGAGTGTATTCCTGTGAGACTCCACAGGAGTATGAATGCACACCCAGTGTTATCCCATGCAAGGTGCCTACACACAGTGCAGATTCATGTTATAAGAACATTCAAATGTGCTGTGCTCATTCAATCAGAGGAAGTAAACCTGATAAGTTGCATCTATAGACTTAATGACGATCATGGGAAGTTTAGGTGGCATATTTGTTGTCCTGTTCAATCTATCCAAATAAACCTCTGAGTCCCTTTCTCTTGGTCTTTATTCCCATTGACACTTGGAGTTTTCAGATTCATGTGGAAAATATCCTGTGTCTTTCATGGTCTTGTCAATCAATGTCTCTTCCTTATAGTTGGACATCCATGGTCACAGGACTCTTCCCTCCCCTCCAGGTCTGATTCAAGATTTTCTCCATGCACAGTTATTTTTCCTTCTGAGAAATGGGATCTATCTGACAGTATGAAAGACATGGGTCTTATATTTCACTGGTTCTCACATTAACTTTCAAGTGACATTCTAAGGAGGCCTGTGCCAACTGCTTCCTGTCCTGTAAGAAACTAGCAGACTCTGAACACAATGCACATTGGCAGCATCAGAGGGAAGAGTGATTAACCACCAGTGAGTTAGAAACATAGCTGACTTTCTAGGGAAAGCGTGTCCTTTCCTAAGGATGATTGGTTGCTCTTCAAGATTTCATCACGTTCCTTGTCCATTCACCACATTCCTTGTCCATTCACCATTGATGGATCAATTAGGGGATAAAAAAAATGGTGATAAACACCATCAGTGATCATCCATTGTTGAGTGCACAAGTAAGTCCTAACAGTAAATATGTGTATTGTAATCATGGGCTCACAGCAAAAAAAAAAAAAAGTATTCCTTGCTAAACTCTGTAATCAAAGGAGCCTCCATGAAACCTAAATGAGAAGAGAGAGAACCTCATGGCAAAGTGTGATATGGGAATAGCCCAGTCAAATCATGAACCTGTAGTAGCAAAGGGCACCCTCAAAATTGCAGGAGTAAGGGATCAAATGCTGTGTTTATAATCTTAGAACAAACCAAGTCCCAGAAGGAGGTAAAAATGTATCCTGAATCCAAGGAGCCCCAACTAAATCCTCAACACAAAAATCTGGCCTGTGAAACACTCTTGGATTGCTGGTCATGAGAGTCCAAGGGACTCCCAAAACAGTATAAGGTTATATGGTTTCCCCTGGTCACTTCCCAGATATTTAATGCAAGGACCTTTTTATGAAACTGCCAATGAAAGGGGCATGGGACACCTAATAATTAGGGCGAGATATGACACTAAAGTTTCTTCCATATTGACTAGCTTCATAGTCCTATCAGATATTATCGAACCTGTCAAGAGAGAGAAGCATTGTGTAGTGACTCTTATAAAATACAAAATGACCAACATAGTACGTCATCTGAAAGGGTGCAACACTGGAACTCACACATGACAAATATAGGTCTATATGATAGGACTTAAACGGAGACTTGTTCAACAGGATGGAAATACTGCCTGTTACAGGAATGCTAGTCAATTACCCATGGCTACTACAGTCATTATCTCATAGCAGAACATATCATTGACCGTTTAATAAGCCATTGTAATTCCTGACTCTATTTTCCATATTAATCTCAATTGTCATAGGATGGGTGTCTCCATGAAATTGTGTGGAAGATGCACCCAAGAATCCACAATAATATGGCTGCCTAAATGGGATATAGACAAGGACAATTCCATGTGACACTCTAGTGCCGATGGGGAATACTAATGGGAATTCACCTAGACAGAGAGCCACAGGACACTAAGCACTGCTGAGAGCCGGAGAATTGGTCTTTACTAGTTATATCTAATAGCTAGGTGTCAGCACTGAGAGCACACACGTGCATACATCACTGAGAAGACTCAGTACATTCTCAGCACAAATTTATGCATTTTCAACAGGTATCAATTATAATTTAAAAGAGACAAGATATTCGAGAGATGTAGAATAATGAAAATGCTAAGATTGAGAAAAGGAGTTAGTGAGAATGGTATGGTTTTAATTTTAGAATTTTGAGTATTATCTAATGGAGGTCTAGCCTGTGTCGATGTGCAATATTATAATATTTGTGCAATGACACACATTACATACATGCCTATTTACTTTTGCTCTTCTCCTAAACTTGAAGATCTCTCTTCTCAGCAGGAGTCACAACCACAACATTACAACTTCATGTTGGACATGTAGCCACCATGGTGACATGGAGCAATACCTTGAGACTTGAGATCAGCTGACAACCCAGTGTATATTGCTGAATCCTCTCCTACAACTCCCATTCCACACACACATGTCCTCAAGCCCCATCTCTCATGTTCAATCCATCCCTACTAAGATGCCTGCATCTGGAACGACAGCACCGCAAGAGACTCCAGGCTTGCTCAGCTTCTCACTGGAGAGCAGAACATTTGTCAGCCTTTATTTCAGTTTCATACAGTACCTGTGTGTGTGTGTGTGTGTATGTGTGTGTGTGTGTGTGTGTGTGTGTGTAAGAGAGAGAGAGAGAGTCTCCAGACAGTGTAGAATTATTTAATATGATTTATAAAATGTCCTTTTTCGATTTGCATTCACACCAAATAAGAGTTTAAGCAATAGTGGAGAGGTAGCCTTAAATGTCCTTCCCCTGCAATATGATTATGACTAACTTAAAGGCCATGATAGCCTTCACCCAGAAGCTCATGGATGTAGAAGCAGAGATTCACAGCTAAGCATGGAGCTGAACTCCTGGCATCCAGTTGGAGAACAGGAGGAGTAATGAGCTAAAGGGTCAAGACCATACTTGGTAAACCCCAAGAAGAGATGACCTGAGCAAGTAGGTGCTCACAGACTTTGGACTGACAGCTGGGGAACCTGCATAATTCCATGAATGTGGGTGCTAGTTTGGGGCTTGGGCAGTCAATGAGTCAATGGAACCAGTATTTATCCCTAATGCAGGAATGGGCTTTGGGAGCCCATTCCCTATGGAGAGAGACTCTCTCAGTCTAGATACATGGGGGATGGCCTAGTTCCTGCCGCAAATGATGTGACAGATATTGATGATTCCCCATGGAAGGCCTTACCTCACTGAGGAGTAGATAGAGTGAGATGGGGGTGGTTGGCAGGCAGAATGGGATGATGGGAGGGAAAGGGAACTGGGATTGGTTAGTAAAATAAAAAAATAAAGTAAAAGGGATATGCAAAAATAATTTTAGATTTGACACCCATCTATTTTCTTACTATTCAAATTGACATAAATGCTTTTGTATTAATTATACACATATTAATCCATTTTTCACTTTTTATGCAAACAATGTGGATATTGGTTTGTCAGAAAAAACCTTTTGAGATGTATGCAATTCTCTGTAGGAAACCAATGAAATGAGACACTCTGGGTAGAACCAAGAATGCCAATATTATTGCATAATATAGACCAACTAGCAGTCTTGAGTACTCAAATTATAACAGACTTCTTAACATTTTATTTTCAATATTCTACATTTATAACTGTTCAATCACTATTTTGTCCTTTTAGTATCTGGTTTGGTGTTTGAGATCAGGGTTTTCTATGGAGGCTATCCTGGCCTTGAACTCATGTCACTCCTTTGTCTCTGCCTCTCAAGTGATTAATACGGAGACCACCATGCCTGGCTCCATTCCTAACATCTGTAATAAGAACCACATCTATAGATGGAAGTCTCTAACATGCCAGGCTGCATACTAGACAGCAGACCTCAGTGTGTTCTTCAATGGTGAGGATGAAGAACAGATGGAACAGACATCAGAACATCAGAAACCAAGGACTTCTGCCAACCTACCAAACGGAGACAGATCAAACCCCAAGAATATTCACTAAATTTCATTTGAAAATAATCCATATCAATAGCTTACAAGGCTCTACCTTATCCATGAAATAGACTCTAGAACCTTCTGTAAAATGGACTACTGACAGGGAATCAGGTAGGCAAACTATCAGTCTTCATATCTCCCTGTGATCCAATGTGTCAGTGTCACTCCAGCCCTGTTAAAAAATGACTGCCACAGTTTTCAGTGAAGTATTCCCTCCTCTACTGTGGTTTCAACAGATCTTTCCTCCTGTCTCCCTTCCCTGCACCAGTTTCTTCATCCCAACCTCCACTGGTAGCAGGGAAACCCTGCCAATTCACAGGTCATTCCTGACATGGAAGCAGATAGGCTGTTTGTAGTTCTTCTTTCTCTTTAGGTCCTCTAATCCAGTGCTATAGCAGACCCTCTCGGGTGACCTCTCTTCATTGTCTACCCCTCTCATTCCAAGGATATAGAAATAAGCATAATAATAATAATAACCAAAAAGAAACAAAATTAGCAGATCCTGGTTGAACACTCGGTTCCTCTCACTCCTGTGAACCTCTCAGGTCCCTAGCCTATCCCCATTCCTAAATGTCAACTCACAATACCCAGAAACACATTTTTACACTGAAACCCTTTGGCTACAATACGAGGTAAGAAAAAATATCCTACTAGGCAACACACAGCCATGACACTCTCCTAATAACAGAAGAGAAACAGAAAACACATAAAAACACCCAACCAAAAAATACAAGCCCAGAGAAATCAGCACCTAAATCTATAATCATCCCAGTCCCTCATGCCTATATGCTAGCATGAAAACACATCAAATGTGCCAGGGAAATATGTGTCCACTGGAGCCCAACTATCATACAACATCAGGACCAGAATATGCTAATATAGCAGAAACACACATCTCTCTCTCTCTCTCTCTCTCTCTCTCTCTCTCTCTCTCTCTCTCTCTCTCTCTCAACACACACACAAAAAAAACCTTAAAGCAACTTGTATGATGATGATAGAGATCTTTAAAGAAGAACTTAACACCTTTTAGAAAATGAGAAAAATACAGTGAGAGGATATGAATACATGCCATAACAACAACAACAAAATTCCAGAAAAACACAGTATGAGGAAGTGAATAAACCCATTAAAATAATCCAGGAAAACACTAACAGTGGAAGGAAACAAAATTGTTCAAGACATGAAAACAGAAATAGAAGCAATAAAGAAAACACAGAGAATTCTAGAAAAGAAAAAACTGAAATGAGAAAGGAACTATAGATGTAAGCTTCAGTAACAGAATGAAAGAGATGGAAGAGATAATATCAGGCATTGAAGGTTCAATGGAAGAAATGGATACACTGCTCAAAGTTGCATTAAATATAAAAACCCCTGAAACAAAAAATGCAGGAAATCTGAAACATTAAGGCAAATCTAATAATAAATTGTTATAGAGGAAGGAGAAGCGTAACAATTTATACTCAGAAAACATTTTCAACAAAATCACAGAACAATATTTTAATCTAAGGAAGGAGATGCATAGAAAGGTACAAGAAAAAGAACACCAAGTAAATCTACAAAGAAAGAATGTTAAAATCTGAAGGGGAAAAGAACAAATAATGTATGAAGGCAGACCTTTTACAATAACATCTGAATTCAAAATGGAGACTACAACCCAGAATACCTGAACAGAGATGTTACAGATGCTAAGACAGCACAGATGACAGCCCCCAGCAAAACTTACAATCACCATAAATGGAGTAAGTCACAATCCTTGATAAATTCAAAATCAAAGAATATCTATCAATATATCCGGCCCTACAGAATATACTAGTATTCTGTATTTTGAGGAAAACTCCAACATAAGAATGTTTTCTATACCCATGAAATCACAGAGAAATAGTAATCTATGACCAACAAAATCAAAAGAAGTGCAGCAAACACACACATACATTTACACACACACACACACACACACACACACACACACACACACACACACACACACACACACACCACCAAGACCACTACCAACAAGTAATAGAAATCAACCATCATTGGTCGATACCTCTGAATATATCAATGGACTCATTCTCCAAAACAGGTACAGACTAACACGATAGATGTGAAAATAGGTTCCAACCTTCTGATGCATTCAAGAAAAACACCTCATATCAAGAATCAACATGGCCTCAAGGCAAAGATTTGGAAAAAGTTATTCCAAGCAAATAGACCTAGGAATCAAGCTTTAATACCTAACAAAATTGACATCTAACAAACAGAAAAACATAAGGAAGGATGATATTACCCATGAAAGGAAAATCCACCAAGATGATATTTCCATTCTTATAATCTATGCCCCAAACAAAAGGACACCCACATTTACAAAAGAAACATTACTGAAGCTTAAATCACATAGTAAACCTTAAAATTGTTAGTGGGATACTATAATACCCAATTCTCACCCACGGACTTGCCATCCAAACAAAAAATAAACGGAGGAATATTGGAGCTATCAGACATTATAAAACAAATACACCGAATAGATATTTGTAGAAAATTTCACCCAAACACAAAAGAATATACCTACTACTTCTCTGCACCTCCTGAACTTGACCCAAAATTGACCATATCTGCAAACACTAAACACATCTCAACAGGTGCATGAATATTGAAATAACCCCCTGCATCCTATCAGAGCACCATGGATTAGAGCTAGATATCAACAGCATCAGAAACAACAGAAAGCTGAAACACTCATGGAAAACAACTCTCTACTGAATGAAAAACAACATAACCAAACTGATGGGATCTTTTTAAGGGCTGCTTAAAGGAAAGATCATAGCACGAGTGCCTAGGTTACAGAGATGGTTCAGTATAAGAAAGGTTTCAGTGTAATCCCTCATATAAAGAAACTGAAAGGAAAAAAATGACCATCCCATTAGATGCAGAAAAAGCCTTTGGCAAAACCCAACACAACTTCATGATGAGATTTGTTGGAAAGCTCAGGGGTACAAGTAAAATACCTAAAATAAAAAGGCAGTATTCAGCAACAAAACAGCCAATAACTAATGCAATGGAGAAAAATTCAAAACAATTTCAGCAAAACCAGAGACAAGACACAGCTGTCTACATTCTCAATATCTACTCAATATAGTACTTGAAGTCCCAGCTAGAGAATAAGAAAACTGAAAGAGATCAGGTGTTTATAAATTGGTAAAGTATATTTGGAAAAAGTCTTATTTGCAAATGATATGACATGATACATAAGTGATGCAAATCATCCCACTGGGGAACTCCTAGAGCTAATAAACACCTTCAGTAAAGTCTTTGGAGATAAAATTAGCTCAATATAATCAGTAGCTACCCTATATACAAATATCAAATGGGCTGAGAAAGATAACCTAGAAACAAACATCAAAATTCACAATAGCCACACCTAACAGAAAAAATCTTGGGGTAACTCTAAGCAAGCAAGTGAAGGACCTATATGGCAAGAACTTTAAGTCTTTTAGGAAATGAAGAAGGTTTCAGAATATAGAAAGATCTCGAGAGTCATCTGAGGCAAGCGACCTGCATGCCAGACCCAGTTCAGCAGCAGCGGTGGGTTCTGAACACCGAATACCTAGAGGCAGCCCGGCCTCCATCCGTCGGCCCAGGTAGGCCCAGAACTGTTTTCGGTTCGTCATCACTGCAAGGAGTCATCTGACACAAGCGACCTTCATGCCATAGGGAGTTCTGCAGCAGGATCCGACACCCCGAGGCCCGGTGACAGCTCTGCCTCCAACTGCCCGCCCAGCGGGACCCAGTACACCCAAACACTGCTGACACCCGGGTAACAGTGACACCTCCATCCAAGAGAAGAGGACCAAAATCAGAATATTGGATCTGTTTGCAACAGAAGGGAACCGTGTTCCCACACCCGTCAGGAGAACAAGAAACACTTGATACACCCACCAGAAGAAAGGATGAGAAGAGGACAAGGTAAAAGCACATCCAACACAGAAAACCCAATATGACATCACCGGAGACTAGGAACCATACACCAGTAAGACCTCAACATCACGATGCAGATAAACCGGAAGAGAATGACCTTAAAAACATATTCAGGAAAATGATAGAGGACCTCAAAGAGGACCACAAAGAGGACAAGAGAAAATCCCTTAAAGAAATTGAAGACAAAACAAACCAAAAAATACAAGAAACCGTTCAAGACCTAAAAACTGAAATAGAGACAATGAAGAAAGCAGAATCTGAGGGAATGCTGGAAATAGAAAAGCTGGGTAAATGATCAGGAACTACAGATGTAAGCATAACCAACAGAATACAAGAGATGTAAGAGAGAATCTCAGGGATTGAAGACACACTAGCGGAAATAGACTCATCAACCAAAGAAAGTCTTAAGTCCAACAAATCCCTATCACAAAATATCCAGGAAATATGGGATATTGTGAAAAGACCAAACTTAAGAATAATAGGTATAGAAGAAGGTGAAGAAATCCAACTCAAAGGCGCAGAAAACATATTCAACAAAATCATAGAAGTAAACTTTCCCAACCTAAAGGAAGACATTCCAATGAAACTACAAGAAGCCTACAGAACACCAAAGACTGAACCAAAAAAAAAAAAAAAGGCCAGCTCGTCACATAATAATCAAAACACCAAACATACACAACTGTAGGGGAAGCTGTAGCCATGCCTACTTAGGGGCTGGCTACAGGTGTGCCTGACCACACTTGTGAGGGCGTGGTCAGAGTGACATAGTGTGACTGCATTTGTGTTTTTGGTTTCTCTTTTGGGGCTTGCATACAGACTGTTGCTGTGCTGGCTGGCTAGGTCGCTCTGTAAGTAAGACTTTCCCTATTAAATACCCTTATATTTCTACCTGACTCCGTATTGGTAATTTCCCACTATATCTGGTTGTCAGAAGTGGGATATAGGAAAACTGCAACCCATTTGGGACAGGCAGTGGGTTCAACCAGGCCCGCGGCCTAGGCCCGGAAAGCGCCCTCTCTCCACAGGTGCTCCTGGCTAGCAGCCGACCCGCTGCAGCTGAGCTGCTCAGAACCATCCACCCAGCTCGGAGACAGTTTCTGGCTGCCTAGAGTCGAGGTAGGCCTCGGCATTCAGCAGAGGCTTCCCCTGGCGGCTGCTGCTGCGGGAAAGCTGAATCTGTTTCAGTGGTTGTGGCCTGACAGACCTGAGAACTATAAATAAGGTAATTCAACCAGTGGGCTCTCTGCAACCTGGAATGCCATTACCTTCCTTAATACCTAAAGGATGGCCTATCATAGTCATTGATCTAAAAGACTGTTTTTTCACAATACCGTTACCGGAAAATGACAGAGAAAACTTTGCATTTACTATACCAACTCTTAATAATTCACAGCCAGTTAGGAGATATCAGTGGAGGGTTTTGCCACAAGGAATGCTAAATAGACCTACTTTGTGTCAACACTTTGTACAGCAACCTTTGGAAATAATTTGTAAGAAATTTTCACAATCTCTTGTTTATCATTACATGGATGATATTCTTTTATCAGATTCTAATAAGGAAACTTTGGAACGTACGTTTGAAATGGTGGAGGAAGTTCTGCTTCGTTGGGGATTACAGATTGCCACAGAAAAGATACAAAGAGGAGATTCTATTAACTATTTAGGTTACAAGATAGACTTACAGAGAATCAGACCTCAAAAGGTACAAATTAGGAGAGATCGGTATCAAACTCTTAATTCTCTTCAGAAATTATTAGGGGAAATTTCTCAATTACAGACGATTATTGGTGTAGAAGGACATGACTTAAAGCATTTAAAAATGGCCCTTAAAGGTGATAAGGACCTAAACAGTCCTAGAATATTATCTGCTGAGGCAGAAAAAAGAGTTACAATGGGTAGAAAACAGAATATTGGATGCGCATGTAGATCGGATAAACCTCGATTTAGACTGTATTCTGGTTATCTTGCCATCCAGAGAATACCCTTCTGGAATTCTGATGCAAAGGGAAGACACGATATTTGAATGGATATTTCTGCTACATAAACAGAATAAAAAGTTAAAGACATATATAGAAAAGATTTCTGATTTGATTTTAAAGGGTAAATTAAGACTTTGTCAGCTGACTGGAAAAGATCCAGCAGAAATTATATTACCTTTAACTAATGAGGAAATTTCCTCCTTGTGGAAGGATAATGAATATTGGCAAATAGCTCTTACTGACTTTTTGGGAACAACTAGCAACAACTAACCCAAAACTGACAGAATTAAATTCATAAAAAAGACAGTCTGGATTCTTCCACGTATTGTAAGACAAACTCCCATTTCTGGAGTTCGTACCTTCTACACTGATGCCAACAAATCAGGTAAGACAGGTTATAAAGCAGGTGAGGTAAGTAAAGTAGTTCAAAGTCCATATACATCTGTACAGAAGGCAGAATTATATGCAATTCTCATGGTACTTAAGGATTTTACAGAACCTCTTAATATAGTTACTGATTCCCAATATGCAGAGAGAGTTGGGTTACACATTGAGACTGCAGAATTTGTTCCTGATAATACAGAATTAACTTCTGTGTTTACAATTACAGGAAACTATCAGAAACAGAAGTAATCCTATATATATTACACATATCAGATCCCATACGGGTCTGCCTGGCCCACTAGCACAAGGCAATGATGAGATTGATCATTTATTAATTGGAAGTGTGCTAGAAGCCTCAGAATTTCATAAGAAACATCATGTAAATAGCAAAGGTTTGAAAAAGGACTTCTCCATCACTTGGCAACAAGCCAAGGAGATAATGAAAAACTGTCCTACTTGTTCCTTTTACAGTCAAACTCCATTGCCAGCAGGTTGTAATCCTAAGGGCATTCGGAGAAATGAGGTTTGACAGATGGATGTCTTTCACTTTGCAGAGTTTGGAAATTTGAAATATGTGCCTCATACCATAGACACATTCTCAGGGTTCCAATGGGCTACTGCTCTTAACTCTGAGAAAGCTAATTCTGTTATTACACACCTTCTAGAGGTGATGGCAGTTATGGGTATACCTGCACAAATAAAAACTGACAATGCTCCAGGATATGTCTCTACGAAATTGGAACAATTTTTCAAATATTATAACATAAAGCATGTTACCGGTATACCACACAATCCTACAGGACAAGCAGTGGTTGAGCGATTTAATAGAACACTTAAGGAGATGCTCAACAAACAAGCTTGAAAGACTAAACCCCCGAAACATAGGTTGCATGATGTTTAATAATTAACACTAAACTTTCTTAATGCCAATGAAAAAGGACAAACAGCTGCAGAAAGACACTGGACTATGGAGAATACTGCTGAACTCAATCAGCCGGTATACTTCAAAGATGTACTAACCTCTGTATGGAAACCAGGACATTTGTGATGTTGGGGTAGGGGTTTTGCATTGGTTTCTACAGGAGAAGAAAAACTTTGGATACCATCAAAGTTGATCAAGATTCGAGTGGAAAAGGAAAAAAACTCTCAATGAGGACAAATGACAGGTATTCTACTAAGGTATATCTTGTAAACTAAATAGAACCCCCCCTCCCCCCCAAAGGAAAGGGAAGTGTTTTGCTTTTATCTTCACAGGAAAACTCATCTCCAGAAGGCAAAGGACACTGCATGGGTAGATACTTGGGAAGAAAAGGTAGCTATAACCATCAAACAAAAGGAACGTGCCATATGGTAAACTTTACAGCTGTCTCTCAGGGAACTATTTCTCTTTATTTCCTAGTCCCTATTCAATTAAACCAATGCTGGGTTTAGAGGTGGATTTGGCTTTCCTCCTCTAAAATCCAAGCATGTTATTTAACTAAACTTTAGTGTTTCTGTGTTGTATCAAGAAGCCAATTGATGTAATACAGAATAAAAGAAGAATTTGGGGACTGTCTTTGTCTTTTCTTGGATCTTTCTCTCAAGGTGTACACCCTTTCATAATTGTTATGCTCTCATGGTTGCATTCCCCAGCATGTGTACATACACAAGCAAACATTTCTCTGCTAACTGTTTATGTTTGAATCCCACACAGCCAATGAAGACCTGCCTGACAGCAATCCCTGGACACCCTGGAAAGAAAATGGGCCACACCTCCTCCACTGCACTGGATCCAACTTGCTCCATTTCAATGGACACTCCAGCCAGAGGTTCGGGTACTGACTTCAATCAAGTTGAGGATTTCAATCGAGATCTTCAGTCAAGTGAATCCCATCTAACATGGACAGGATACTAACATTTTTTTCCTACAGGACCCCACATGACTATCATCGTCCCATTTCAGCAGGAAGTAACTTGGAGAATGCTACGCCCCCTTTCCCCATTGTTGTCACTTAGGATAGTGTATATACCTAGTTAGGGATAGCTTCCTATTGTTTATGGTTGGGATTGGAAGGAGGTGTTCAGGCTTGGATACCTCTCTCAGATGACTTTAGGGTTTAGTTAACATAGATAGTTAGGATGTGACATAAGCAGATTGTTGTATCTTCTTATATTTTACCTTTATGATTGTTAATTTTGGATACTTTATACTGTTAAGTTTTAATCCTCTTTTAGACTAAAAGGGGAATTGTAGGGGAAGCTGTAGCCACGCCTTCTTAGGGGCTGGCTACAGGTGTACCTGATCAGGCTTGTGAGGGCGTGGTCAGAGTGACGTAGTGTGACTGCGTTTGCGGTTTCGGTTTCTCTTTGGTACTTGCTGTACAGACTGCAACCACGCCGACTGGCTAGGTCGCTCTGTAAGTAAGGCTTTTCCCTATTAAATACCCTTATATTTCTACCTGACTCCGTATTGGTAATTTCCCACTATAGCAGTCTTCTACATTCCAGCATCCAGTTATGCCAGCACCATTTGTTGAAGATGTTCTCTTTGTTCTATCATATAAATTTGGACTGTTTGTCAAAAATCAGGTGTTTGTAGGTGTGTAGGTTAATATCAGGGTTTTCAACTCTATTTCATTCGTCTAGTCTACCTGTCTATTTTTGTGCCAATACCAAGCCATTTTCAAGACTATAGCTCTGTAATAGAGCTTGAAATCAGGGATGGTGATGCCTCCAGAAGTTCCTTTATTGTACAGGGTTGTTTTGGCTATCCTGGGTCTTTTGTTTTTCCATATAAAGTTGAGAATTGTTCTTTCAAGGTCTGTGAAGAATTTTATTGGGATTTTGATGGGGATTTTATTGAATCTGTAGATTGCTTTTGGTAAGATGGCCATTTTTACTATGTTGATCCTACCTATCCAAGAGCATGGGAGATCTTTCCATTTTCTGATATCTTCTTTAATTTCTTTCTTTAGAGACTCAGAATTCTTACTGTCCTTGAAGTTCTAGCTAGAGCAACAGACAACAAAAGGAGATCAAGGGAATACAAATCAGAAAAGAAGAAGTCAAATTCTCATTATTTGCAGATGATATGAGTCTACATAAGTGACCTGAAAAACTCTTCCAGGGAACTCTTACAGCTGATAAACACCTTCAGCAAAGTGGCAGGATACAAGATTAACTCAAAAAAATCTGCAGCCCTACTATATACCGATGACACACTGGTGGAGAAAGAAATCAGAGAAATATCACCCTTTATAATTGCCACAAACAACATAAAATACCTAGGGGTAACACTAACCAAAAAAGAGCTTTTCTTTTTTTATAAAGGAGAAAATCTGTTATCATTCACTATTATCAATGCAGTTGTAAATTGAATCTAACCTGGCATTAAAAATTATCAAACAATTTTAATCTTTTAGTATATATCAATACACAAGTAATATCTAAACAAAACTGTATGTATCAGTCTACATAGCTGTGCTTATTTACAAGAACACTACGTGTTAACTCCTCAGGGAGAAAAGTGAGACACAAGGGATCTGTAGTTGATGTTTTCTTCGAGAGACACTGGGAGATCCCTCTACAATCTGCTTTAAGTGTCTGTGTGACCACAGGTTTAGGGTGAACTCTGTGAATGCACTAAAGTAGAGGTCAACAGCTGTCTGGAAAAGGGGACAACATAGTCATCGGGTAGAGAGACCAGGACACTGAGGGTCTTATCTGCATTTAATCTCCATAATAACCATGAGAGATCGGTGACACCTGTGGCATATGAGGTATTTTTACTGCTTAAATTCTCCCCACTTCAGCTGGGAAAAACAGAGTAAAGGCTCATTGTTAACTGGAACTTGGGTAGATACAAAACACCGATTGTGGGTGGCATTTCATGTGTGCTCTGTTTGTAAAGTACCTAATAGCCACAAAATTTTGAGTCAGTTGCAGAAGACCTTCATGTTCCTTATGCAGAGATTGTACACCAAATGACTCAGGAAGGGATGGACAGATAAAAACTAAAATGGAAGAACCCAGTGAAGCTTCTGATGCTCGATATGACTAGATCACTTTAGCCTTTGTTGCCCAATCCATTGACCACCTGGTCATTTTTATTTCATGGTCACAGTTTTAGGACATGGAGGAGCTCTGGATGGACTCCAAAAGGAAAACATGATCTATGACCTTCATAAACATTAGGTAAAATAAGTCAAACCTGGGGCTGGAGAGATGGCTCAGTGGGTAAGAGTACTGCCTGCTCTTCCAAAGGTCTTGAGTTCAATTCCCAGCAACCACACGGTGCTTCACAACCATCTGTACTGAAATCTGGTGCCTTCTTCTGGCCTGCAGACATATATGCAGGCAGAACAGTGTGTACATAATAAATAAATAAATCTTAAAAAATAAGTCAAACCTAACAAGAAGAACTTCACCCATTTTAGTTATTTTTAACTATTTATTTATATTTATGCCTATTGGTGTACTGTCTGGATGTATGTCAGTGAGAGGGCGTTGGATCCCTGGAATTGGAGTTACAGACAGTTGTGAGCTGCCATGTGGGTGCTGGGAATTGAACCTGCATCCTCTAGAAGAATAGACAGCGCTGAGAGACAGATATCCATCTTTCCAGACCCCATTTTAGTTATAATTTAAACACTTGAAAATTCAATAAACTGAAAATAAAACTTAAAGCAATGTGCCAAATCAAAGCGAACATCACCAAACTCTGAGAAGTCAAATGGAGACCAAAATAGATCCAAACAAGGAGTTACTATAGTCAGAAATGCTGTTTCTCATTTTCATGGACTCTATTTTAGTGCCCCTATTGACGTACAGGAAGACATCACATATTTTTGGAAAGATTATTTTTATTTATAATATTATAAAATATTATAAACAACTTTTGATACATATTTATTACCAGAATCACTACAGTACTTCCCATTTTATTGAAAATGATTGATAAGATTATAGAGAAAAGCTTATTATAATTAGAATACAGATAGCAAACTGGAGCTAGATGGGGATGGTCCCCTTAGAATCGAAGTATCTACCATCAACTTAACCATTTCCTTTAAATCACACAATGTGTGATACTCAGCACAAACACTGAGCAGGCTCGGTGAATTACTGACCACCTAATCATCAAGGCAATTAAGCTGATTTCATTCAAAGGCAAATTAGATTCTCAGATGTTTCCTGGCAAAGCCTGCTGGAAGAACACAGAAATCTTGGAAATCCACACTCCGTTTGTGATTTTATCTTGACACAACTTTCAGGATGATGGGCTTTTCCAGTTGAAAAATCGTTTTCTTGCTTAATTTCAAGGGTATCTGTGTAGTTAAAGAGGCACATTGAGAAGCAATGAATGAGAAGCAACAGTTACAGAGCAAAGCAGAACAAATACATTCAGGACAGTGGTACTTTATATACAAAAAAAAAAACACTTTTGGCTTCATGGGTCTTGAATTCTTTTGTTTAATTTTTTAAGATTTGTTTTTATTTCATGTATAGTGGTGTTTGCTGCATGTGTGTCTGAGTAAGGGTGCCAATCCACTAGAACTGGAGTTACAGACAGTTGTGAGCTGCCATGTGGGTGCTGGGAATTGACTCAGGACCTCCAGAAGAGCAGCCAGTGCTCTTAACTACTGAGCCATCTCTCCAACCCCGTGTCTTGAATTCTTTATACATAGTCTTCATTAGGATTGGGTGATGAAGACACTGCAAGAAAGTCACTTTGGAATAACTATTGTATGTAGAATCGAGGGGGAAGAATATGTTGACTTGTGTTCTTCATTGATTCAAATTGAAGTGAAAAGGCTGAGTTTTAAAACTTTAGATCACACTTGAAGTATGTGGAAGGCTATTTTTTGATGGGCAGTATAAAGTTAAAGTTACACTGTTGACACCTACAAGGTAACCCTGGACAGATGGCTAACACTGCACCTCTATGGCCCGACTCAATGTCTCAGGCCAGTTGTGCACATTCAGTGGGAAAGACCTGCAGGGAGCACTGAGCCTTGTTTCCTAACATCTACTCTTAGCCCCCAAGCAGTATGAATGCTGAACTCTGAGTCATTCAGTGTTTTCACCAATGCAATCATACTTCTCAGTCTCTTCAGTCTTATGGGAGAAGGGACAATGCCCACAAAGTAAGCTGGTGTCTGTAGAGGGTAAGGAAAACAGGGTATCAAGGAAACTGAAGAATGTCAGCTTATGGGTGACTGCAGCTTGAGACCTGCCTGTGTTCAAGGTTAAAGTCTTTGTCCATCTTTCTCAACCTCTGTATGCATAAACAGGATGGCTACACAGCTACCTGAGGTGACAAATGAGGTGATAACCACCTCTCTCTATTGGCCTACAAAGAAAAGACAACTGATGGAAGGACCTGCCTGCTACATACATGAGTTTAGAAATAGCCTTATCATTCAGTTATTTCTTAAGTTTGTGGAGGGGACCAACGCATCAACTCCTCTAAATGTATTGTGTGTTTTTAAATAACATGCATGTATTTTTTCCAGACATACACCCACAGAAAGATAGGCACATATACCCATGTATGCTTGACAAACAAGATTTTAAATATAAAAATTAAAAATTGATTAAATGTATACTTAAGATGTCCAGAACAGTTGTAAAATACCCCTTAAAATATATTTAAGATATTCACTGCCTTTCCACCAAAGCCGTCTTGGTAGAGTAACTAAGAAACCAAAATCAGGTGAAATTCAAAGACGTAATTCTGCAATGCAGAGAGCAAAATTGGGTGGGTGGACTTAGTGATGAAAAGAGCCAGCAGAGAGCACTGGAGCAGAGGAGTAGATGGGCCGTGGCCAGTTAGCTCAACTCGACCGGTTTAGTTGTCTAGTTCAACTTGAAGTATGAGGACAGGAGGAACCCGTGAGATGGTAGCAGACAGATTTAAGAGAACATGAAAGAAGTCTCATGTAGCACAGTTAAGAAAATGTGAGAGCAAGGGGTCAGGATGGCCCGGAGGGGTTGACGTTCTTTATATAATAGAATAGTGCTCGGATCAGTGAGCACTGCAGCCAGTACAGATCTCCGAAGCCACAGTCCGGTAAACTATCTCCGTGTATCTCCGTGAATCTCAGGTGACTAGGCACAGGGAGTTTTTAAAGTCACAAAGTGAAAAGCACAGCCAGTGCTGGGAAGCCCCTGACTCCTGGGAACTTAGTTCCTGGCGAAGCCCACCACTCACAGACCACGGCAAGGTGATCATTCCATGCTATGAGTGTGCAACAGATTCCCATCTCCAGTTAGTCACACAGTTTAACCTGGACTTGATCTCAGAGCCACTGTACTAGTCATGTTGCAGGGATCTGCATGGACTCTAAATGATTTCTCTGTGCTTTTTCCAGACAGACTTACTGCTCCAGAATGGAAGGACTTTAAAGCTCCTGGGTCACATGTTACTCAAATCCTTTATTCCATACAAGGCATCATAAAATGATGATAATTTTCTCTTTCTGTAGGTAAAACTCTAAATTAACAAACAAAAACCCAGTTAAATAGAGTTTGTAGAGGTTTTGGCCTCACCCGTGTTTCTTCACAAGGCTGGAGGGTGAAGTTCTGCAGGACGCTGATGACAGCCAGTTTCGTGCTGATGAGGGCAAACCTCATGCCAGTGCAGTTCCTGTGTCCACTCCCAAAGGGCAGGTATACATAAGGATCAACGCTGTCCTTGTTCTCCTTCTGAACCTGGACTCACAGCAGGGATGAAACCGAGGCTATGGGACATAAAGACCCCAAGAGCTCCCTGTTTGGAGTTCTCACACCTCTCAACCAGGAGGGCGCAGCATACATTTGTGGACTTGCAACTGAACCCCTGCTGCAGATGTCTCACTGTAAGTACTGCAAGTCTCGGGTGGAGGGATGGCTCAGCAGTTAAGACCATTCTTGTCCAGCTGGCCTGGATGTGATTCCCAGCACAGGTCTCTGCCACCCTCGAGTGACCTTTTCAGGCACCAGGTATACATGTACTGCAGACACATACATGCAGGAAAACACCCATACACAGAAAAATAAATACAGATTTAGAAAAGAGGTGTGAGCTAAAGGTCTTTCCATGACCCTTAAAATAGAGGGGCCTCTGGTGCTGAGCCGAGCTGAGCTGAAAGCTTTTAGACAGGAAAGGTGTCTTTTTTTTTTTTTAATTCAAGTTAGGGAACAAGCTTGTTTCACATGTGCGGCGTCCACCCTTGACCAGCAAGAAAGACGCCACACCGAGGAATCTTCTTCAAACACAGTTTAATCGGGAACCTCTTTGCTTTGTACAATGTATAATGGAGGCAGCGGTGGCGGCCCCGGGCCGAGGGAGACGGGGCCTGATATAGTCTACATCTACCAATCACCTAACCCTACGTGGCGCGCCAGGATAGGTTGTCTCCAAGCAGAATTAAGAGGATACATGACCTTTGCCTAATTTGGAGTTGTTTACCACAGAGAGCGCTCGCCGTCGGGCTGGCGGAGGGCGGAAACCGGCGCCATCTTTTGGGTGCGGTTTTCTGCAGCTCCCTACAGTTCCCCCTTTTTGTTTTAATATTATAGGAGTAGCAGTATCTATCTGTTGTCAGATTTCAGTCATCTCTGTCTTAGGTTCAACCCCAGTGTCCCTATCTTACCCATCAAAGAGTCACTGTGTCGCCCTCACAGGCTCATGTCTTAGGTTGAAGGGAACACATGTATGCTTATTCGCTCAGCATGAGGGTAGGTGCCCGTCATTGAGCATGACTGATTCAGATACGCATCACTTACTCAGCAAGGGCGAGACAGACATCTATTTGTCTGTCAGCATGGATAACCATGCTTGAGGGGACTGTCCTGCTTCCACAGCAGCAAAGGCCTGTACCAACATAGCAGCTTGGGATTTTTGCGACTTCCTGATCCTGCATAGGCACCACAGGCAAACAAAAATGGCTAACAGCATCATGGAAAACATAACCCCTACTCCAGCCCATTCCTTAACAAAACTAAAGGCTTGTGCAATCATGGTATTACTTCTCTGCTGTGTGACCCTCATCCTGCAGATACACCATAAGGCTATGAAACTAACTAGGATAAGCATTCCTCCCAGGGCACCCATTCCTGCCCACTCTTTCAGATGATTCATGGCTTGAGTGATCCACGCAGACAGTCCTTCCGCAACCGAGATGTTGACCCTGGTGGAATTCACATGCGCTATGGAGAGTCTCAGCTCCTGCATCAGCTTGTCAAAATCCCCAGACCAGTTGCCTAGAAGATACTATGAAGGTTGTTTAGACATGTTTGCTGCTAAGGAATAATTCTGATAGGAAACAGCTGTTACACACAAACCAGGCATTCTCCATTCACATCCCAACTGTGCCAGTTGTCATAAAGTATCCAATTGTTCCTGTACTAGATCAATGCATTGATTCAAAACCATAATGCCACCTTTCAATTGAGCATTAAGGGTAGATTGGATATCCAATGCAATCTCCATATGCTAAGTGCAGCAATTTCAACTCCTTACTAGTTAAGAGAATATCATCCATATAGTGGACACATCTCACAGCAGGGTATTTCTCTCTAATAGGAGCAATAGCATGACACACAAAAAGCTGACACATAGTGGGGCTATTGACCATACCCTGGGGTAAAACCACCCACTCATATAATGGTATGGAGAATAGAAGGTAAAGTAAAAGCAAACCTAACACTATCCTGCACACATCACAAATCAGGTTCTTCATGATTGGGTAGGGCTGACAGCAATGGTAAACCACGCTGCACAGGCCCCATGACTTGCATCTATTTATTTCCTTCAGCTGTTCTAACGTCTCCTGCCCCTCTTCTACAGCCTTGCGGCATCTTTGATCCTCTAGACAGCTGCGAACCATTTTCCAAATAGGCCTCGTCCCTGGCTTCAGCGTTCCCTGTGCCCAGACAAAATCTAGATCTTTTCCAAGCTTATCCCAACTATCCACAGTGAGATTGCCCGAAGACCACGTTGTACAGGGCCCATAATTTGCATCTGCTGATTAATAGCTCTAAGATCGTGAAGCAATCTCCATTTATCAGATTTTTTCTTAATGACAAAAATAGGAGTATTCCATGGAGATACAGAGGCTTTTATATGCCCCAGATCCAGCTGCTCCTGCACTAGAGTCTTAGCAGCTTCCAGTTTTTCAGAGGAAAGTGGCCACTGAGAACCCATACCGGCTCCTCTGTTTTCCAGGTAATAGGAATACCTCCCTCAGTGGCCCCTAGGAAAAACCCAGACCTAGATTCTTTGGTCTTGGTTGTGGGATAATAGGACTGGCACGACCCTACAGATGTTTCCCGAGGCCTCGGCCTGGGACGTATCCCATTCGTTTCATGATACCTTGAGATGTTTCTGAGTATTCATTTGTGAGTTTAAAACCCATATCCTTTAACAAATCTCTTCCCCATAATGAAATTGGTAAGTCTAACACATAAGGTTGCATGGTCCCTGAATGCCCTTCCTGATCTTTCCAAGGCAATTGTCTAGCACTCATATCAGGAGCCTTAGCATAGCCTAAACCTTGTAAAGTTTGAGAAGAAACCTGTATAGGCCAGCCAGAGGGCCAATCTTTAGTGGCTATGATGCTCTTATCAGCTCCAGAATCTAGTAAGCCTAAGATTTTCTTACCATTCACTATTAACTCAAGGGTTGGACGTTGATCAAGATCTAAAGCTAGGAAAGTTAAGTTTGATCCAGTGGAACCAAAGTTTCCCTCTCCTCTCTCTCTGGCTTGTGCTGGAAACTTGTCATGCAAACTTGGCAAAAGCAGTAGCTGTGCTATCCTGTCTCCAGGAGAAATGGCTGTAATCCCTCTAGGAGATTCTACCATGATCTTTACTACACCCATGTAATCAGGATCTATAACTCCAGGATGTACTCGTAAACCTTTCAATGCTGCAGATGATCTTCCTATAAGCAAACCTACTGTGCCAGGCTCAAGGGGTCCCTTAAAATCGGTGTCAACAAGCTGGACCCCCATTCTGGGAGTTAATACGAGTCTGGTGGTGGAGCGTAAGTCCAGCCCCGCGGAGCCTGTAGTGGCTCTCCTCGGTCCCTCGGATGACGAAGAGAGGGCCAGGTTTCGGGACTCTGCTCCTGGTTCTGATCCTCCATGGCCCCATATATTTGTGGGCCCTGGGGTCGTGGGCCCCGTTGTCCGTTTTTTGAACGGGCTCCTCCATACCCCTGAACAAGAGGCTGTCCACTGATGTCTTTTACTGATCTACAATCCTTAGCCCAATGATTTCCTTTTCTACATCTAGGACATAAGCCAGGTTGCTTAGGGCGCGGAGCAAAGTTATTGACTTTAGTGTTTCCTCCCTCGGGGCATTGCTTTTTCAAATGCCCTTGCTTGCCGCATTTAAAGCAAGCTCCTGAACCTCCACCTTTCTTAGTTAATTGCATCACAGCAGCTGCTAGGCCAGCATTAGTCAGCGGACCCCCTAACTCCCTACAGACTTTCATCCAGACTTCAAGGCCTTTACCCTTATATGGAGTTATTGCAGCTCTGCACTCTTCTGTACACTGTTCATAAATCAGCTGTTTGATCAAAGGCATAGCAGTATCTGGATCCCCAAACACTCTTCCTGCAGGTTCTACCATTCTTGCCACAAAGTCTGAAAAGGGTTCCATAGGACCTTGTAATATCTTTGTAAGATTTCCACAGACCTCACCTTTGTTAGGCAGAGACCTCCAAGCCCTAATGGCTATTTGATTAATCTGATCATACACTTGAGGAGGATATCCTGTTTGTTGCTGTGCAAAACGTCCTTGACCAAGAAGCATGTCCACATCCCAATATTGATCACCAGCTGCGCGATTAATCGCACCTTGATCATTGGCAAACTCAATTTGAAAAGCTCTCCAATCTAAATATTGTCCTGGTGATAAGCAAGCTTTTACCAAATTTGTCCAATCACTGGGTGTCATACAGTAGCGACCGAGCGCTTCTACCTGAGCAATTGTAAAAGCTGCCGTCACCCCATAGGTGCGTACCGATTCTGCCAGAGCTTTGACTATTTTAAAGTCAATTGGTTCATGATATCTCTGTTGGTTACCGTCTGTAAAAATTGGATAAGCCAGTGGTTGAGTAACCTGAAGCTCAGTGCGAACCGTACGCCACACTTCCGGACAGAAGGTGGAGCAACCAGGACCTCCTACTTCCTCTTTCGAGCAGTAGGAGGGAGGAGCGGTAGGGCGGTGCCCTTGCTTTACAGTCGCCATTTTAGGACACTGTTTTTCTGATACTTTTAATGAATGTTTTTCCATGAGCTCAATAATCTCTTCCTCCTCTTCCTCCATGATGTCCTCATCCTCACATATATCCTGCTCTGATTCTGAATCCTCTCCTGGTTCTTTTAACTCCTTTCTCAACCTTCCTAGAGAAGGATAAACTTGCTTCTTATCCCTTTTCTGTTTCTCCTTTGTTTTCTCACTGCAAGTCGGATAACACCACCAGAAAACAAAAGCCCACACTGCGATGTTAAAAGGCAGCCAAATCACCACTATGATAGCGGGGTCCATTAACTTACTCTCACTCTGCAAATTAAAGCAGAAGCGAGGTTTTTTACTTTCGGTTCGCTTTTGTCGCGAACAGTGTTGCTCCTTTCCGGAGACTTTACCGCCTCTTTCCCGAGGGCTTTGTTGCTCCTTTACCGGAGACCTATCTCCGCATTCACCGCGGACTTTACAGTTCCACTTACCTTGGGAACTTACCCCCGACTGTGAGAAGTTCTGATTCCCCATACGGGCCACCACTTGCGGCGTCCACCCTTGACCAGCAAGAAAGACGCCACACCGAGGAATCTTCTTCAAACACAGTTTAATCGGGAACCTCTTTGCTTTGTACAATGTATAATGGAGGCGGCGGCCCCGGGCCGAGGGAGACGGGGCCTGATATAGTCTACATCTACCAATCACCTAACCCTACGTGGCGCGCCAGGATAGGTTGTCTCCAAGCAGAATTAAGAGGATACATGACCTTTGCCTAATTTGGAGTTGTTTACCACAGAGAGCGCTCGCCGTCGGGCTGGCGGAGGGCGGAAACCGGCGCCATCTTTTGGGTGCGGTTTTCTGCAGCTCCCTACACACATGTAAGTCCCTTCTCCCTCCCCTTACCCCATCCCTCCTCCCCCACCCCAACCTACCCCCCACCCCATCCACCCACCACTCCCCAGGCAGGGTAGGGCCCTCAACGGGGCTCTGCAAAGTCCACCAAATCTTCCTGTGCTGGGCCTGGGCCCTTCCCCATGTGTCCAGGGCCAGAGTGTATCCCTTCACATGGGATGGGCTCTCAAAGTCCCTTCTTACACCAGGGAAAAATGCTAATCCACTTCCAAAGGCTCCCTGGAGTGCAGAGGCCTCCTTATTGGCATCCATGTTCAGGGGGCTGGATCAGTCTTTTACTGGCCTCCCCGACAGCATCTGGGGTCGATGTGCTCTCCCTTGTTCAGGCCAACTGTTTCTGTGGGTTTCTCCAACCTGGTACAAACCCCTTCGATCTTCATTCCTCCCTCTGTTCAACTAAATTCCAGATTTCAGCTCAGTGTATTTCTGTGGATGTCTGTCTCTGCTTCCATCAGCCACTGGATGAGGGCTCTAGGATGGCATAAAGAGAAGTCATCAATCTCATTTTAGGGGAAGGGCTTTTAGGTTATCCTCTCCTCCATTGCCTGGATTGTCAGATTGTGTCATCCTTGTAGGTCTCTGGAGATCTCCCTGGTTCCAGATCTCTTCTCGGACCTATAGTGGTTCCTTCTATTATGGTATCGCTCATCCTGCTCTCTCTCCTCTATTCTTCCCCCTACTCAATATCTCTGCTCCTCCATTTCCTCTCCTCTACTCCTCTTCTCTTGCTCTTATTGTGGCATCACCCTCTCCCCTACCCTCATGCTCCCAATTAACTCAGGAGTTCATGTCACTTCCCATTCCTGGGGTCTATTTATCCCTTAGAGTCCTTCTGTTTCCTAGTTTCTTTGGTGAAGAGGATTATAGGCTGCTAAATCTTTGCTCTATGTCTAAAATTCATATATGAGTGAGTGTATACCATGTTTGTCTTTTGTGACTTGGTTACCTCACTTAGGATGGTTTCTTCTAGTTCCATCCATTTGCCTGCGAATTTCAAGATTCCATTGCTTTTTATGTGCTGAGTAGTACTCCATTGTATAAATGTACCACATTTTCTTTATCCATTCTTCAGTTGAGGGGCATCTAGGTTGCTTCCAGGTTCTGGCTATTACAAACAATGCTGCTATGAACATGGTTGAACATATGTCCTTGTTGTATGAACACACACTATTTTGGGAAATACCCAAGAGAGGAATGGCTGGATCTTGAGGTAGATTGATTCCCATTTTTCTGAGCAACCACCATACTGATTTCCAGAGTGGTCTTACAAGTTCTCAATCCCACCAGCAATGGAGGAGTGTTCCTTCTTCTCCACATCCTCTCCAGCATAGATTGTCATTGGTATTTTTGATTTTAGCCATTCTGACAGGTGTGAGGTGGTATCTCAGAGTTGTTTTGAGTTGCATTTCTCTGATGGCCAAGGATTTTGAGCACTTTCTTAAGTGTCTTTCAGCCATTTCAGATTCCTCTGTTGAAAATTCTCTGTTTAGTTCTGCACCCCACTTTTTAATTTCATTGTTTGGTGTTTTGGTGGCTAGCTTCTTGAGCTCCTTGTATATTTTGGAAATCAGCCCTCTGTAATATGTGGGGTCGGTGAAGATCTTTTCCCATTCTGTGGGCAGTCGTTTTGTCTTACTGACTGTCCTTTGCCTTACAGAAGCTTCTCAGTTTCAGGAGGTACCATTTATTAATTGCAGACCTCAGTGTCTGTGCTACTGACATAATGTTCAGGAAGCGGTCTCCTGTGCCAATTTGTTCAAGGGTAATTCCCACTTTCTCTTCTAGAAGATTCAGTGTGGCTGGATTTATGCTGAGATCTTTTATCCATTTGCACTTACGTTTTGTGCATGGTGACATGTATGGATCTATCTGCAATTTTCTGCATGTCCGAATTCAATTGTACCAGCACCATTTGTTGAAGATGCTATCTTTTTTCCAATGTATAGATTTAGCACATTTGTCAAAAAATAAGGTATTTGTAGGTGCGTGGGTCAATATCAGGGTTTTCAATTCGATTCCATTAGTCTATCTGTCTATTTTTGTGCCAATACCAAGCTGTTTTCAGAACAGCTTTATAGTAGAGCTTGAAGTCGGGGATGGTGATGCCTCCAGAAGATCCTTTATTGTATAGAGTTGATTTGGCTATCCTGGGTTTTTTATTTTTCCATATAAAGTTGAGTATTGTTCTTTCAATGTCTGTAGAAAAACTGTGTTGGAATTTTGATGAGGATTGTGTTGAATCTGTAGATTACTTTTGGTAGGATTGCCATTTTTACTATGTTAATTCTACCTATCCAAGAGCATGGGAGATCTTTCCATTTTCTGGTATCTTCTTTAATTTCTTTCTTTAAAGTCTCAAAGTTCTTATTGTACAGGTCTTTCACTTTTTTGGTTAGCGTTACCCCCAGATATTTTATGTTGCTTGTGGATATTGTGGAAGGTGATATTTCCATGATTTCTTTCTCATTGCGTTTATCATCTGTATTCAGTAGAGCTACCGATTTATTTTTTAGTTAATTTTGTATCCTGCTACCTTGCTGAAGGTGTTTATCAGCTGTAGGAGTTCCCTGGTAGAGTTTTTTGGGTCACTAATGTAGACTATCATGTCATCTGCAAATAGTGAAAGTTTGACTTCTTCCTTTCCAATTTGTATCCCTTTGATCCCCTTTTCTTGTCTTATTGCTCTAGCTAGAACTTCAAGTACAATATTGAAGAGGTATGGAGAGAGTGGACAGCCTTGTCTTGTTCCTGATTTTAGAGGAAACGCTTTGAGTTTCTCTCCATTTACTTTGATGTTGGCTATTGGTTTGGTGTATATTGTATTTCTCGTGTTTAGATATGTTCCTGTTATTCCTGTTCTCTCCAAGATCTTTATCATGAAGAATGTTGGATTTTGTGAAAGGCTTTTTCAGCATCTAGTGAGATGATCATGTGGTTTTTCTTTTTCAGTTTGTTTATATGGTGGATTACATTGATGGATTTTCGTATGTTGAACCATCCTTGCATCCCTGGGATGAAGCCTACTTGATCGTGGTGGATGATTTTCTGATATGTTCTTGGATTCGGTTGGCCAATATTTTATTGAGTATTTTAGCATCAATGTTCATGAGGGATATCTGTCTGTAGTTCTCTTTCTTAGTCATATCTTTGTGTGGCTTGGGTATCAAAGTGATTGTAGCCTCGTAGAAATAGTTTGGCAATATCCCACCTGCTTCTATTGTGCGGAACATTTTGAGGAGTGCTGGTATCAGCTCTTGTTTGAATTTCTGGTAGAATTCTGCAGTGAAGCCATCTGGCCCTGGGCTTTCTTTTGGTTGGGAGGCTTTTGATGACTGCTTCTATTTCATTAGGGTTATGGGTCAATTTAAACTGTTTATCTGATCTTGGTTTAATTTTGGTAAGTCATATTTATCCAGAAAACTGTCCATTTCCTTTAGATTTTTTAATTTTGTGGAGTACAGGTTTTTAAAGTATGACCTGAAGATTCTCTGGATTTCCTCAGTGTCCGTTGTTATATCCCCCTTTTCATTTCTGATGTTGTTAATTAGCATGCTCTCTCTCTCTCTCTCTGCCTTTTGGTTAGTTTGGCTAGAGGTTTGTCTATCTTATTCATCTTCTCAAAGAACCAACTCTTTGTTTCATTGATTCTATGTAATGTTTTCCTAGTTTCTACTTTATTGATTTCAGCTCTCTGGTTGATTATTTCCTGGCGTCTACTCCTCCTTAGTGAGTTTGCTTCTTTTTGCTCTAATGCTTTCAGTTGTTCTGTCAATTCTCTAATGTGACTTTTCTCCAGTTTCTTCATGTGGGCACTTAGTGCTATGAACTTTCCTCTTAGCACTGCTTTCAGAGTGTCCCATAAGTTTGGGTATGTTGTGTCTACATTCTCATTAAATTCTAGGAAGTCTTTAATTTCTTTTTTTATTTCTTCCTCAACCCAGGAATGGTGCAATTGGGTGTTATTCATTTTCCAAGAGTATGTAGGTTTTTCTGCCATTCGTATTGCTGTTGAATTCTAGCTTTAATGCATGGTGGTCTGATAAGATGCAGGGGGTTATTTCAATTCGTTTGTAACTATGGAGGTTTGCATTGCTGCCTACTATGTGGTCAATTTTAGAGAAGGTGCCATGTGGTGCTGAGAAGAAGGTATATTCATTTGAGTTTGGATGGAATGCTCTATAGATATCCGCTAACCCCAGTTGGGTCATAACTTCTTTCAGATCCTTTGTTTCTTTGTTAAGTTTCTGTCTGTTGGTCCTGTCTAGTGGTGTAAGGGGGGTATTGAAGTCTCCTACTATAAGTGTGTGTGGTTTTATGTGTGGTTTGAGCTTTAGTAATGTTTCTTTTACAAATGTGAGTGCTTTCATATTAGGGGCATAGATGTTCAGGATTGAGACTTCATCTTGATGGGCTTTTCCTGTGATGAGTATGAAATGCCATTCTTCATCTCTTTTGATTGCTTTCAGTTTAAAGTCTAATTTGTTAGATATTAGGATTGCTACACCAGCTTGTTTCTTGAGCCCATTTGATTGGAAAATCTTTTCCCATCCTTTTACTCTGAGGTATCGCCTGTCTTTGAAGTTGAGGTGTGTTTCTTGTAAACAGCAGAAGGATGGATTCTGTCTTCGTATCCATTCTGTTAGCCTATATCTTTTTATGGGTAAGTTAAGACCACTGACATTTAGGGATATTAATGTCCATTGTTTGTTGGTTCTTGTTTGTTTTGGATTTGTTGGTGGTGGTGTCATTGTGTGTGGATTTCGCCTTCCTGCTTCTTTTTGGATTTGGTAAAATTAGATTATCTATTGCCTGTGTTTTTGTGAGTATAGATATGTTCGTTGGGTTGGAGTTTTCCTTCCAGAACCTGTAGCGCCTGCACTACAACACTTCCACAGTATAGGGAGAGGGGCTTGAGGATTTAAATAAAGACAAGACAGCAGGTCTTTCTTGCAGGGAGATTGCCCTTTATTCCAACAAGAGTGGGGGCTTATATACCAGTCAGCAGGGATGGTGGAAAACTAACAAGTTCAGGTTCCCAGGCCCATCAGGCAATCCCCTACAGATCCCCTCATCCTCATCATTGCCATGCTCTGATTCCTTTTTCGTGTGAGCCTACATGGCATATATTATGACAGTTACACTCAGATAATTACATTGGAGTCACTGTCTCGTCTCCATAGACAATCAGTCTACACCAAGGAAATAATATCATTGCAAGGAACAAACGCCCCACTCTTGGTCCACATCAGGCTTTTCAGATTTTTCTGGTTTTGCATATGTATGTGTGTGCATGTTCATGGAATGTGCACACTTGCTTGTGCATTGATCATTACATGGAAGCCAGAGGACAACCTGGGTGTCATTCCTCAGGAAGTCTACTTTTTGTATAATTTTGAAACAGGCTTTCACTAGCCTGAAACTCTAAAAGTAGGTTGGGTTGGCTGACTAGTGAGCACCACAAGAATACAGACTCATACTGTCTCTGCCTCCTCAGTGCTCCCAATTATAACTTTTCCCCCACGTGGGGTCTGGGAACCAAACCCAGGTCCTCATACAGAAAGCATTGTATGATTGAGCTGAGTCTCCAGGTCTCCAACATACTAGGCAATTCCTGCTTCCTAACTCCTTTATGGAGTGGCAGGAGTACTAAGTTAGAATGAAAGTTACAATGGAGACTTCTGGAAAGGTGGCACAGTAGAAACTGCCTCTGTGTGTGAAGAAGAGTCAGCAACAGGCAAACAGGAAGCAAAACACAGTATATGTCAAGGAGAGAGGAAGAGCTTCAGAAACACAAAGTAAGTAGTAGGACATCAAAAAAGCATGGTGGAAAAACATGGATGTTTCATAGAAAAGAAACCAAGCAGAAGATGGCTCTGGCTGCCCTGTTCCCCAGTTTTGGGGGAAGGGGATGGATGGCAAAGACTCTCCAAAAAATCCAAGAGGCTCTGATAAGCAGGGAGTCCTACCTCCAGGACATGCCCACAGCCTCCACTAACTTCAAAACCAAAGAGGAGTATGGTGAGACGGGGGCTGATTCCTGAAACTATGGAGAGAAACACCACTGTCCCTTTGGATGACTCAGAAGGTAGAAGCCAGTTGACATCTATATAGAGAACTTTTCACTGGAAAGTGAACTGCTCAGAGAGGCAGCGGCTAGGGACCAATCACAAGGCAGGGAGGCTGGACTTGATGTGCCATAACAGGAGGGCAAGAGACTACCCTGAGTGACAGTTGTATAAAGAGGGAGGGTTAGATGATTAGGAACTTAAAGTCCATGTGGCAGAGGTTGGGGAAATAAAGTGCACAGAGAAAGGTGTTCCAGCATCGATTGTCCTGACCAGGCCTCCTAAACTGAGAATAAACACAGAGTGTGACAGCCCTGAACCCAAACTCAGCAGATGGGTCGTCTCTGCTCTACAGCCCCTAGGATAAAGCCCTAGTGCTGTTGTTGACAAACCCACAGCTGCATCCCTCCAGCAGGTGACCAATACTCAGGAGGCCTTGAAAGCACAAAAGCAGGCACTCCACTTGTGCATAGCTAGGTTCATTCCCAGACAGCTGAAGCTGAAACAGAAGCGACTTCAGAGGGTTTGACATGCAGCCTCCCTGAGAGAACCTGTCCAGCACACTGACTGTAATGCAATCTATGGTCAGCAGAGGGCACTGACACTCCAAGAAATCATGAAAGGAATGCTAACTGCACTCAGGGCTTCAGACAGGAAGTCGTCTGATACACTGTCAAAACCACAGGAAAGAAAAGACTCTCCTAGTTGACTCGAACACCCACACACATAAACGCCATGCCATTGAACTGGACAGTAGAGCCATTTAGAGTAGTGTAGGGTCAGCCTGCTGAGACCAGTGAAGGCCAGCCTAGTACCACAGGTATTCGGGACAGCACCCTGAGGACATCAACAGAGATAACTGTCCAGACACCTAGAGAACTGGTGCCTATTCTCAAGTGCCACACAGGTTTTCTGGTGTCTCTTACTTGGTATTATTGTTATAAAAGATAACAGATACACCAGAGCCAGCACTGTATTAAAGATTGTGTATTTTTACAGGTCACATTCATTGCCTATGTCCCTCCCTTTGTTTCTCTTAGACTCTTGCTGGGTGGAAGAACCATTGTGTGGCTCCTTGTCAATGTTCTCATTGCCAGTGATGAGACTAGTTCTTGTTAATCTTTTACCTCTGCCCTCCCTCTCTGGGTACCATCAACTCACCTTACTGGGCAGAGCTCTGTCAATCTCATCCTGGAGTTTCTTCTGCACATCAGGGTGGGTGGCCAGGGTATACACAATGAAGGCAATGGAGGTGCTTGTGGCTTCATACCAGCAAGAATGAAAATTACCTACTAGGCTGTGATCTCCATGTCAGACAGAGCTAAAAGGAAAATAACAGTGTAGATAAGGAAGATGAAAGCAGAACATCAGAGTTGAGAAGAAATTCTGTGCCCCCAGCTGTCTTGGGAAGAACAGAGAAAGGCAGTCCAAAGTCACTGGGACTGAGTTCCACTCTGATGCCCACATGTGGCCCACTGCCCTGTTATAACAGACTCACCAGCACAAATGTGTAGTTCTAGCCACCACACATTGTCCTCTACAGACTTATAAGCATAAAAGCAATACTGTGGTTAATATTGACAGGATTAGGATTGCCTAGGAGACAAGACTGGGCATCCCCTTGAGGGATTATCTTCACGGATGTGGGAAGACCCATCTTAACTGTGGGTGGGACATTTCATGGCCTGGGTCCTAACTGAGTAAAAAGACAACTGTGAGGTAAGCACCAGTGTTCAGCTGACTACTAACGCCATGTGACCATCGGTCTCTCTCTACTGTCCCCAGGACTTCAATGCCAAGACAGACAGCTAACTGTGGGTCAGAATAATCCTCTCCTGAAGGGGTTTTGTCACAGAGGCAGCATGAGTATGTAGGACAAATACTTCACCTATTAGTAAATGTCAGATGATTTTCCTTCAAGAAAAAGAAAGTTAAAGGATTTTGGTTTTCAAAAAAAGCAAAAATAGTTGAGAAATAGTTGAGAGTGTGTCCTGCAGATGCTTCACTGTGGTGGAAGAGTATATGCAGGAAATCTGTGTGCTTTCCCCAACCTCTGCTTTGATCAGAAAACACTGTAAAGTCAAGTCTCTTTTAGTCATTGAAATTAAAGAACAGATCATGCAAAGGCCTCAGGAAGCCCCCGAGTGGACATGGTGACTTGAAATGCAAAATAACTAATCAAAAGAAGAAAGTAACAGGGCATGCAAAAGATCACACTGATAGAAACAAATATATTTTTGAGTGATATTTTTAAAAGCAAGTAAGACTTGAAAAGTCTTATGCTGGATAATCACTAGAAATATGGAATACACATGAGAATTTTAAAGTCATTCTATAGCTATAATAGTGAAAATAGTTTTGTCATACAATTCCAACCTCAATCCCATGGCAGTCCCCACTGCTGGACAGTGCGCTTCCTGATCTGGGCCCAGAGTCATATTCCCAGGCAGACATCCAGAATCAGTGGGATAGGAAGGGGCTGAGAACCTGACTCTGCTCTGATAGATGCCCCAGCACCACTAGGGACTTCCGGGCATGAGATGCTTTTCTCTGTCTGCCCTAAAGGCTCTGGTTCATATACACCAGGGCACTTCTAGAAAGCTCCCATGGACACCATAGGTATCGTCCATGTGTGTGTGTCTTTCTGAAATTTGGCAGAAACTTCCATCCTGGACCCGCATCCATGCACATGTCCTGACACCCTCTTCTCTCTGGGCTTCTTGATCCACACACAGTGAAGAGCCCTGGGTTACCTTTCTGGGATTCTTTGCCTTTGGAGTTCATCATTAGGTGAAGAAAATCCACTTGTGTCTGGAAGCAGAAAGTGAAATGTTAATGATGAACATTTAGAAAAAGTGGTTACAGTCTGATATATAATCACACTGTGAGGATTCTGAGAATAACACCACATTTTACCTTCTGATTTGTTTCAAGGTGATTTTGCTTCATCATTTTTACAAATTCATAGAAAAAGTCCATTAGCCAGTTTGGAAACATAGAGATGTGTAGTATCTCATATATTGGAGTAAGGAATGGAAATATAACTACAGAGAAAAGAAGAGAAAGTGTAATGAAAATCTGCACAAAATTCTTATTCACTTATCAGAAATCAAATACAATTTCAGCTAAGTTCCTGGACTCACTTGTATTTCCATTCAACTCAAAGGAAGGTATCAAAGTGATGTTGACAAATAGTTATCCGTATAATACATCAAAAAGTAAATCACTTAAGATATGGACTGCAGAAATGGTTAAGTGGTTGAGAGTATTTGCTGCTTACAGGAGACCCAAGGACAGTGCCCATTACTTGGTGTTGAATGGTTCATAACTGCAACTCCAACTCTCAGGGATCCAACTCCCTCTACTGGACTCTAGAGGCACAGCACTCACATGTACACACACACACACACACACACACACACACACACACACACACACACACAAACACCTTATATGCCACTCTAGAGCCTTCATCCAGTAGCTGATGGAAGCAGAGGCAGACACCCACAGCTAAACACTGAACTGAACTCCTGGAATCCAGTCACAAAGAGGGAGGAATGAAGAGCAAAGGGGTCAAGACCAAGCTGGTGAAACACACAGAAACAGCTGACCTCAACAAGGGGGAGCTCATGGACCTGAGACTAGTGGCTGGGAGGCCAGCAGGGGACTGATCCAGAACCCCCTGAACGTGTGTGTCAGTGAGGAGGCCTCAGCAATATATGGGACCTCTGGTAGTAGACCAGTATTTATCCCTGGTGTATCAATGGACTTTGGGAGCCCAATCCACGTGGAGTGATGTTCTCTCAGCCTGGACACATGGGGGAGAGGCCTAGGCCCTGCCCCAGATGATATGACAGACTTTAGTGGAAGGCCTCACCCTCCCTGGGTAGCAGAGGATAGATGGAGTAGGGGATTGGGGGGTGCGGGGGAAGAGGGGAAGGAGAGGGAGCTGGTATTGACACGTGAAGCAGGCTTGCTTCTAATTTAAACAAAAATGATTTTTGAGAATTAAATTACATGTTATAAGCAGGTATATTATTTTTATATATGAATTGCATCTCAGTAATAGGAAAGATATTATATGATTGAAAAATATGAGAGAGGAAGACAAAATAAGAGAGGAAGTAGCTACTTACATACAGAGAGAAGAAATGGGTCAAGAAAATCCACACATGTTAAGATCTCCTTGGCTTTCTGCACAAAGGGATCCTGTGGGTTGTTGAGGGAATCAACATTCACTCCAAATGGTGTACCAGTGATCACATTCATGCTATAAGCTCCAAGGATGCTGAGGAGAGAGAGACATGGGAATCAGCATCTGCATCTGAGGCAGCTCATGTTTTTGAGCTACCCAGGCAGGGAGCCCCAGAGTCAGAACCACCTGCTGGATCATCAGTGGGGTCAAGGCTCCTATCACACTCACACATGGAGCCTTTACCTGTGGTTGGTTTGCAGATGGCCTTTTCCTAGAGTTGAGCGTTCACTAAGGTGCTTACAGTCCCATCAGCTGCACCAACACTTACTCTTTCATGGTGACAGGCTTTCCTTTCTCTTCTTCTCAAGTTTTTCACCAGCGTATACTGTGTGATGATGGGGAGTATCTAAAGACAAAGCACAGCATCTGTAGCTAAGTGTGGAGACTCAGGTCCCAGAAAGACAGCTCATCCCCATCCAGGAAGCAAGGGTGGGATGTTACAGTAGATTTTATAATGTATCCCCTGGGCGTGAAGATAAAAGATCATCTTATATGAATTGTAAATCAGAGGACCAACCCTAGAAAAGGGACTGTGGGCTCACTGTCCACCTGTCCCAGATTCATCCCATAAGTAAATGCCCTCTCCATCATCACCTCCTTGAGTTTTCCACTGGTGAATGTTGGAGACAGCAGGGTTTGCAGTCTCTTCCATTCTTCATCCTCAGATATGGTGATGGCCTTTTTCATAGGTCCAACTGGACCACAAGTCTAGAGTTCAAATTGAAAGACAATTTACCTTGCAGAAATTATACATACATATATATGCACATATGTATATATGTCCATAGCCACAGAAAATATATCAAACAAACATCACTTGTTTAACAAGTATCTACTGAGCTTAAGGGACAGGCCCTTGTTTATACTCAATACATTTCATTGAAAACACTGCACAACCTATATAAACACGGGTGTCAGCTATACACAGGGAGTGACTCCAAGTCTTTATTTCAAAGTCTCTTCTTAAATGGAAACCCCTCTTGCACAGGGAAAAACTGTTCTTTGCACAGGCCGTGACGCAAGGGGCAGCTCAAGTGCTGAGGCAGAGGGCACAGTGGTCCTCAGAGCACTGGTTTCTGCTTTTACTTTCAGAAGCACTTGTTTACATAACAGGGAGTTTTCTGCTTATGCAGCCCCTGGAGAAATATATGCATGTTCCAGAGAAAAAAAAAAAACGCTGAAGGCAGCATGTAGGAAGATAAGGCAAGCAGCATGTAGGAAGATAAGGCCTAGGAGGCCCAGAGATGAGCCAACCTGGAGTCTGCCTGGTGCTGTCAAAGGTCCTGATTGTGCCTAGCCAATAAAGGGAGACCAAATGATACTGCCTGAGACCTAGCAACAGATGCTGTCTGAGGTCTTGATCATGCCTATCCAGTGAGATGCGGCTACACAATGTCAACAGATTGGAATGCCTGGGTGCTGGGTAGGTATATAAGGTTCCCCCCATTGCTAAATAAATGAGTCTCCTGTTTTTCCTTTCAACTGACTCCAGATGTCTGTGTTGTTGCCCATGCACCTTCTCACCCCCTCCCCCAAGGAAGCTATTAGGATCCAGCATCAGCAGGAGTCACAGAGGAACTCTGCCTTATGCCCCAAAGACCATGGTACCAATAGGGTAGATTCTGAGAAATTTCTGGCTCGGCTCTGCATACAAGATCTTACAAGTATATCCATTGCCCTATACTGGAGCTTATAGTGTGGGTATAAGAAAAAATGAGATACCAGAATCTTCCTTGCTGAAAACAACATGCCCCTACTATAAAACTAGAGAACAAAAATGCTTATTATGAGAAAATTTTAAAGCCTGCATTTTGAAAAAACACCAAATGATTATGCATGTAACTTGGTTAAGGGAAAAATAATTTCAAACTGTCTAACACATTGTAACTGCATGAGCAGTCAGCCTAGACACAGATTGTAAAAACAAAAGGTCCTATGCTTTGCAGAACTTGAAAAACTTGTGATGTCCTGATTCGACTGATGCTGTCCAAAGATGTTGTTTCAGGTAAGACTGTTTTCTCCTTAGACATTTAATGGGGAAATGAAAATGAAAATGAGATCCGGGGCTGTGATGCTTGTCAAATGACTTATTTAGTTAATATGCTATACAAATAGTGTCTGGGAGAGAGAGAGAGAGAGAGAGAGAGAGAGAGAGAGAGAGAGAGAGAGAGAGAGAGCTGCTGAACCCTCAAAAGTGTATTCAGTCCCCTGCTGACTCCACACCACACTTCCTCTTTGGGACCTGAACCCTGCTAAAGCTGGGCTTCAACATTTCTTATATGAGAATAGAAAAGAAAAGCCCTACAGCATTCTTCAAGACTGTGCAGAGTAGGAATGGATTCAAGTGGCCTTAGGATCAAGGGCTAGAGAGATGGCTCAGAGGCTAAGAGCACTTGTTCTTTTTGCAGAGGTTAAGAGAGAGCTCTTGTTGCTCTTGCAGAGAACCTGTATTGGTTCCCAGCACCCACATGGCAGTTCCCAGCCATCTGTAATGACATGCTATCTGTCACCCACTCCTGACCTTCTGGCATGCATGTGGTGTATATATTATGTACATGCAGTCAAAACACCCATACACATGAAATAAGAAAAAAATTGTGATACTGTTATCTTAGGCTAGTTCTGCATTATATTTATCAATGGCATAAACAATTGAAGAGAATAGAGGCTGAGCTGGATTTTGTAATTATGGCTATTAGACAAGATTAAGAATTGGACATGATGTCAGGCATGGTGGCGTACACCTTTAGTCCCAGCACTGGGTAGGCAGATGCTACTACATCTTTGTGAGTTCAAGGACAGTCTGCTCTACATAGTGAGCTTCAGGACAGTCAGGCCAATAGAGAAAGACCCTGTCTCAAAACAAATAAACAAGAAAAAATGAATTTATGATGGAGAGATGGCTCAGCACTTAAGAGTGCTTGGTACTTCTGCAGAGGACACGAGTGTGGTTCCAAGTACCCGGGTTGTCAGCTCAAAGCCACTTGTGGCTGCAGGAGTTCTGGCACCTGTGACTTCCAAAGTATCTATACATGCATGCATATATACCCCCACAGACACACCATTAACAAACAATAAGCCAGCAGCAGTAGTGCACTTTAATCCCGGGACTTCGGAGGGAGACAGGCAGGTGAGTTCAGGGCCAGCCTGGTCTACAAAGTGAATTCCAGGACAGACATGACTGTTACACAGAGAAACCCCGTCTCAGAAAACCAAAACCAAACAACAACAAAAATAACAAAAAAAACCCTCCACCAATAATAAAAAGATTAAGGATTTATCTATTATTTTTATGAATTATTATAACATGGAAATCCTTTTATTTTTGCTTTTTAAAAATTATTTTTATGTTTATGGGTGTTCTGCCTACATGTATAGCCATGTACTATGTGTGTGCAGTGCCTATCAAGGCTAGAAAAAAAGTATCAGGTTGCAGGAGACTGGAGTTACAGATGCTTGTGAACCAGCCAATATGTGTTTGATTAACTGCTGAGACATCTTTCCAGGCCCCACAGGGAAATCATTTTAATTTTATGTACAGGGACCTAAGAAAAAAAGAAATATAATTCTATTTCTTAGCTATGAATTTCTTCTCTCTTCCAAAACTGTATTTTATTCCAAGATGAACTCTTTTAAAACTCCTCTATGATGAAAGCTCAGAAGGAAAGAAAGGACCCAAACTTATTATACTCCATGAAGAAAATTTATACAAAAGCCTCAGCCAGTTTCATACTTGATGGGGAAAGTCTGAATGTCTGAGCCTCCAATCTGCTGCAATTCAGATGTCCCCTCTCACCACTGCTATTCAGTGCTATCCTAGGAGTGACAGCTAGTACAATAAGGTAAGAGAATCCAATTGAAGACATACAGATTGCAAAGCTTTGAGTAGAAGCGTGCTGATTTTCAGGAACCACCATTGTCCATGCAGAACACACCAAATGGCACACAGAATAAATGGATGGAATGAAGAAGTTGGTTTGGAAAAGTCATAGGACACAGTGACAACATAGAATTCAACTGCATTTGTACATAATTGAAGTGATAAGTGGAGAAATGTTGAGAAAATGATGTCATAGCAATAACTAGAAATTAAATACATAAAGCATAAATGTAACAAAATATATGCCAGGTCTTTAACCTGAAGTTGTCTATGTGACAAGCAAAGGCAAACTAATTACAGAGAGGCACATGGTAGCTGTGGATTAGAAGATACAACACAGTAAAAATATTTCTCCTATATTTATTTCAATTTTTATCAAAATTACACTGAGAGTTAAATTCAGACAAGAATATTCATATTTTGGATAGAAAAGCAAAAGTCCAAGAACCAACCAAAAAACTGGAAAAAAAGTAGGAGGACTTAATCCACATAAAGTCACTCATCCAGAGGGAATGGTCGCCTGGCGTTGGTGGTGCACACCTTTAATCCCAGCACTCGGGAGGCAGAGGCAGGCGGATCTCTGTGAGTTCAAGACCAGCCTGGTCTACAAGAGCTAGCTCCAGGACAGCCTCCAAAGCCACAGAGAAACCCTGTCTCAAAAAATCCAAAAAAAAAAAAAGAAAGAAAAAAAAGAGGGAATGGTCTCCAAAGAGGTAAAAACACCATGATCAATTGATTGAAGAAAATCAGTGAGGAAGAGTCCCACACACGTAATATGACTGCTAAGTTTTGGAGGGAACAGTTTCTCCCAAAATGGTATTGGAACAATTGAATATGCATGATACAAGAGGAATCTTTACCTGACCTTCATATCTCAAAGCAAAAAATTACAAATAGATAATAGATGTAAATCTAAAATATGAAACTACATGTTACCATTAAAAAATAAGAAAGCTAAGCAATGTATTATCAAACTTGCCCCCCAAAAGCATCTGGAAAACACATCAGACACTGCCAGGAAGAAAAGTCAAGCTTCTCACAGTGACTACCCCACATTTACAAGGGGAAGTCCCACAGTGAAGGGACAGTCCTGTGTCTTTGGTGTGTAGCTTCAACACTAAACATGATGTGTAACAGTGTCCAAAACACTACTCATACACACACAGATGACATGTAAATAAACTCCCAATGATATCAATGCTAATTTCATTTTAGTATACTGGCAGGAATATATTATATTTATACTCATGGGAGATGTTACCATTTATAAAAACCAAGAACTTTTCTGAGCATGGTGGTGGCTCATTATCATGATTATATAATTATTTCCAAATTTAAATAGAATGAAAATAAGTCATTATTTCCTAAAAAGACGCCTACCCAATGGTTTGTGAAGGTGGAGTAGCATTCTTTCACCAGAACTGTTTTGATGACCTCTGGATCCAAAATACCCAGCACAGGCCGTCCACCATCATAAAACCTGAGGTGGGAAAGCAGGGTGGACTGAACCTCAGAAGCCAGATTCTACACCTGGAGTTACACCCTAGACTCCAGACTTCACCCCTGAGGCTGCACAGCCACACCCCCAGCTCTATAAAGCACAGTAACATGAGACCCATCTCAAGTTCTGACCATAGAAGCCATTGGAGTCTTGTGAAATAAAAGTGTGGCTGAAGCAGGAAAGAGACACTTTGGACGAAACAGCCCTTCAAAGACGTCCTTAGTAAGAATGAACACGGGAACATCGGTTAAGGCTAGGCAAATGTGCATGGTTACTACCAATACCATCCTTTCCTGTTTAAATATTTCAGTATCTGGGTTGGAGGTGTGGCTCAGTGGTAGAGCCCTTGTCTATCAAGTGTGTGGCACTGGGTTTGACCCCCAAAGATATAGAAAATTTCAAGAAAATGAATAAATGATTCCAAAGTCAAAACAGAATGTATCAGTGGAAACTTAAGAGACTGACTATTCAATGTTCCTAATAATGTGTCAGTAGCAGTTGCTTCATGGCCACCAGAGGGCAGCACAGCACATGCTTGGCATTGGGTCACATGGTCTCTATGGGCTGTGTCACCTCAGAGGATCCAGTGGCCAGGCCTGTGGTTTCTGAGGATGGATGAGAGCAGATGAAGAGGCAGAGCCTCTTCCCATTTGATTATGTCTCACAACATAATGGTGACACCTCCTCCAAGCCTCTCACTAAAAGATCATCTGTTCTGACAGGGAAGGGCTGTGCCATGGGCTCAGCCGCTATATAGAACCATTAAAGACATAGGCCCAAAGGAGAACACAGTGGTTTACAAATACCCATCATCTCTTCTTCAAAGCCAGCAGGATTAAATAGGCAGGAAATACCCATGTTCATTTCTTGCAAATTTAATCTTTTTAATTACTAAATATGTTTTTAAAGTGGACATAAATGGGTTCCTAATCTACTTACTTACATCTCGAAGTCTCTCTTTCAAAAGCCATTCATTACTTTTAAGTTAATACAAAGGAGTCCTGGCTTTGACTGAAAGTGGATTGGTGTAGATATGACCATGCATTTCATTTCTGAGTACATATTAGAAGTTTATGAGTATTAGGAGCAAAGACAGTGAGTCTTGGAGTCCTTGATTCATCAGTCTGGAGGAGGTCCCAATAGGCAACACTCCCAATGGCATTCCTGCTGTTCTAACAACTGAGATGTATAGACCGTAACAGGACAACCTCCAAAGGCTTTGCCCTCATACAGTGGAGTGCTACTGTAAACAAGCCTACCCAATGGAAGTTTCCAGAATACTCACCCCATATTTTCCCATGCTTTCCATAGCAGTCTAGATCAAATTTCCATAAACCCTGGGGAGAGAAATTAAGTTAAATCTATCACCGACCTGTATACAATGGATCCTTCTCTAATTGGGGTGCAAATGATTTAAATTCCATAAAATCAGATTTCCTGTCCCTCACCATCGATTAGAGGCAAGTTCTTATTAGAGACACAAGAAGGAATAGGTGAGAATAGAATTGTCTGGAATGAAGAGTATATGGCTGTGTTTGAATATTCTCAGTGTTGTACCTATTGAAGAAACTGTCCATACAGATACCAAGCAGCTTTGTGTGTGTGTGTGTGTGTGTGTGTGTGTGTGTGTGTGTGTGTGTGTGTGTGTGTGTTGTCTTTAAAATCCTAGAACACTCTGAATTGTTCCTCAAGAATCCAAAGTAAGGGAATGTGGTGATATCTTGCTTGTACAAATAAAGCTTGTCTGAAGATCAATGGATGGAGCTTGCCACTAGCTAACCATAGAGGTCTGGAGTTCTGTACAGACAGACAGGAAGCAAGATGACTGGGCAGAGAGAGGATATAAGCTGGAAGAAACAGGAAACTGCTCTCTTTTCTGCTGAGAAGTTAATGAAGTAAAGGTGGCTTTGGCTTGCTCTTTCTTCTCTCTGATCTGTCAACATTTTCCTCTCTATCTGGCTCTAGGAATTTATTATTTAGACCAAACTAAGAACTCCATTTAACTTCCCAGGGTATATACTCTTCTATCTCCTGGTTCAATAATATCCCACTTGTTGTATTAGAACAAAAGGAATAAAGCAAAGCCAGACTTGTTTGGTATACAATATAACCCTAGCCTCCAGGAAAAAGCAAGAAGATGGAAAAGTTGAGGCCAGTGTGGACCTCATCTCAACATCTAAAAAGGGGGAAACAAAAGAGTCACAGCTGGCCAAGGTGCAGAGAAGAAGAAATTGCACTAAATAGGACATCTCATCTGTATAGTAAATCCCCTTCCCTAGGAACAGGGATCATTGTAAAAGAAGGCAGAAAGGCTGCATGAGCCAGAGACAGAAAACATTGCAACAAAAGGTTCTCAAGAACACAACAGGGCAATTGCACATATGCACTCACAGTGATTGTGAAAGTTTTTACGAACTGAGCATGAACAAGCCAGACAAACCCCTAAGCGTGGAGAGCAGGACATGAAGTCCCACCCTTTTCTGAGAAGCTATTGGCAATTGACCACTGCTGGGAGAGGAACAGTTGGTTTTCCTTAAGGGTGTGGCTCATGATAAATCAACCATGATCCTGTGTATGGCCACACGACTGAGAGCATGCTGGCAGCGCAAATAAGACTCCATGGGTTACAAAAAAGTACACCAAGTGGGTAGGCAGGGATGAGGGATGCTTCTGAGGGGGTCTTGGAGTGGGGAGTGAATATGATCAAAATGCGTGGCATGAAAACCTCAGGGAACTGATGAAAATTGAGAAAACATAAAAAGGAACGTCAAAAGAATTAAGAAATGATGAAAAGAAGAGGGGGAGAAAGTGGGGGGGTGAGTGGAGATGGCGGGGAAATCATGGAATGCGGGAACCAATGAGAGTCTCCCTTTCTTCAGCAGGACAGAGCAAATGGAACACTAGCTCTGAGATTTCAATGCCAAAGGCGGAAAAAGGAAGTGTTCTGTCATGACCTCGGAGCTGTGGCTTAATGCAAAAGAAGGTTCAGGAAGGAAATGTGCTGGGATGATTATGAAAAGTGTCCCCCTTTCAGTGGGGAATGGCCATAAGACTTTCTCGGGCAGCCCTGAGGCAATGGAGGTCTCATCTAGACCCGAGGCCTGCAGTAAGCATGTAACTGTGAAACTGGAACTCTGCCAAGCAGCTGGAATCTCTGGGGAAGGAAATCCTGGCAGAAAGCAGCACGCTCAGGGCTCTGCTGATGGCCTGAGTTCTTTCATCATCTTCCAGCCAGATGCCAGCCTTGGCCGACCAAGCAAGCCACAGAGAATCAGGCAACATTCATGGTCCTTGTGGCATTTATGGTACACTTTCAGGGGCTCTAAAGATTTGAGTAAAAAAAATCCTTCCTGTGAGGATTCTAGAAAGGAGTCTGCCTTCACCTAGAAAAGCAAAACTTCATTTGCCCTGTGGTATCTGAGGATGAGAGACAAGCACCATCTTCTCTTGGTCACAGCCTGGCCCTGCTCAGACTGGCCCTTGGGGTGCTGCCTTGGAATAAAAGAACCAATGCAGAACACTGTTATTCTGTCAAATCCCCAAAGATGCCCTGGGTACTAAAGACTGTATGGAGCCATTGAAGTAACTGCAGGGGATTTAGGAGTCCCTGAGAGGATTCCCTATAGTCAACACACAGACATCCTGGTCCACAGATGCTGCAGAGCTGGCCAGCAGGATGAAGACAAGAGCCACTCCCGAGCCCGGCGTGAGGTCTATTCTAGTGCACACAGGCTGGTGTGGCTACTGTGAGCAGCCATGCTTTCCCAGGAGTGCTGATTAAGGACACCTGTGCCTTCCAGGAGGCTCCACTGAGGAAAACCCCAGGCTTCTCTTGCTGCTTACAGCCAGAATGTGAAGTCCAGAATACCAGGTGTCTGTGATCATAGCTTTCTAACCACAGCTCCAAATGGATGTCAGGGAATCCTAAAGGAAGCCTGGGCACTCTCCTGGTTAGATACACACAGTTTCCAGTGGGTGTTTCTGACATCCCAGAACTTCCTCCCAAGAACTGTGATCCATAAAGAGACTCATAAGAAGTTGCATCCATAAGAAGAAAAGAAAGAGCTCAAACAGTACTCACATTTCGGGAGCCCAAAAGGCATGAGGTTTGGGTCCAGGAATGCCAAGCTTCTTAAAAACCCCATGAGAATAGGAGCCATATCTGTAAAGTAAAAGAAAATGCCAGGAACATTTCAGTGTAGTCCAACCAGCAACTGAGACCCACCCTCAAGACTCGTGTTAGATGTACTATGCTCTAAAAACACAGCACTGAGTGGGAAATGGTTCTAGATACTGCAAGGTAAAAAAGAATTGAATTATCCAGAGGGAAGGTTGTTTCAGGTGAGTTACAGAAAAGAGAGAAGAGTGGATGCCAACCCTCCTACAATGTCTAGGATGCATGGTGGGAATTTGTGTAAAGCATGTCGGGGGAGGAAAGAGCGCAATAGATGTATGTATGCACAGCGGACATGCCTGACACATGTTGCTCCATGCTAAGGAAAGCAGGGAGGCAAGGATAGGGAGAAAAACTTTAAGCACCTTCCAGGACCTTGGGACTCCCAAACCTCAGAAGGGCTGTGGTGGCCAACTGTTTATGAGTTCTCTGAATTGATGTTGATTAGTCTAGGTGCAGACTAGAGCCAACTACATCTTCCCAGGATCATAAGGTAAGAGTGGGAGGGAGCCTTGGGGGGGCGGAGCTCAAGCTATGGGCATTACAATGGGAACTGAGCTACATAAGTGTTGATTTCAACTTCTCCTCCATGTTCTCTTAGGATGTTCCAACATGAAAAGGAATTGGGGACCTGTATATCACCCCAACTCCAGTTACAGATATGGGAGATGCTTGAACAGCTACTCACATGTAGACGAGCACCAGGTTGGTAGCCAGGAACACCCAGGTTTCTATGGAAAGGTTGGGGATCAGCTCCATCTCCGCTTACCATCAGTAGGTATGGTTCCAAGTTTCCCTCCCAACTGAGAGTCTTGCAGGGCTCTCCTGCTGTGCCCAGCTGAGATCCAATGAGTCCAGACTGCAGGAGGTGGTGTCAGCGATGCAGCCAGTAGAAAGTCCTCCCTTGCACTGCCTGAACTCAGAGAACTGGCATGGCCTTTTCAGTGACTGTTTTTAAAGTTCATGCACAATCCTACTCTGACCTCCTTCCAATACATATTGGAAGTAAATATTTGTTCTTTCAGAAACTCAAAGAAATCCATTGGTGATACATTTCTAACAATTTGAAGTTCTCTTTCATGCCTGTTCTCATTCCAAAACTCATTAAAATCACAGATAAACTATATCCACTGATATTTACTGTGCAAGGCTTTCTTTTCTAGGTGTGTGTGTGTGTGTGTGTGTGTGTGTATAGAAGTGGACATTGGGTGTTGTACTCTGTACCTTATTTTTCAAGACAGGGTCTATTTCAGAACCTAGATCTTGCCATTTCAGCTAGACTGGCTGGGAAACAGCCCTGGGAAGCACCTTTTCTACCACACATCCTTCCACCAATTTCTTTTCTTTTTTTACATTCTTTTCATGTTGTTACACTTTTTGAATTAGAAACAAGATTCTTTTACATAACAATCCCAGTTCCCTTCTCCATCCGCTCCTCCCCCACTATCCCCCAACTAAAACCCTACCTATCACATATCCTTTCTGCTCCCCCCTGGATGGTGAGGCCTTCCATTGGGTGTCATCAGAGCCGATCATATCCTTTGGGATAGGACCTAGGCACACCCTCCTGTGTCTTGGCTCAGGGAGTATCCCTCTGTGTAGAATAGGGTCCCAAAGTCCACACCTATGCTAGGAATCTGATAGATTTCCGAGGTTTCCTCACTGAAACTGACGTTCCTGGGCTCTGGATCAGTCCCATGCTGGTTTCCTAACTATCAGTCTGGGAACCAAGAGTTCTCCCTTTTTCAGGTCATCTGTTTCTGTGGGTTTTACCAGCCTGTTCTGGACCCCTTTGCTCTTCACTTGTTCTTCTCTGCATCTGGATTCTGGTTCAGTTCGGAGATTGGTTATGGGTGTCTGCTTCTACTACCACCAGCTGCTGGATGAGAGCTATCGGGTGGCATATAAGTCAGTCATCAATCTCATTATCAGGGGAGGGCATTTAAGGTAGCCTCTCCTCTATTGCTTAGATTGTTAGTTGGTGTCATCTTTGTAGATCTCCAGACCTTTCCCTAGTGCCTGATTTCTCTGTAAACCTAAAATGTCTCCTTCTATTATGGTATCTCCTTTCTTGTTTTCTTCGATTCTTCCCCCGATTCAAACTTCCTGCTCCCTCATGTCCTCCTCACCCCTCCTCTTCTCCCCTTCTCATTCTCCTAGCTCCCTCCTCCCTCCTCCCTTGCTCCCAATTTGCTCAGGAGATCGTGACCCTTTCCCCTTCTCCAGGGGACCATGTATGTCTCTCTTAGGGTCCTCCTTGTTTATTAACTTCTCTGGTACTGTGGATTGTAGGCCAATATTCCTTTACTCTATGTCTAAAATCCACATATGAGTGAGTACATACCACGTTTGTCTTTTCGTGATTGGGTTACCTCACTCAGAATGGTTTCTTCTAATTCCATCCATTTTCCTACAAATTTCAAGATTCTATTGTTTTTTATTTTTTCTGCTGAGTAGTACTCCATTGTGTAAATGTACCACATTTTCTCCATCCATTCTTCAGTTGAGGGCCATCTAGTTGCTTCCAGGTTTGGCTATTACAAATAGTGCTGCTATGAACATCGTTGAACAGATGTCCTTATTGTATGAATGTGCTTCTTTTGGGTTTATGCCTAAGAGTGGAATTGCTGGATCTTGTGGTAGACTCATTCCCATTTTCCTGAGGAGTCGCCATACTGATTTCCAAAGTGGCTGTTCAAGTTGGCACTCCCACCAGCAGTGGAGGAGTGTTCCCCTTTCTCCACATCCTCTCCACCATGAACTATCATTGGTGTTTTTGATTTTAGCCATTCTAACAGAAATGAGATGGTATCTCAGAGTTGTTTTGATTTGCATTTCCCTGATGGCTAAGAATGTTGAACACTTTCTTATGTGCCTTTCAGCCATTTTAGATTCCTCTATTGAGAATTGTCTATTTAGTTCTGTACCCCACTTTTTAATTGGATTGTTTGGTGTTTTAGAAACTAGCTTCTTGAGTTCTTTGTCTATTTTGGAGATCAGCCCTCTGTCAGAGGTGGGGTTGGTGAATATCTTTTCCCAGTCTGTGGGCTGCCATTTTGTCTCGCTGACTGTGTCCTTAGCCTTACAGAAGCTTCTCAGTTTCAGGAGGTTCCATTTATTAATTATGGATCTCAGTGTCTGTTCTACTGGTGTAATGTTCAGGAAGCAGTCTTTTGTGCCAATTAATTCAAGGGTATTTCTCACTTTGTCTTCTAATAGATTCAGTGTAGCTGAATTTATGTTGAGGTCTTTGATCCATTTTGACTTAAGTTTTGTGCGTGGTGATAAACATGGATCTATATGAGGTCTTCTACATTCCAGAATCCAGTTATGCCTGCACCATTTGTTGAAGATGCTTTCTTTATTCCATCATATAAATTTAGCTTCTTTGTGAAAAATCAAGTGTTTGTGGGTTTGTGGGTTAATATCAGGGTTTTCAACTGTATTCCATTGGTCTACCTGTCTATTTTTGTGCCAATACCAAGCTGTTTTCAGGACTATAGCTCAGTAATAGAGCTTGAAGTCAGGGATGGTGATGCCTCTAGAAGTTCTTTTATTGTGCAGGGTTGTTTTGGCTATCCTGGGTCTTTTGTTTTTTCATATAAAGTTGAGAATTGTTCTGTCAAGGTCTGTGAAGAATGGTGTTGGGATTTTGATGGGGATTGCATTGAATCTGTAGATTGCTTTTGGCAAGATTGCCATTTTTACTATGTTGATCCTACCTATCCAAGAACATGGGAGATCCTTCCATTTTCTACTATCTTCTTAAATTTCTTTCTTTAGAGACTCAAAATTCTTACAGTACAGGTCTTTCACTTTTTTGGTTAGCATTACCCCAAGGTATTTTATGTTGTTTGTAGCAATTGTAAAGGGTGATGTTTCTCTGATTTCTTTCTCCATGAATGTATCATCTGTATATAGTAGGACTACAGATTTTTTTTGAGTTAATCTTGTATCCTGTCACTTTGCTGAAGGTGTTTATCAGCTGTAGAAGTTCCCTGGAAGAGTTTTTCGGGTCACTTATGTAGACTATCATATCCATCTGCAAATAGTGAGAATTTTACTTCTTCCTTTCTGATTTGTATCCCCTTGATCTCCTTTTGTTGTCTTATTGCTCTAGCTAGAACTTCAAGGACAATATTGAAGAGGTATGGAGAGAGTGGACAGCCTTGTCTTGTGCCCGATTTTAGAGGAATTGCATTGAGTTTCTCTCCATTTAATTTGATGTTGGCTGTCGGCTTGCTGTATATTGCTTTTATTATGTTAAGGTATGTTACAGTTATCCCTGATTTCTCCAAGACCTTTATCATGAAGGGTTGTTGGATTTTGTCAAAGGCTTTTTCCGCATCTAGTGAGATGATCGTGTGTTTTTTTTCCTCAGTCTATTTATATGGTGGATTACGTTGATGGATTTTCATATGTTGAACCATTCTTGCATCCCTGGGATGAAGCCTATTTGATCGTGGTGGATGATTTCTCTGATGTGTTCTTGGATTCGATTTGCCAGTATTTTATTGAGTATTTTTGCATCAATGTTTATGAGAGATATTGGTCTGTAGTTCTCTTTCTTAGCTGTGTCTTTGTGTGGCTTGGGTATCAAGGTTATTGAAGCCTCATTAAAAGAGTTTGGCAATGATCATTCTGCTTCTTTGTGTGGAATACTTTGAGAATTGGTATTAGCTCTTCCTTGAATTTCTGGTAGAATTCTGCCCTGAAGCCATCTGTCCCTGGGCTTTTTTTTGTTGGGAGACTTCTAATGGCTGCTTCTATTCATTAGGGGTTATAAGTCTATTGAAGTTGCTTATCTATTCTTGATTTAATTTTGGTAAGTGAAATCTAACCAGAAAATTTTCCATTTCCTTTAGATTTTTGAATTTTGAGGAATATAGGTTTTTGACATATGACATGATGATTTTCTGGATTTCCTCTGTGTCTGTTGTTATGTCCCCCTTTTCTTTCATGATTTTATTGATTTGCATGTTCACTCTCTGCTGTTTGGAAATTTTGGATAAAGGTTTGTCTATCTTGTTGATTTTCTTGAAGAACCAACTCTTCGTTATGTTGATTCTTTGTATTGTTCTCCTAGTTTCCACTTTATTGATTTCAGCCATCAATTTGATTATTTCCTGGCATCTGATCCTCCTGGGTGTATTGGCTTCTTTGTGTTTTACAGCTTTCAGTTGTGCTATTAGTTCTCTAGTGTGATTATTCTCCTGTTTGTTTATGTGGGCACTCAGCGCTATAATCTTTTCTAGCACTGAGTTCAAAGTGTCCCATAAGTTTGGGTATGTTGTGTCCCCATTCTCATTGAATTCTAGGAAACCTTCAATTTCTTCTTTTATTTCTTCCTTGACCCAGGAATTGTGCTATTGGGTGTTACTTAATTTCCATGAGTTTGTAGGTTTTCTGCAATTTGAGTTGTTTTTGAATTCTAACTTTAAAGCATGGTGGACTGATAAGAAACAGGGGGTTATTTTAATATTTTTGTACCTGTTGAGGTTTGCTATGTTGCCAAGTATGTGGTGGATTTTAGAGAAGGTTCCATGTGGCGCTGACAAGAAGGTATATTGTTTTGTATTTGGGTGGAATGTTCTATAGATATGTTAAGCCCAATTGGGCCATAACTTCTATTAGTTCCTTTGTTTCTTTCTTAAGTTTCTGTCTGGTGGTCCTGTCCAGTGGTGAGAGTAGGGTGTTGAAGTATCCCACTATAAGTGTGTGTGTGTGTGTGTGTGTGTGTGTGTGATTTGAGTTTTAGTAATGTTTCTTTTATGAACGTGGATGCCTTTGTATTTGGGGCATAAATGTTCAGAATTGAGACTTCGTCCTGATGGGTTTCTCCTGTGATAGGTAGGAAATGACCTCCTTCATCTCTTTTGATTAATTTTATTTTAAAGTCCAATTGTTGGATATTAGGATTGCTACCCCTGTTTGTTTCTTGGGTCCATTTGATTAGAAAATCTTTCCCAACCTTTAATTCTTCTTTGAAGTTGAGGTGTGTTTCTTGTATGCAGCAGAAGGATGGATTCTGTCTTCTTATCCATTCTGCTAACCTGTGTCTTTTTATAGGCGAGTTAAGACTATTAATAGTGAGGGATATTAATGACCATTGATTGTTCATTCTTGTTTGTTTTGGATTTGGTGGTGGTGGTGAAATTATGTGTGGGTTTCCATCCATGCCCCTCAACTGAAGAAGGGATAAGGAAAATGTGGTACATTTTCCCAATCGATATTACTCAGTGGTAAAAAATTATGATCTAATGAAATTTTCAGGCAAATGGATAGAACTAGAAAAAATCCTCTTCAGTAGGCACCCAGACTGGGAAAGTATTCACTCATAAAGCAAAGGATAACAAGGCTACAATCCACACCTCCAGAAAAACTTGGTAATAAGGAAGATGCTAAGAGGGACACATGGATTGCTTTGAGAAGGGAAATTAGATGAAATCTAAGGGGCAGGGTGGTGGTAAGTGGAAGGGGAGGATGATGAGAACAGGAGGGAAGGATATGGCCAAGGTGGGAAAGGATGCAGTGGAAGAGTAATAAGAGATATCTTAATAGAGAGAGCTAGTATTGGCTTAGGGAGAAACCTTGTGCTAGGGCAACTTCCAAGATTCCACATGGAGGACCCCAGTCAAGACTCCTATCAATAGTAGAGAGCGTGCCTGAACTAGCCTACCCCTGTAACCAGATTGATGAATATAGCAACTATCATAGAGCCCTCATCCAGTAATTGGTGAAACCAGATGCAGAGATCCACAACCAAGAATCAGGCCAAGCTCTGGGAATCCAGTCAAAGACGGAGAGGAGGGAATATATGAGCAAGGGAGGTCAAGATCATGATGGAGAAATCTACAGGGCCAGCTGATCCAAGCTCTTGGATACTCATGAACTCTAGACCTACAACTCTTCAATTCCAGAGGATCAAACTAGAACCTCCATATGTGAGAGACTGTTGTGAAACTTGGACTATCTGATGGGCCCCTGGCAGTAGGACCATGATACAATATGGTACATGAACTAGCTTGTTCGAGCCCATTCCTGTGTATGGAATGCCATACTCAGTGGCAGTAGGACAACCATACAATTCTGGTAATTAGCTATCTTGTTGGAGCCCACTCCCTATTGTGGGATGCCATGCTCAGTCTTAATGCATGAGAGAGGGGCTTGGCCCTGCCACAACCTAGTGTGCCTAACATGTTGACTCTTCATGAGAGCCCTTACGGGTGAGGAGGAGTGGACTGGAGGAGGGATAGTGGGAAGGTGAAGGTATTGGGAGGAGGCAAAGTTGGTTGAGAGGAGGGGGAGCCGTGGTTGGAATATAAAATGAAATAAAAAATAGAAAGAAATAGAAAAACAGAGTTGCTTTGGAATCATAGCAAAATAGTCCTCACTGAACTGATACAAAAATGTCTTTGTAAAACTAAAACCATGTATTTCATTATTTCTAGGTCATGTGCCATATACCTTTCTAAGGTATTCCAGGCCACTGTATTACCACTGTCCAAGAACTATGTTCCTTCCTTGGATATGCTGCATTCACAGTGCCTTTTATGGTGCTACCTATATGTCAGTTTCTGAACAAATACTGAGCAAATACATTCTGGTTTTGAAAAATTACCTTTCTGGTTGAAAATTTAAAGTTATCTTCACTGTAAGTCTATTTTATTAAAACATGGAATCCATGACATAGCAGGATGACACCTAGATTAACATTAAGCTCTCTTTCCACAGACAATGTGTCTGTTCACTGTAATTTTGGAAATTCCCATTTAGCCACCAGTGGACTAGACAGCAAAGATGAAGTCCAAAGAATTAAAAAATCATTAGTGGCCACCTGAAACAGATAGTAGTTCAAATCCCATGGTGGTATCTGTTGGATTATATTGAACCCTGGGGACTTCCCTGCTGGGACCAAATGGTACATCATCTGAGGTTTTAATTTTTTTAATTTGTTCTCTATATTGGTGAATATCGTCAAAATGACTCAGTATTATTTATGGAAAATATGCAAAGAAAGCCCTCTGGTTCTCATAATCTGGTTTCCTATTGCAGTGTACTCCTCTTGAATTGTTATGTCAAAAATATCCAAGAGTCAGGTTTCTCCATAAACCTCTAACAGACATCTATTGTAGGATCATATGCATACACAAAGTGATTCTCAATTAACAGTACCATCAGGGCAGACATGCCTTTGCTTACATTTAGTCACTTTAATGAGGCCTCCTTTTGCCTCTGTATGCCCCAGGATCTTGCCATCACCTTAAGGCTCATGCAGCTCCCCTTCAGGGTCCTAAAATGTCAAGGGAGAAAGTGCAGGCCTAGACACCAAGGCTTTTCTCAGTCATCTTAGCTGCCACCAATTCTTTGTTCTATGAGTTACCTTGGTAACAGTGTCTTATCACAGCAACAGAACAGTACCTGATAGAGTAGCTGGTATCAGAGAGCACATTATTAATACCAGCTGAAGGTACTGAACTTGTAATTTTTGTTTGATTTGGTCTGGTTGCTTGATTTGGTTGATGCATTAAATTTTCAAATGTGGAAGATTTGGGACTTTGGAGGAGAAAAACTGGTTAAATGCTGTTACGTAGTGATTAATGGGCCACAGTAATCTAGAGAAGAAAAGACAGTAGTGCTGAGAATTAAATGCATACCCACTGCTGGTGGGCTTGCAAATGAGTTCAGTCACTGTGGAAGTCAGTGTGGAGAATCCTCAGAAAGTTAAAATAAATATAACAGGGGACCCAGCATTGCTACTCATGGCATGTGGTCAAAGAATCCAACATCTTACTCCACAGATACTTGCTCAGCCATGGTCATGGCTGCTGTACTCACAATAGGTAGGAAATGAAAACAACCAAAAGCCCTACAACTGACAAATGCGTAATGAACATGTGATACATACACTCTATGGAATACTATTCATGTTTAAGGAAAAATGATATCATGATCATTGCAGGTAAATGGATGCAACTGAAAAAGGTCCCCTTGAGTATGATAACCCGGACGTAGGAAGACAAATACCACGTGTTCTCACTTCCTGGAGGCTCCTAGCTCCAACTTCACATGTGAGTACATATTCTGAAAAGCAAAATAACCAGAATCCATGGAAGACATCACTCTCCCTGGGGAGCAGAAATGGTATGGGATAGGTAGGTTGTTAGTGGGGGGGGGCAGGAAAGGAGGGGAGGGAAGAGGAACTGGGATTGACATGTAAAACAATCTTGTTTCTAATTTAATTTTTAAAATGGAGGAAAAAAACAAAACCATCAACCAAAAATAAATAAATAAATAAATAAATAAATAAATAAATAAATAAATGTAAAATTTCCCGGGTTAGGGGAGATGTTTGGAGGGCAACAGAGAGCATAATGCCAGGGTAAACGTGGCCAGATAGGAGAAAGGGGGAAGACAGCTCTTTGGGAGGGAGGAGATAAATACAGGGGGAGCACTCAAAGGGCAATAGAAGAATACAGGTGATCTGATGGGAGAAGTGTGAACGAGAAGCTTCTTAGAGGAGTCTAGCAAGGAGCCTACAGGAGAAGGGTGGGGGTTGGTGAAACAACAGGAAGGACATTTGGTTAATCCTCGAAGAATCATACTATTAAAGTAGTTACCTAAAACCTTATACCACATGTAAGTCACTGTATAAACATACATATAATATTGAAATTTTATCATCTTTGCAGAAGGTTCTCTGCCAAGAGCTAAAGCCCAAATAACCAAAACACCAATATCAGACATGCAAAGCATGAGTGGTTAGTGAGCTTGAAGAGTCTCCTAAAATATACGACATACTGATATTGCCCTTTGTAACCTCCCATGGGGTAAGTCCTTTTGATGAAGACACCATGCAATTCTGAAACACATCCCTGAGACCTGTTATCTGGACTGACCTGAACCTTTCCTTCCTGGTCTAACTTCAATGGCACCAGAAAGTGTCGTGCAAACTTCAAAGGAAGGAGACAACTTACAGTCTTAACCAGCTTGATATCCATGAACCAGGACAATAACCAGCAGGGTACAATAACCATAAGGATGTAGTATTGACAACTACACCTTAGTGTTAACCAGCTGCCCTCTAATTGGATTTAAGACCTACATAACCAGAGGAATACCATACCTTGTAGGGGAAACCTAGCCTACTATTCAGTGCTGATGCAATCATGGTTATTAGAGGAGAATCTACAATAATTAACTTACTAAACCAGAATTATGTGTAACAACAGTCTATAAACATGTCCTTATAATCACAAAGATGTTTACTCTTTACCCCTCATCAGTAAACTTCTCTTTGCAACAGATTGAGACACTGCAGAAAACCAGAATCAATCAAACCTCAGAGTTGTGCTTGCCAGTCCCATGAATACTTCTACAAAATACTCCCACAGCTCAGGTAACCTTGAGTAAGAGGACATGGAAAGATTGTAATAACCAGAGAATCAGGGAGTTTCCTGTGAGATTGTGTCTCCTAGTAATAACAGAAGCAATTCCCATAATGTCTCAGGAACAGGTGTGGGCTAGGAAAGGTCTGATGTCTTAAACCTAAACAAAGAACTACCTCAACCGAGGAATGTTCAGAGTGGGGGAGATAGCCTTTCCCATGGAAGAGTAAACTCATTGGCTATCCAATACCAAGTGGTAAACCCTCAAAACATGCACTCAAGTAAGATTATATAGACAGAGCAGGATATATATATATATTATATATATATATATATATATATATATGTGTGTGTGTGTGTGTGTGTGTGTGTGTGTGTGTGTAGGATATATATATAAATTCATATGTATATATGAATTTATATGTAGATACATTTATGTATATAACAATGAGATAAGAGGACGTGGTTTGAAAGAGCAGAGAGGGTTATATGGGAGGGTTTGGGGAGAGGAAAGGAAAGGGGAAGTGAGTTAATCATAAACTTAAGAAATATTAAAACCACAAAGATTAAAGAAAAAAATTGAACTTTATTAAATTGGAAATGCTAACATGAAATTGATAAAAATTCTTGAGGTAACTGAAACACTGACATTAAACCAAGAATGGATACACACATTAAACCAGCTTTCAAAATAAGGACATTGAAACAGCACCAAAATCTTTTTACAACTATACAATCCTTGGATACAGATGGATCCACAGTAGAACTCTAACAGACCTGAAAAGAAGAAGAATAACCAAAAGTTCTTCAATTAACAGGGAAAATAGTCTGGAAGAAGCACTCTCAAACTCTATTGAAGCAAGATTCATTCCAAAAAGGAAGCTTTGTGGAGACTCTAAAAACAAAAGGCAAAAACACCTTTAGCGGTAGAGTAGGTAGTAGCAGTTTTTCCTCTAGGGTTATGAGGTGTCCATCCATGGGTTCTTGTGTAGTCTATAGTGCAATGCATGAGCTCCCTGAAGTTGAGTTGATTTTAGGTCCAATTAGGTAGCAGTTGTGTGTCCCCAAGATGCATGTACCTCTATGGCACTGTTAGGGGTGGCTTTCTATGCCTTTTGGGTAGTTGTCCACCTTTTTCGCTGGGTAGGACAATTGATAACATGTGCCCCTTGCATAGTATCTTCCAAATTCATGAGGTTATCCCACCAGGAGGCAGCTTCCAGAACAATGACATTTTGATGACCGTAGGTTGTGGTGTTTTCAGTAATAGGATAGCACCCTGATGTTTTAGCCGGTATTATAAAGCAACACCATTAGCTTCTATTTCTTTGGATGTCAATTGAAATATACTAACAACTCTAAGGGATATTTTCATAGCTGCCACTGGGTGGTTTTAGTTACTATACAGGTCCATGGGGTGGAAAATCCCACTATGTGGAGTAACTGCTCTAACACAATGTGTTTCTATGTATTTTTATATAAGTATATAAAATGGATTTTGTTCTTCCTGCTCAAACTTCCTCACTAGTACTTATGCCCCTTTCCCTCTCCCTATGCATTTTTCTCCCTCTTCCTTCCCTCTATGTAGTCCTCCCTCCCTCCCTTCCTTTCTCTAATAGTCATTTCCTCTTCTGTAGTCAATCCCACCACCCTTTTATGGTTCCCTTCATAGCACCTGTGTCCTGCTATTTGCCTCTCTGGAGCTACATCTCCCTCTCCTACAATCCTCCATTTCTACCTTCCAGGTTTCTTGTGGATTCAGACCAAGAAGATTTGATTCTAGGGTCTGCAAATAAGAGGAAATAGAGTACATTTGTCTTTCTGGACCTGAGTGTCCTCACTAAGTATAATCTCTTTCATTTCTATCCATTTGTTTGCAGAAATCATTGTAATTCAGAGCTGAAAGTTATTGAATAGTTAAACAATATTTTCATCATCCATTAACCAGTTGAAGTAGCTAGGCTGCTTTCCTTCCTTAGCTATTGTGGATAGAATGATTAGAGACATGGATGAACATGTATACCTGTAGTTGGGTGTCAAGTTTTTCCTGCATAGTCTAATTGTATAGAGTATCTAATTTAAGGCTTTCTGAGAAGTTTTCACACTGATTTGCATAGGGGCAATGCCACGTTAAAGTCCCCCACACTGCATGAAGCGTCCCTTCCCCTCCCGCAGCATTTGTTTTCAGCTCTGGTGTAGGTTTGTGACCTTACTTAGTGTGAATTTTATGTCTTTATTATTTGGTGAAGACATGGAATCAAATTTATGATTGAGCTTTTTCATTATCTTTTATTTCAATCATGTACAAATATGCTAGGTAACAAAAATCACCTGATATTTTTCCAGTAGAAAAGAGTTTTAGTCAGCAGGTGACAGAAGCCATGTTCAAATGCCACTTTTTTCTTTTACAATAAATAATGCTGCTTCCCAAGTAAGATAGAGGTGTCTTAGTCTACAACCCTTACTTACAGCAATTGTGAAAATTAATGTATATCCCTTATAATCAGACTGGTACCATGGATGTTATCTGTGGTAATTAAGGCTGTTGCTCCTTGTTGGACTCATAATTTGGGGAAATCCTAAACATTAGGTTGAAACATCCCTTAGCCAGTAAACGTAAATACATCTAAGTAAAGCACTTGGAAACCCACAGCACTCTTTAAGACATCTGCAGAGCAGCAGTGTGAGTCTCATGTGGATCAGCTGGCTGCAGCTTCAAGGGCTGATTGTGAACTCCAAAAAGTTTGACCACCACAGCACACAAGTTCTGTCCCTGAGAAGCTTACCATGAGTGCCAAATGACCCTTTGTCCAAAGAGAAATCAAACAAAGCAGAAACAGCTTTCATCAGCAGGACTGTCTGATCCTGGCTCATCGAGATAGCCACCTCCCCTCTGGCATGCCATCGGTGCATTGGATATGGGAGAAGGGATATTGGTTGCAGATCTAGGCTGCCTGTCCCACTATAGCCCAGAGAGGTGGCCATACTTCCCAGAGAGAGGGAAGGTGGTAGGGTGCTACAGGAGGGCTGTACTTTATTGAGGGAAGTCTGAAGAAGCATGGTTGGCCAGCAGGAATTGTGCCTTGAACCTACATGGTGCTGGCCGCACAGCCCTCAACCAGCATACACAAATAGGAACAGACCCTGCAAAGGTGGCCCCTCCAGCCATGCAGTGAGCAGGAGCCAACTGGGTAAGGGGCCTCATGTTAAGCATGGCAATAAATCAGTCCCATTGCTGCTGGTCCAAGACAGCCAGACAGCATTTAGGTCCAGCTCAATTTGGATGCTGTGATCCTTGTCCCGCGCTATGTTCTCGCCGGCAAGAATCACACAGGACACTCGGATCCTTCTGCAGGAAAGCTTTAATGCATCTTGAGAGAGGAGAGCATAAGCTTACCAGAGCGGAGACCCCGAGCCAGGAATCCCATCCCCTAATAAAGGCTGGCAGCTGCCGCCTGGGACGTGTCACCCTATGAATGGCTTCAGCTCCTCAGGCCATATGAGCCACGGGATAGGCAGAGATCAAAGAAATGGAAATTACCCAGCGCCTGCGAAATAATTTACATTCGGTGCCTGCAGGCACCATCATTGTAATGGAGAATGCAGGGATGGCTCCCTACACGATCCTGACTCTTGTCCCTTTTCTCCTGCTCTGAGGAGACCATGAGGCTGCTCCGCAGGTTCCCGAGACAGCATCCATTGGAGGATGTCTGCTTTGGCAGCTCCCAAACAGCTTCCATTCCTGATAAGACACTCTTTGTGAAGGGAGTCCCTCTGCGAGAAGACTGGTACTGCTCACACAGCCAGCTTGTCACAGTCCACAGCAGCAGCAGAAACCAGATGAAATTGAGTGGGTTTGAACCAAAGGTGGCCCATCCTGATGGATGGGTGCTTCTGTGGATACATTGTAAAGACCATCAGTGTATTGTATTGTTTTACAAACACAGAAATTGTAATTCAGTCTGGGCTACAAACATTTTACCTCACTTTAGAAGCCTGAAATCTTGTAGCATGTTGGTGCAGCCCTTGCACACAGTGGAGTGCAGAAGTAATGCTGAGACTTACAGTAGTTTTGCACTTCACACAGAGTGAGGTCCAGGAACTGGTGGAGCCTAGGATTGTCCAGTTGCCTGGGTCCTCCACTGGACCTCTTCAGGTCTCTGGACACAAAAGCTACTTACTTGGGAGAATTTAGTCCATGAAACTGAATTCTTAGCAAGATTTTCAAAAAAAACTCCTCAGTGTTATCCTCCTCTGCCTTCTCCAGGGACACAGGACCGATACTGACAGATCAGCTGAACACTTCTCCATGCCATGACTGAAGAAGAGCAATGCTACTGATTAATTGTACTCCGGGGTCTCTCTGTGTTTGTTTCTAGATATGTATCTGAAGACTATCAGGTAAATCTGGTGTGCCTTGGAGTAGTCACCCTCTGGATGATCACACGCAGCTTGCCCTAAGTGTGGTGGAGGCACCTTTGTGGGAGTCATACTGCTTTGCAATCAACACCACCAATACTTTGGGCCTCTGCTCTATTGAGAACTGATGCTTATTGGAGGTGATTATTTGGAGCCTCCTCCTCTCCTTTCCTTTGGGTCCTATAAACATTCTTCTTGAAATTTTTTTTGCAGGATCTACAATTTATGTCTATCCCCATCTGTCTGTTTCAGTGTGAGAAATATTATGTCCCCAGATAACACAGTAATAGTGAGCCTCACCCTCCACCTGTGGCTCAGAAATGTGTACATTTTCTGCATCTTTTGAGTTTTGTGAGGATTCTGAGAATGTAATGTACACATCAGCCCCCAGCTGCCTATCTGAGTCTGAGTAGTAGTGCAGAAAAAACCAAGGAGAGCTCCCCTGCATCTGCTGGTACCAGTAAATGTTTTAACACCAATGCTGATGCCACTCCTCAGAGTGCAGGGGATTCTGGCTGTTGATACAAGAGACATGGAGAAGGAAGTGGTTTCAGTCAATATAGTCTGAGAAAAGAAACCTGCCAAAGCAGAAAGCTCGGGGAACTGTAGTTGGAAGTTTTCTATTCCACCTGCTAGATCTCAAATAGGGCAAATATTAATTCTAATTGTTGGGACAATCGTTTAGGCTTCTTACTGGCTAGCTCAACCTCTAAATTTAAATCTTTCTAATGTTCTATACTTTACTATGATGCTTGTGCCTTGTTACCTCATGTCTTGCCTCTCTGGTGGCTACACGACATCTCTCTGGCCTTACTTTCCTTCTGTCTTCATCTGTGTTTGGATTTAGTCTCTGGCTAAATTCTGTCTGCCCATTGTCCAAATTAATTTTATTAATCCACCAATTAAAGCAACATATATTCTCTGGAAACAGAAAGACATCCCCTATCATGAACAGCAGAATTGAGGCACAACTCTTGGGTATCTGATCCAGAAGGGACTGAGTATAGGAGTCCTCCCCAGTAAGCTTAGGCCTGTCCCTTGCCTGTAATGTGTGATAGTAAAATGAAAATGGAGAAGTGCAAGCCATGATAGGTAAGCCCAGCTGCTTCTTAGACCAGGGTGTTCTGTCTGGACTACATCAATATATCATCTCCAGGGACCGCACAGTAGAGCAGAGGTTAGCCATGCAATCCAGTTCTCCTTAACTCCTCATAGTTGTTGATTCACAGTGTGAAATTTTCAGAAAAGAGCAAATCAGGTGAAGTGAATGACTTTGTCCCATGGAATGCAAAATAAGGTGGTAATACATCAAGACATGTGTGCCAAGACCTCTTTCAGATCCACAATAGCACAGTTCCTGATCCTCACAAAATTGGAGGACTCAGTCATCACCACCTATGTTTGTTAAGGTTACCACATGTGAGCACCAGTCCTTTAGATACTGCAGACTCAGCACACGCCTTTCAGTCCCAGAGCAATGATCATCTTTCACAACTGTTCATTAGACAAGGATGAATAGACATGTCTTTATACTATAAAGGAGAATGTACCTTTTCAGGATGGTGTGTGCAGAGGGGCATACAGTAGTGAGGCACAACTGGATAAAAGTCATAGGAGATGACACAGCATGGCCCAGAAAAGACAGCAAATACCAATACAGGGATTGCAGTTGTTAAGCAGAGTGCAAAACCAGGCAATAGGGCAAGATGGCATGTGTGGCTTTCAGGCAAACATGTCCGTGTGTTCTAGAGATATTTAAGCAGAGTTCTGCCCAATGTCTCCTCTGCCATTAGCCACTCAACTGTGAAAAATATTTTGGGCTGAACTTGTGCAGAAAAGAGTTTGAAGACCACACATGCATGTGACTGATATAAACCAACAGCAGAGAGCTAGGGAAAGGTGGAAATGGGACAGACCTTAGAGGCACAGCATTCACCCATTAGACCTGAGTTGTGAAAGCAGGTGATGGTTGTTGACAGTGACTTAGGAACAAAGCATGTCTGAGGAACTGATAGAGGTCAGTTGTATATAAAGCAAAGGAGATGTGAAAACGTGGGAGAGGATTCAGACATAGAACTTCACAGAAACATTCTCTGACATTAAATGCACCAAGCAGAGAATGATATTCCTGCATTTAACAGATCAGTGCCAAATCCAAAGGATCCCCTTTATACAATATGTTCAATAGGAAGCATTTAGTACTAATTGTAGCCATTATTGTCTGGGTTTTTTTTATTTTATGGCCATTTAGAATAATCGAATGAAAACTAAAAGATACCATGAGCATAAGCTTCTTCAAGAGCCTGACTGTAGGCATAAGCTATTGCAGACCTGAAAAAGGAGCAAGGTCCAGGATACTGAGGATCCTGCACTGCTTCTCTCATCTCTGTCACCTTGAGAATCACAGCTTATCAGACTTGAATGTAGTATTCAGACTTCCTCCATCAGGTCACAACTCACAGATGTGTATGGTCCTATATTAACTGAAGTATATTTAGATTCATTAAAAACAGCTGGAGTCAACCTTGATACCCAAGCCACACAAAGACACAGCTAAGAAAGAGAACTACAGGCCAATATCCCTCATGAACATTGATGCAAAAATTCTCAATAAAATACTGGCAAATCGAATCCAAGAACACATCAGAGAAATCATCCACCATGATCAAGTAGGCTTCATCCCAGGGATGCAAGGATGGTTCAACATTCGAAAATCCATCAATGTAATCCACCATATAAACAAACTTAGGGAAAAAAACCACATGATCTTCTCACTAGATTCGGAAAAAGGCTTTGACAAAATCCAACACCCCTTCATGATAAAGGTCTTGGAGAGATGAGGGATAACAGGGACATACCTCAACATAATAAAAGCAATATACAGCAAGCCAACAGCCAACATCAAATTAAATGGAGAGAAACTCGATGCAATTCCTCTAAAATCAGGCACAAGACAAGGCTGTCCACTCTCTCCATACCTCTTCAATATTGTCCTTGAAGTTCTAGCTAAAGCAATAAGACAACAAAAGGAGATCAAGGGGATACAAATCAGAAAGGAAGAAGTCAAACTCTCACTATTTGCAGATGATATGATAGTCTACATAAATGACCGAAAAACTCTACCAGGGAACTCCTACAGCTGAAAAACACCTTCAGCAAAGTGGCAGGATACAAGGTTAACTCAAAAAATCTGTAGCCCTACTATATACTGATGACACCCTGGTGGAGAAAGAAATCAGAGAAACATCACCCTTTACAATTGCCACAAACAACATAAAATACCTCAGGGTAACACTAAACAAAAAAGTGAAAGACTGTACCATAAGAATTTTGAGTCTCTAAAGAAAGAAATTAAAGAAGATACAAGAAAATGGAAAGATCTCCCATGTTCTTGGATAGGTAGGATCAACATAGTAAAAATGGCAATCTTACCAAAAGCAATCTACAGATTCAATGCAATCCCCATCAAAATCCCAACACCATTCTTCACAGACCTTGACAGAACAATTCTCAACTTTATATGGAAAAACAAAAGACCCAGGATAGCCAAAACAACCCTGTACAATAAAGGAACTTCTGGAGGCATCACCATCCCTGACTTCAAGCTCTATTATTGAGCTATAATACTGAAAACAGCTTGGTATTGGCACAAAAATAGACAGGTAGACCAATGGAATAGAGTTGAAAATCCTGATATTAACTCACACACCTACGAACACCTCATTATTGACAAACAATCCAAATTTATATGATGGAACAAAGAGAACATCTTCAACAAATGGTGCTGGCATAACTGGTTGTGGACATGTAGAAGACTACAGATAGACCCAAGCCTATTGACTTGCACAAAACAAAAGTCCAAATGGATCAAAGACTTCAACATAAATCCAGCTACACTGAAGCTTTTAGAGGACAAAGTGGGAAATACCCTTGAATTAATTGGTACAGGAGACTGCTTCCTGGCCATTACACCAGTAGCACAAACACTGAGATCAACAATTGATAAATGGGACCTCCTGAAACTGAGAAGTTTCTGTAAGGCAAAGGACACAGTCAGCAAGACAAAACAGCAGCCTACAGACTGGGAAAAGATATTCACCAACCCCACATCTGACAGAGGGCTGATCTCCAAAATAAACAAAGAAATCAAGAAGCTAGTCTCCAAAACATAAAACAACCCAATTAAAAAGTGGGGTACAGAACTAAATAGACAATTCTCAATAGAGGAATCTAAAATGGCTGAAAGACACATAAGAAAATGTTCAGCATCCTTAGCCATCAGGGAAATGCAAATCAAAACAACTCAGATCCCCCAGGGCATGTTTTGTCTAATGAGTGGCATGATGGCAGGGGAAGATTCTTACTATGATAGGTGACTTGATAAACAGAGAAAACTGTCCTGGGAAGTCACAAAGCTGGTGGGTAGGATCCAAGAGCATGGCATAGTCAAACTTCTTATTTTTACAACAAATTTACACTGACAGAAATTTTAAGGTATAAAAATAAAACAATGTACAAAAAGACAAAGATAAATGAGTAGATAATAGAAAAGGGTTGTAATAAATGAAAAACAGAAGCAAAAACACAAAGTATATCCAAAACTATAAAAGTTTAATAAAAATCCAGGTGCCAAACCAGCACCCAGTAAACACACTCACTATGTTTACTTCAATGCAGACCAGAGATATTCAATTCCAAAGATAATACTAAAAAACGAAATCACTCAGATTAAACTCTGAGTCCAACTGCTTTGTAGCCTACTAACTGGTTCACTGCAGTGTAAGGACAAGATCCAGGCCCAGCTGGTGCCTTATATGGGTGGGGGACTGTCATTCCTCACAGTGGCTCCCTGTGAGGTCAGGTGAGCTGTGGACCAATCACAGCCAGCCAAATGCCATCACCATTCTCTAGTTTTTTCATGGCTCCTGACAATTCTATGCCATAATACCACTTCAGAGAGCAAGATGCTATTGTTATTGGGCTTTCAGTGTATCTGGCACAGGTTGGTGGTGGGCTCAGCTGCTGGCACTGGCAGCAGAGTGTGAGGCAGAGGCAATTCTTTTAACTTCATTGATAGTCTCCCAGGTGTCTTAAGTGCTCAGTTTCTGCAGCCAGGCCACACATCTGAGACTTCAGTAATTAAAAAGGAGTGCATAAGGGAACCAAGAGATTAAACACATGAGATAGGCAGGACATACCATATTCAATCCATGACAAAGACCTTTGACCCTTAAAGGCAATGATAAATCGTGAGAAAGAAAATGATAGACTCAGGAAGATTTGTGTTTCCTGTGTTTTGGACACAGGTTTTGGATAGTAAAGAAGTTATCTAGGATTATTTGATGGCTTGTAGACTTGATACTCAACATTCTGTGTCATCATTTGTCTTTTATGATCCTCATCATCTATGCACTCACGGTGATCAATTCCTTTTGAATTAAAGTTATACTGATGGATTTATAATATATGCTTACTCACTGACACTGAGATGCTATAACAAGGTGCTCTGTTTCCCAGGCACCCGAGGACATGAGCGATACCTCTATTGGCTTCAGAGGAAGAAGTGTCATCACTTCTGTCTCATAAGATCCTGATGTGATTTCTCATCAGAATTCCTAGCTGTCAAATGAGGGTGGTAGATGGTTGTAGTATTGAGATATTCTTGTCATTCCAGATTACCACATGAAAAATATTTTATTTCTGGGTCCATGGAAGATTGAGCCTGGCCATCTTTGCCCTCTGACAAAATTCCTTTGTTTGCATCATTACTAAACTGTGGAAATTGATTCCTTGTTTTATTGACAATATTGAAGTGAAGACCAACTTCTCACAGGGTGAAGGGTGGAAGGGGACTTTTTTCTCTCTGTAATTCTGTGTTTACTCAGCAGAAGGAGTAAACTCAGTCCTTTGTTTGTTTGGCTTCTATTCTGTTTATTCTGTTATGTTGGTTTTCCCAAGGCATTGGACCTGATCTTCCTCTCTGCCCTGCATGAAGACAAAACTGTCTATGTTGCAGGATTATCAAAAAATTATCTTCTAGGAGAAGATTTCCTGAAAAGTTTCTATCTTGACACCCAGTCTGTATTTTTGAGGACTGACAGAAGGAAATCTATTGACTGTCCCTAGGGCTCATCTTGGTTACCTATCTGTCTGTGACATGGCTTAATCCATTCTCATCTGACTGTATTTTCTCCTGTAGACCTTGATGTCCATCTTCTGCCTAATCATCATTTCCTCCTTGTGATTTCTTCTTTCCTCTGCATCTGGACTCAATCTATAGCTCTGTGACCTCACACCCAAGCTGCTTTCCCAGCTCCTCTGCAGCCTGAATTCGATATTCTGTTCTCAGTGAAAACTCTAGTCTCATTCTGCTATCCTACTTCTCAAGCTGAAATCTTAAGCCTTTAAAGTCACAGTGTAACATGTCAACCTATGTATGGCTAGGAACCAAGCAAGCAAGAAGTGAGAAAGATAGGAAAAAAGACAAAGAAGGAGAGACAGAGATAATGGTAGATTTAGTGTGCAATATATGATTGGTCACTAGTATTTCTATGTTTAAAGTTGGAATAACTCAAGATGTCCACCTCAGAAGAGGTTACCAAGGAACATAGGAATATCTGACAGGTACAGCATTTGAAAATTCTGTAACTGGTGAATTTGTTACTCAGTAAATTCTGACATTGTTAAAAGATACAAATGTTCCCTTATGTTTATGACAGAGTGCTTAGGACACACCCACTCTTTACCAGGTTATAAGTGCCAGGGAACACCTTTCACTGATCTGTCATACAATGCTTTCAAATGATCTTTCAGAGGAACCCAGGTATTGAAGCCAGTTGCTGATGATTCAGTATTTCAGAACTGAAGATTTTTCTTTTCTTGATGCTCATGCCAAATGCTTCTGTAATCACCTTTGTAACCCTGTCTATTTGCATATCCCATCCTGATGGAATCCCTTGACTGGGCCATGGCATTTTCCTTTTGGTGTTGCATAAACTATGTGGGATGGTGCATAAGGTCATACTACCATGGCAGCTATTCAGGGGAAATGGTTCCCAAATTTTAATTATAAAAGTAATAATGACTATCATAAATACCATATGCTCAATATTATGGTGGTGATGCCAGTAATAACAATTACACAGATGTAGCTTGTAAAAACTCATTTATCATAACAAAATTCTTTTACATGCACTTATTGTGTGTTTCTCTGTTGTGTAATGTGGGAAATTACCAATATGGAGCCAGGTAAAAATACAAGGGAATTTAATAGGGAAAAGCCTTACTTACAGAGTGACCTAGCCAGCTGGCGCGGCAGTGGTAAGTACAGCAAGCCGAAGGTGAAAGCGAAAGCATCCCACCACGTAAGCATCCCTCACTCTACGTCACCCTGACCACACCCTCACAGGCATGATCAGGCACCCCTGTAGCCAGCCTGTAAGCAGGCGTGGCTACAGAATCCCCTACAGTTGTGTATTGATTTGAGTTTATAGGTATGCACATGTATGCCATGGCATATGTATGAAGAACAGAGGACAACTTGCTTGACTCAGTTTTTTCCTTCCAACATATTGGATGTAGGGATGGAACTCTGTCATCAGGTTTTGTGACAAACATCTTCATGCAGTGAACCATCTTACTGGCCCCATAGCACAATTTTGGATTTACTTATTAACAATTGACAAATGCAAAATCATTGAAATATCCACATGACTTTAGCTGAGAAGAGTTGTGAAAGCCATCTTAGAATTATCTCAAGTTCATAGTGTTAATTCTGATAAAAGATAAAGCATGGAAAAAAAGACAACCCCTGTATAAATGTGTCAAAGGCAAAGACCTGTGTCACTGTCTTGGCTCAGATCATTAAGAACCTTGACTCTGAGCCTGCCCTGGCTGTGTTCATATCTTCAGGGTCACTCTTCCTGACTATACTGAATGGCAGAGAACCCTCCCTGACTGCACCTCATGAACACGGTGGGCTTAACTATATGTTCAGCAGCTATTCAGGTCTTAGGACTCTAAGGAATAATGGAAACAACCAAATCTAGGGATCTTTCCTGTTTATCTCCCAAGGTACATTTAGAACTCAAGGGAACATTAGGACTCCTGGGTCTGCAGTTTCATCTCTATATCCAAAGACGTATCAGACAGTACAGAGATTTATCTCATATCTGCAGACAGTGTCCAGTTCCTGTTCTCTATTCCATGGCAGTAGGAGTAGCTTTAATTCCTCACATGTCTAAGGGATGTGAAGTACAAATGCACACATCTTATATCTGAGCACATTTTCATAGAAAAACTTCTGTGGCAACAGCTACTATACAGGCTTCTTCCTCAGCAAGAAGATACCAGGGGAGAAGAATGCACAGGTTATCCCTTCAAATTCATTCAAAATGGGGAGCTCGGGGAACATCATAGTATTTGGTATAAACTAGCACTTTGCAGCCAGGCAAATGCTGAGTAACGATACCAAGTATGACCATCTACAAAGAAGTTAGCTCTTAGTCCTCATGTCTCTTTTTTCCCCCTGAGGCAGGGTTTCTCTGTATTGTTTTGGAGCCTGCCCTGTAACTGGCTCTGTAGACCAGGCTGGCTTCCAACTCACAGAGTTTTGCCTGCTACTGCCTCCCAAGTGCTGGGATTAAAGGTGATCACCACCAACGCCAACTGTAAGGAATACACACATAAGACATCAGATTTTACTATCCTACTACTGTGCTCTCCCCCATTCCTAGATGTCTGTTCTCTGTGCCCTTCTTCGTGTTTTTACAATGACAGAAGTGTCCATCTTCTTTTTTTCATCATATTTTCTTTCTCTTTTATATATTTATTATCAAATGTTTTAAGATTAATAATTTTATTTTACATTCCAATCTCAGTTCTCTCTCTCTCCCTCATTCTTATTCCCTCCACATCTCCCCATTACAGCCCCATCCACTCCTCAAACAAGGTGAGCCCTGCATGGGGAATCATCAAAATCTCTGACATCATTTGGGGCAGAACTTAGGTCCTCCCCTCTGTATCTAGGCTAAGAGAGTATCCGTCTATAGGGATGCGCTCAAAAAGCCAGTTCATGCACTACGGATAAATACTTATTACACTGCCAGTGGCCCATAGACTTCTCAAGGCCCCCATCTGACACCCACATTCAGGTGGCCTAGTTCGGTCTTATGCAGGTTCCACAGCTACCAGTCTGCAGTCAGTGAGCTCCCACTTGCTCAGGTCAGTTGTGTGTGGCTTTTCCCAACATGGGTTTGACTCCTTTGCTCATCTCTCCTACTGCTCCAGAACTGGCCTCCAGGAGTTCCACTCAGTGCTTAGCCATGGATCTCTTCTGCTTCCCTCACCTACTGGATGAATGCTCTATGGTGATATTTAAGGTAGTCATTGATCTCATTACAGGGGAAGGGAATTTAAGGTAGCCTCTCCATTATTTCTTAGGTACTTTTTTTTCATTTGAATAAGAAATAATATTGTTTTACATGCCAATCCCAGTTCCTTCTCCCTATTCCCCTCCCCCACCAGAACCCCAACCAAAACCCTATCAATCACATATCCTTTCTGCTCCCCAGGGAGTATGAGGCCTTCCATAGGGTGTCATCAGAGTCTGTCATATCCTTTGGGATAGGGCCTAGGCCCACCCCCGTGTGTCTTGGTTCAGGGAATATCCCTCTATGTGGAATGGGCTCCCAAAGTCCACACCTATGCTAGGGATAAGTACTGAACTACTACAGGAGGTCCCATAGATTTCCAAGGTCTCCTCACTGAAACCCATATTCCTGGGGTCTGGATCAGTCCCTTGCTGGTTTCCCAGCTATCAGTCTGGGGAGCAAGAGCTCCCCGTTGTTCAGGTCAGTTGTTTCTGTGGGTTTCACCAGCCTGGTATGGACCCATTTGCTCATCACTCATCCTTTTCTGCAAATGGATTCCAGTTCAGTTCAGTGATTAGTTGTGGGTGTCTGCTTCTACTTCCACCAGCTGCTGGATGAAGGCTATAGGATGGCATATAAGTCAGTCATCAATCTCATTATCAGGTAGCCTCTCCTCTGTTGCTTAGATTGTTAGCTGTTGTCATCATTGTAGACCTGCAGACATTTCCCTAGTGCCTGATTTCTCTGTAAACCTAAAATGTCTCACTCTACTATGGTATCTCCATTCTTGTTTTCTATTCTTCCCCCGATTCAAACTTTCTGCTCCCTGATGTCCTCTTCACCCCTCCTCTTCTCCCCTTCTCATTCTCCTAGCTCCCTGCCCCCTCCTTCCATGTTCCCAATTTGCTCAGGAGATCTTGACCCTTTCCCCTTCTCCAGGGGACCATGCATGTCTCTTAGGTTCATCCTTGTTTCCTAGCTTCTCTGGCAGTGTGGATTGTAGGCCAGTATTCCTTTACTCTATGTCTAAAATCCACATATGAGTGAGTATATACCATGTTTGTCTTTTTGTGATTGGGTTACCTCACTCAGAATGGTCTCTTCTAGTTCCATCCATTTTCCTGCAAATTTCAAGATGCCATTGTTTTTTTTTTTCTGCTGAGTAGTACTCCATTGTGTAAATGTACCACATTTTCTCTATGCATTCTTCGGTTGAGGGGCATCCAGGCTGCTTCCAGTTTCTGGCTATTACAAGTAGTGCTGCTATGAACATTGCTGAACAGATGTCCTTGTTGTATAAATGTGCTTCTTTGGGGTGTATGCCTAAGAGTGGAATTGCTGGATCTTGTGGTAGACTCATTCCCATTTTCCTGAGGAGTCGCCATACTGATTTCCAAAGTGGCTGTCAAGTTGGCACTCCCACCAGCAGTGGAGGAGTGTTCCCCTTTCTCCACATCCTCTCCAGCATAAACTGTCATTGGTGTTTTTGATTTTAGCCATTCTGACAGGAGTAAGGTGGTATCTCAGAGTTGTTTTGATTTGCATTTCCCTGACCTAAGGATGTTGAACACTTCCTTATGTGTCTTTCAGCCATTTTAGATTCCTCTATTGAGAACTGTCTATTTAGTTCTGTACCCCACTTTTTAATTGGATTGTTTGGAGTTTTGGAGACTAGCTTCTTGAGTTCTTTGTCTATTTTGGAGATCAGCCCTCTGTCAGATGTGGGGTTGGTGAATATCTTTTCCCAGTCTGTGGGCTGCCGTTTTGTCTTGCTGACTGTATCCTTTGCCTTACAGAAGCTTCTCAGTTTCAGGAGGTCCCATTTATCAATTGTTGATCTCAGTGTTTGTGCCACTGGTGTAATGGTCAGGAAGCAGTTCCTATACCAATTAATCCAAGGGTATTTCCCACTTTGTCTTATAATAGATTCAGTGTGGCTGGATTTATGTTGAGGTCTTTGATCCATTTGGACTTAAGCTTTGTGCATGGCGATAATAGACATGGATCTATATGCAGTCTTCTATAGTCTAGCATCCAGTTATGCCAGAAAAATTTGTTGAAGATGTTCTCTTTATTCCATCGTATAAATTTAGCTTCTTTGTCAAAAATCAGGTGTTCATTGGTGTATGAGTTAATATTAGGGTTTTCAACTCTATTCCATTGGTCTTCCTGTATATTTTTGCGCCAATACCAAGCTGCTCAGGACTATAGCTCAGTAATAGAGCTTGAAGTCAGGGATGGTGATGCCTCCAGAAGTTCCTTTATTGCACAGGGTTGTTTCGGCTATCCTGGGTCTTTTGTTTTTCCATATAAAGTTGAAAATTGTTCTGTCAAAGTTGGTGAAGAATTGTGTTGGGATATTGATGGGTATTGCATTGAATCTGTAGATTGCTTTTGGCAAGATTGCCATTTTTACTATGTTGATCCTACCTATCCAAGAACATGGGAGATCCTTCCATTTTCTAGTATCTTCCTTAATTTCTTTCTTTAGAGACTCAAAAAAAATTTTTTTTAGTTTTTTCGAGACAGGGTTTCTTTGTTAGTTTGGAGGCTGTTCTGGAACTCGCTCGAGGCTGGCCTCAAACTCACCGAGATCCACCTGCCTCTGCCTCCCGAGTGCTGGGATTAAAAGCGTGCACCACCAAAGCCCGGCAAGACTCAAAATTTTTATGGTACAGGTCTTTCACTTTTTTGGTTAGCATTACCCCAAGGTATTTTATGTAGTTCATGACAATTGTAAAGCGTGACATTTCTCTGATTTCTCCATGAATGTATCATCTGTATATAATAGGGCTACAGATTTTTTTGAGTTAACCTTGTATCCTGCCACTTTGCTGAAGGTGTTTATCAGCTGTAGGAGTTCCCTGGTAGAGTTTTTCGGTCATTTATGTAGGCTATCATATCATCTGCAAATAGTGAGAGTTTGACTTCTTCCTTTCTGATTTGTATCCCCTTGATCTCCTTTTGATGTCTTATTGTTCCAGGTAGAACTTCAAGGACAATATTGAAGATGTATGGAGAGAGTGGATAGCCTTGTCTTGTGCCTGATTTTAGAGGAATTGCATTGAGTTTCTCTCCATTTAATTTGATGTTGGCTGTTGGCTTGCTGTATATTGCTTTTATTATATTGAGGTATGTTCCTGTTATGCCTGATTTCTCCAAGACCATTATCATGAAGGGGTGTTGGATTTTGTCAAAGGCTTTTTCCCACATCTAGTGAGATGATCATGTGGCTTTTTTTTCTTCAGTCTGTTTATATGGTGGATTACATTGATGGAATTTCATATGTTGAAACATCCTTGCATCCCTGGGATGAAGCCTACTTGATCATGGTGGATGATTTCTCTGATGTGTTCTTGGATTCGATTTGCCAGTATTTTATTGTGAATTTTTGCATCAATGTTCATGAGGGATGTTGGCTTGTAGTTCTCTTTCTTAGTTTTGTCATTGTATGGCTTGGGTATCAAGGTTATTGAAGCCTCGGAAAAAGAGTTTGGCAATAATCATTCTGCTTCTATTGTGTGGAATACAATGGTATTAGCTGTTCCTTGAGTTTCTGGTAGAATTCTGCACTGAAGTCATCTGGCTCTGGGCTTTTTTTGGTTGAGAGACTTTTGTTGACTGCTTCTATTTCTTTAGGGGTTACAGGTTTATTCAAGTTACTTATCTGTTCTTGATTTAATTTTTGGTGAGTGGAATCTATCCAGAAAATTGTCCATTTACTTTAGATTTTCAAATTTGGAGGAATACAGGTTTTCGAAGTATGACCTGATGATTCTCTGGATTTCCTCTGTGTTATTTCCCTCTTTTCTTTCCTGATTTTATTAATTTGCATGTTCACTCTGCTGTTTGGGAAGTTTGGATAAAGGGTTGTCTATCTTGTTGATTTTCTCAAAGAACCAACTCTTTGCTATATTCTTTGTATTGTTCTCCTAGTTTCCATTTTATTGATTTCAGCCCTCAATTTGATTATTTCCTGGCATCTGTTCTTCTGGGATTTTTGGCTTCTTTGTGTTCTAGAGCTTTCAGTTGTGCTGTTAATTTCTAGTGTTATTTTCCTGTTTCTTCATGTGGGCACTTAGCACTATGAACTTTCCTCTTAGAACTACTTATAAAGTTTCCCGTAAGTTTGGGTATGTTGTATCCACATTTTCATTGAATTCTAGGAAATCTCTAATTTCTTTTTTTATTTCTTCCTTGACCCAGGAATTGTGCTATTGGGTGTTACTTAATTTCCATGTGTTTGTAGATTTTCTACAATTCTTGTTGTTGATTTCTAACTTTAAAGCATGGTGGTCTGATAAGATACAGGGGGGCTATTTTAATTTTTTTGTACCTGTTGAGGTTTGCTATGTTACCAAGTATGTGGTCGATTTTAGCAAAGTTTTCATGTGGCACTGAGAAGAAGTTATGTTGTTTTCTATTCTAATGGAATGTTCTATACATGTCTGTTAAGCCCATTTGTGCCATAACTGCTATTAGTTCTTTTGTTTTTTTGTTAAGTTTCTGTCTGGTGTTCCCGTCCAGTGGTGAAAGTAGGGTGTTAAAGTCTCTTACTATTAAGTGTTTGAGGTTTATGTGTGATTTGTTTTAGTATTTCTTTTGTGAACGTGGATGCCTTTGTATTTGTAGCATAAATGTTCAGAATTGAGACTTCATCTTGATAGATTTCTCCTGTGATGTATGTTTGTGTGCCTGTGTGGGTGAATTTGTTAAGTTAGTGCACACCTATCAGGATCTAGCACCAATGTGTAGGTGTAGCAAAGGCTGTGACAGAAGGAAATCTAGCAGGACATGCCACCTAGCCCTATGTTTTGTCATTGGCTGTAGAAGACAGAATTTCTATCGGGACCTGAAACCTACCTATTTGTGCGTGGGACTTTTGAGATAAGTGTGGGGATACCATGGAGGACATGTGCCTTAGCACTGTTTTTGTCTCTCTTCTTCCCTCCCTTCTATCCTCTCCCCTCTCCTCCCTCCCTCTGTGTGTGTATGGGGGGGCGGGGGTAGGTGCCAGCTAGCACGTTCTAACACCATCCTTATTTGTATGTGTGGAACTGGCTATAGGGGAAGAGACTCTTAGCATGACAGACACCTCTCCATTCATGTGTATTTGAAGCATTGCTCTAGGGGAGGTGTTTCTGAGGAGGACCTGACACATAGCCAAGTATATGAGACTGACTTTTCAGAGCCCACCTAGGAGATCCTGGCACAATTATAATTGTGTTCCAGGTGACCTTGGTGTTAAAGGAGGGAAGTATTGATGAACATAGCACCTAGTCTGTTTATATGTGGTGTCTTTGACTATATTCATGGAGTACCTGGCAGGTCTGACACCTAATCCTCATTAGAGAGGGTTAGCTGTAAGCAGGGGGTCCTTTGGAGGACCTGATACCTAGCTGTGTGAGAATAATGTTAGCTGTTGGAGAGGGTTTACCTAGCAGGATCTGACACCTTGCCCTGTCTCTTTAGCACTGGCTATATATAGTAGAGGGGGTTCCTGTCAAGACCTTACCCTTGGCCATATTTTATGTTTTTGGCTGCAATGGCAGGATACCTTGGTTCAGTCTTGTATGCACTGGTGTGTTTCTAATCCTTCTGGACCCCCATCTCAAGCCCTACATTGTTTATGTGGGAACAGAATGTTGAGATGTCAGATAAGACTTGATGACTAGTATTGTATGGATGACAGCATCTACACAAGAGTGTCAACAGGACCTGATACCTAGAAGCTTGTATATGATAGTGACACAGTTCCTCTCAGGGCATGAAATACAGCAGTGTTTGCTGGCCAGCAGTATATGATAAGGGTGTGTGACAAGCTTGGTCTCACACCATGTTTTTGAGAGCACAGGTTGGTGGTCAGGTGAATGTGATACACATCCTCTATATGCCACTACATGGAGGTTAATGCACAGCATGGCACAGTAAGTAGCAGAGCCCGATGCACAGCACTTAGAGTGGTTACGGGAGGAGTCCAGCAGAACTTGATGCCTAGCATTAAGGGTGTGACATGCTCAGAGGAAGGATGTCCAGTAAGGCAAATACTTGGCAGGCAGCTTTGTGTGGCAGGAGAAGAAGCTCCCAGCATAGTCCGATGTGGAGAAGGTCAAACAAAACCTCATAACTAGAAGTAGACATGTGGTCCTGGGAGTGGTTGGGTGTCTAAGGGGCCTGGTAAATAACAATGCTTATCAGTGGGAAGCAGTAGAAGGGGGTACCCAGCAGGGCACCATGGAAGATGGGGTGAATTAGTGTCCATCCAGGCCTGTTAATATCATAGTCGTTGGATGGTGGCAGAGTTGTTATCCAGGGTTACATGGCACTTCAGAGTGTGTGTGAGGCATTTGGAAGTGTCACCAGGGACTGATACCTAGCAATGTCTTCGAGGATGCTGCAGGTAATGGGCCCTCAGCTACCATTACAGGAGTTGTCATGGCCTGAGTGTTTGGATTCCCCACAGGGGTAATACCCTGAAAATATATACGGGTTGGTGTCATGTGGTATCCTGCAGGGCCTGATAACTGACACTGGAGAATGTCGCTTGTGTGGTGGGATGTAGAAGAGGGCCTTGTGGGCCTTCTGTGGTGTGGTGGTAACCCGTGGGGTAAAAAATAATAGTGTGTTTTGGGCAGAGTGACAGATTATCCAGCATGGCCTGCTAAGTGGGGTTAACTGAGTGTCAGTCAGGGTGCAAACCTGGAAATACTGTTTTGTTCAGCAAGGCCTAATACCTAGCAGTTAGTATGCAGTTGGGTGGGAGCTCCTACATGGGCCAATATTTAGGAGTGTATTTGAGGTTGTATGTGTGTGAGGAGGTGTTATTCAGCAGGGTCTGGCAGCTTGCAGAGCAAGTGAGGTGGGATGTGTATGGTGTCCAGCAGTGTATTATACCTAGTCAGGGAGGGAGGCATATGTGTCAGAGCAGGAGGCATCTGGCTGGGCCTGAACCTAGCAGTACATATGTGTCATTGACAGGAGGTGAAGTGTCCAGCGATGCCTGATAGCTCCCACCGTATCTCATTTGACACTGGAATTGGAGGGATTTCTAGCAGGGTCTGGTACTTAGCATTGTGGGAGTTGAATTATCTAGGCCTGATCCCTAGAAAACTGTGTGGTGAAATGTGGGTGAGGGATGTCCTGCATGCCCTTAACCTGACAATGTATGTAAGCTGTAGACAGGGGGAGGGGCATGCAGAGCACATATAAGTATCTAGGTATCGGGCTCTTCTGCTTGGCTGTGCCATCCAATACAGTGCTAATGCGATCCAGCTCGACAGCTCATCTCCATGTGAGAGGTATCAGCCCTCATCACACCACACAGCACACAATACACTTCCACCTCCTCAGAGCCACACAATGTACACTGACAGGGATTTGTTATCTACTGGGTTGTGTCAGGAGCCAGGATCTCTCTCAAAGTCTTAGGGAAGTGTCTGCTGCACCCATGCTCCAGCATCTGTATTTTCTTGGCTGGTGGCATCAGGGCTCCTGTGTCTACAGTTCATCTTCTCCATGTTATTTCTGATCTTACACGGTCTCTTCTATAACTTTTATGTGAACACTATAGCATATGGACTTGAGGTCAGCTGAAACAATGACTGTGTTCAGTTTTCCAATTGGGTCCCTATTCTTTGTTTTTCAATATGCTTCTGCAGCCCTTTAGGTACAGATTATTTGTCTGCCTTGAATTTCATGGGTGGCTATGAAAAAAAAAATCAGCCTAGAGGGTTTGTCTGGGTCTGTTGCTGAGCTTTGTGTTCTGTCCCATGTGTCCAGTCTCCATTACTTCCCTGGAGAACTTTCTGGATATCTGAGGCTTTGTGGGAATTACTGGAACCAGAAGTTCAGAGTCTGGAGGAATCTCTTTTGTCCTCTGCCATGTCTTCTAGGTTTAGGTCCAGTTGGCTGTTAAATTTGGTGTTTGAACATCAGAGTAGATTTTCCTGAGTCTATAGATGAAGTACAAAGATCTAACAGCTTTAGAATAGCAACTGGCTAAACCTGAGAGCTATTAATTTGATTTCTGTCAGCCATGTATCAACATTTCTGAAACCCAATTTACAGAAATTAATGTTGGAAAATCCTAATTGAGTACTTCAGTATTTGTTTGTTTGTGATTGTGTCTATCTAATATCAGTGAGGACTGTCCAACTGTAGGACCTCAAGTTCTCCCTCTTCTTGTTAGTGGTGACCTGGGACAGGGGATCTATGGACACTGCCCTTCTTAGAAGATCCAGGCTAGAGGTCAGAAAGAGAAGCACATTCATTCCCCAAGGCTCTTCTGAGATACTTTCTTTTCCTGTTCAGGCAGGACTTCTGGGTTATCTGTGAGGACAGAAAGACATAGGTAAGTTTGTGCAATGTCAAAATGCAAAGGGGTCTAAGCTGGACAGGATTCAACAATATCTACCCACTGGGAAGTTTTCACAAGGGGACCCTCCTGTAGATTCCCCAGATCTTGCTGATGATTTGGGTGGTTGTCTGTAGTTGGAAGGTAGAAGAGTAACCATTTCATTGTCCTCCACAGCGTGTCCTCAAAATGTCCCAATGGAGCCTCCTAACTCCTCTAGAGCCCAGGCAATGACATGTTAGTCTTCCAGGGGAAGGGGAGGTGAGAGGCACACTCCTCCTTCAATGTCACCAATGCTCAGTGTGCACATCCTCAGGTCAGGAGATTTGGGATCCATGACTCAGGATGTGGACAGTCACCTACAAGAGAAGGCTGATTTTTGGACCAATGATGAGGCTGGCAGAAAGATTCATTCACCAGCCCTAGACCTGTGGCCTTTCAGATAATAACAGGTTTATATTTGGTGGAAATCAGGACCAAGTGGGGGGCGGGGCGGGGTTAATGTCCATTTTCTTCCTATGAGATCTTCCTGAGGGAGAACTCAGTGTGGTCTCCTCAGGAAGCTCTGATCACACGGATTGATTGTCCTGGATTCTCTACTACTGTCCCATACAAAACTCTCTGGGATCAAAAGAGGAGCAGAAGTTTCCCACCAACATGTCTTTATCAGGGCACTGTGCTTCCTGCAACCCTTCTCATTTGACACTTGCCTAGATGACACAGGAGGTACATATGGTGAAAATGGGCTTTGTCACAGAACATGTCCAACAGAACCTGAGATCTGAGGAGAGAAAGGATGGTCAATGAGAGTTCTGGAGTTGCCTCTGAGAGTACAGGGGACCCAGGCTGTTACCACAATGGTCATCATATTTGGGTCAAAGGAATGTAATCGGTGTTGCAACCAGTCATGCTCTTTCCAAAAGAGCAAGCTACTGAGCATCTGGGACACAGTTTTCTCCACTGGGAGGTGAACAGCACTGGGCAATGTTGGAGTAAGTGTGTATAGAGATCTGGGTACAAAGGCTGGTATTGACTGTACCTCTTCCTGTTGCCGCCATCAGGCAGGCAGTGAGGAAGGAGGGTGTTAGGTGTGTGAGCCAGGATCATGAGCCAACTTCTCTCACATAACAGACTAAGGCCACAACATGCTCCCTCCAGTGGCCAGCGATATAACAAGTTCTCATTATACTCGTGTGGTCTCATAGGCATCATGTCTGCCTTCTGAGATGCATATTCTTAGAGACCATCACATGAGTTTGGAGTCCCTGGTCCACTTGTGCTGACTCTTGTGAGATTCCATGACCTGGACACAGTACCCAAGTCTCCCTTGACCAGGCAGTGGTTTCAGTTAAGTGGTTTCAGTTATCAGGACTGAAGCATGACCTAGTGGTCACTCACTGACAGACAGGCCAGCCATGTGCTGAAGACCAAGAAGCACATTGTCCCTGGGAAGGTTTCCTTGCTAGGATGTGTGAAACTTCACGCTTCTGGCCCTGGAACCCAACATAGACTAAGTCACTGGGGAGTGACAGACTGAACGTCATTTATATCATGAGTTATTGTTATTGTATTATACATGTGTGAGAATATGTTCACTCTCTTTGATTCAAATTGTTCCTCCTCAATGGTGTAAGGATCAGAGGGGAGAGATGTGCTATCCACACAAAGTTTTCTCAACATCCCTCTGAAGCCATGCCTAGGCTATTGCTTTCCCTCTCTCTTTGTGGTACTCTATAAGACAAACTCAATGACCACTTTCCATTGGGGTTGGGAGAAGCCTGCCTGGCCAGCCTCAAGCTTCCTAACCTGTGATCCAGAGTCAAGTTCAGACCAGAAACCAAACACTTCTCATCTACCACAGTCTGGTACATAGTGGTCTCAACGATGCCTTCAGCCATGTGCTGCCCACAGATGAGCCTTGGCATTCATCCCAATCACAGTGGACATCCTTCATGGCATGGAGCAGCAATCTGCCCATCGGGTACACATGACAACACTTTAGACCATTAGCCCAGCAGGATAACCATGCAGACAAGACAGCCCAGCTGAAAGCCCTAGCTCTATGGTCAACAAGGCTGTCTGGGCCTGACACCTGTATCCAGTGGGCCTGGGTACAAAGCTGTAAGAGTGCTGACCCCACCTCTGGCCACTGTGTCCTAGGCTAGTTAAGCCATACTCACATCCAAAGTGGAGCAAAGTCCCAGCATCCATCCACAGTGGTACCCATTTTCCTCCAGCTTGCTGTCACTTTCCTGGTAGGACACAAAGATGGTTCTGAGAAAACTCCCTACAGTGAGGCCCCTTCACAACAATAAACTAGACCTACATGCTCAGTGGGACTGTGTCTTTTCTGATGGGAAGAACACAGGGCTGCATGAAGGCTGTTAAACACACCAGGGGCAGTAGCTCCCTTGCCCTCCTGTGGGGACACATTTCACAGGGATGGACAGATTAGTGAGTACTGCTGAGGTGTTCCCCTGCAGACTGGTCTGTAGGGTCTGGACATTCATGGGCAGCTTGGAGATGGTATTGGCTCAGATCCCCTCTGAGGATGATGCTGTGAAAGGCCAGCCTGGACCACATTTCCTTGAGAACTATGGCTTCCTGGGGACAAATCTATGGTAGATGGCTCACTTTCTCCTGTGCTGGACAGAGACCCTTTATGCTGGGTAACTGGGCACACTGCCATCTGGACTTCCTGCAGGGCTCCTACTTCTGCTGTCTCAGGCCACGCTTGCAAAGCTCCACCCTGTGTCTCCTGATGTCTAGAGCTCATCACTTTAACAGGAAGGACATGTGAAAGGGACTCTAAGGGGCTATGAAATATGCAGCACCAAGTCTCCACTGTTCTTACCCCACTGTGCATCCCTCTCCTCACGGCTCCTCCCCTGTCTCTTCTGTCCTCTCTAAATTCCTCCCTCTGCAAACTCTTTCCTGCTGCCTCTGAAACCTCTGGTTCTCATCCTCTGCTCTCCAACTCCAGCTCAACTTTGTCACTTTGTGGGACTGGTAATTTTTAAGTCAGATCTGTAAATTTGGATATCTACACAGGGAAACAAGTTAATGTGCCAATTGCAAAGGACAGATGATAGTTTCAAATACAAAACTGATGAAATAAATGTATGAAGAAGATATAGGCAAAGAGCACATACACAGCATCAAGAATGACATTTTGACATGTTTTAGAAAACATATTCATCTTAAGATAGCTGTGTTATGGCCAGGAGGTGGTGGTGCACAACTTTAATCCCAGCACACTGGAGGCAGAGGCAGGTGGAGCTCTGCCAGTTCGAGGCCAGCCTGGTCTACCGAGTGAGTTCCAGGACATCCTCCAAAGCCAAAGAGAAACCCTGTCTCAAAAAAAAAATAAGATGGCTGTGTTATGTGTGACAAGCAAGTCCTGAAAGCCAAACATCTGTTTTCTCTCATATGAAAAATGTAGAGGTTTGAAGGAGCCAGAACACAAATGACAGAACACTAAGGACAAGGAAAATGTCGGTGGTCTCCTGGGATGGTCCACAATGTTCTGGGAGGGAAATGATCACCTCTACCTGCACAGACAGTCCAGAGTGTGCTAAAGAGAGTCCTAGTTGGTTCAGTATATGACTCCTGCAGCCCTGGACTCTCCATTAGCCAGCAAGTATGAACAAGATTCAGTGGCCCAACTCACAGCCTAAAGTGGTTTTGACAAGTAAAGACAGCATTGGGGGACCCATGAGCAAGACTAGCCATGAAAGCCAGCAACCAAGAAGACTATATCTGTGTGTTGGATGAGGAGAACTGGAAGCTCCTATGCAGAATTTGTGGCTTCATGCACTGCCTCTACTACCGGTGTTCTTGAAGTGAAAGCTCTGCCTTTCAAATCCCAAGACAGATAACCAAATGTCTCAGTGACCCATCTTGAGTCCTAAGACTTGTTCTGATAGATAAATGGAAAGAACTCAATCAATCAGACCAGGTAGTCAATCTGGACTCCTCTGATTGGTCAGAATGAAGTCATGTGACTTGTGCCTGGCCTGCAGGTGGAGATCCTGTGGAAACAGGGTTTGTTTGTAACCTTTAGTACTCTGTGCACTATTTCAAGTGACATACCAGCTAGGGCACACGTCCTCCAGCCCACTGCCTTGTGTCCACAGAAGAATTCGACAGCACTTCTCACCTCCTGGTGTCTGTTCATGGTGGACAAACACTTTTAATCTGAAGTTTAGATTTGGAGTTCGCCCCCTGTTTCTAGGCTATTCTAGTCAGTTAAATCCATGACCCTGTCAAGGTGGAAAGGCACAGAATCGGTACCAGTTCTGCCTCAAGTGTTTGAGGGAATTTACCATTGATGCTATACTGTCCTTGAAGCCAGGCATGGCAGTGACATCTGTAATCACAGCATTCAGGAGGCAGAGATATGTGTGGGTTTGTGTGTTTGAGATCTGCATATTCTACCCAGACAGTCTCAGGCTAGTCAGGATATTATAGTGAGACCCAGTCTCAAACATAAAATATAAAATGTGGAATCCAGAAATTCCTGCATCTCATTTGCAGAACTCAAGAGAACATTCAAACATTTTCACAGCCCTGGCTTCACTGATAGGCAATAGAAACAGGGCCTGACCCCAGTTGATACCCACAAATTGAAAATCGCTCTCACCCCCTAAGCAAGCTGCTTCTTGTTCCATTCTGTGCACATGGACTCACCAGATGGCCAGGGGTCTAGAAAGTAAGTAATGGCACAAGCTGGCTATTGTCCTGCTGTGAAGAAGATCTGGCCAAAGCCTTCAGTTTGCACCAGTGTTTGCTAAAATCCCAGGGTCAGATGGTCAGAATGGAAGCTGGATGCCGAGTACAACAGAGAAGATGGTTTCTCCCTGACACACATCCACAGTCTCACAGTCTCCCATTGCTCTTCAGTCTAGCAAGTCTATGGTAACTTTCCCTCTGTGTCAGGGATGCTGGCATAGGCCACCTCATATGATCCTTTTCTTCACAACATGAAGACCAGGCTTGAGGAACTCATCTTCTACCACAAACAGATACTTCCTGAACTTAATCTTACCTTCAGGTAATGATTCACACAGACTAAGGCCCTGGATTACCCCTTGAGTTCAGTTCCCCTTGCCAACTCAGTGCACTGCTCCCTATCTGGAAGGTGTCCTGGAAAACAGCTCAGATACCACACTCACCACTGCTTCACACTGCCAGTGACTGTCATCGAGAACTCCACTATGATCAAGGTACCTTGTAAGCATGACCCCTGTGGCAGGCATTGGTCATAGAGAAGTCACATGACTGCTGGCCTTATAAAGGCAGAGCTGAGAATCAGGCCTGCCAAGGCCTACTTCCCTTCCCACACTGGAGCAGAACAACATTAATGTAAGGTGAATGTAAGTTAGAAATCCTTGCTTGACAACACTATTTGTAATAGCCAGAAACTGGAAGCAGCCTAGATGACCCTCAACTGAAGAATGCATAGAGAAAATGTGGTACATTTACACAATGGAGTACTACTCAGCAGAAAAAAAGCAATGGAATCTTGAAATTTGCAGGAAAATGGATGGAACTAGAAGAAACCATTCTGAGTGAGGTAACCCAATCACAAAAAAGACAAACATGATATGTACTCACTCATATGTAGATTTTAGACATAGAGTAAAGCCTACAATCCACACTGCCAGAGAAGCTAGGAAACAAGGAGGACCCTAAGAGAGACATACATGGTCCCCTGGAGAAAGGGAAAGGGACAAGATCCCCTGAGCAAATTGAGAGCACGGGAAGAGGGGGGAGGGAGCTAGAAGAATGAGAAGGGAAGAAGAGAAGGAATGCAGAGGACATGAGGAAGCAGAAAGGTTGAGTCAGGGGAAAAATAGAAAACAAGAAAGGAGATACCATAATAGAGCGAGACATTTTAGGTTTACAGAGAAATTAGGCACTAGGGAAAGGTCTGGAGATCTACAAAGATGACACCAGCAAACAATTGAAGCAACAGAGGAAAGGCTACCTTAAATGCCCTCCCCTGATGATGAGATTGATAACTACTTATATGCCACCCAATAACCCTCATCCAGCAGCTGGTGGAAGTAGAAGCAGACACCCACAACTAATCACTGAACTGAACTGGAATCTAGACGTAGAGAAGGACGAGTGAAGAGCAAAGGGGTCCAGACCAGGCTGGTGAGACCCACAGAAACAACTGACCTGAACAACGGGGAGCTCTTGGTCCCCAGACTGATAGCTGGGGTACCAGCATGGGACTGATCCAGACCCCAGGAATGTGGGTTTCAGTGAGGAAACCTCGGAAATCTACAGGACCAGCTCTAGTAGTTCAGTACTTATCCCTAGCATAGGTGTGGACTTTGGGAGCCCATTCCACATAGAGGGATACTCCCTGAGCCAAGACACACGGGGGTGGGCCTAGGCCCTATCCCAAAGGATATGATAGACTCTGATGACACCCTATGGAAGGCCTCACCATCCAGGGGGAGCAGAAAGGATATGTGATAAGTAGGGTTTTAGCTGGGGGGTGGGGTGGTGGTAGGGGAGGACGGGAGGGAGAAGGAACTGGGATTGTCATGTAAAACAATCTTGTTTCTAATTCAAATAAAAATATCTGAAAAAAATAAATCCTTGCTTGAGATTGGAAATCAATGTCAGATTCTTGGATCAGGAGATGGGAGGCAAATGGGAAGCCTGGATGAAGGAGGTTATGACGACAAAGACACAGATGTTGTCAGATCTGCCATAGACTGTGATTGCCAAGAGCAGGAGAGGGCTCCACTGAATGATGGGGCCACCCTTCTCTCCTGTCACATCCTTCAGCAGTATCCCGGGACAGGAAGCCCTTTCCAAGGCAGCCTCACACTTCTCTACCTTGACACTTGCCAGAGACCATGAAAGCAGGGCCTTCCTCCATCATGGCTGACAATAAACCAGTGTTCACACTCTGCCCTGCCAGAGACATTTGGTCCTGGTCTTACTTCTTCAAGGCCCCTGCCCCAAGAAAACCTCCTTTTCTCCTGACTCATTTTCAGGTAATCTCCTAAGGAGAGCCTCTGTCCGCCTCTCTAGAGGTCCTTTCATTTCCTCTTTGTCCTCTCCACCCCCCTTTCCTCAGTTGCCCTCCCCACTTTCTTTCTTCTCCCATTCCCCACTGGCTGTTCCTGTAGCTTTTCTACAAGACAGTCAGAAAGACGTTTGGAGGTGATGGAGTGACCAAAGGGGAGGTGAAGCCTGAGACCAGTGTGCAAGTCTGTCTGCCCTGTTGACAGAGGAAGTCCTTTTAGATGCTGTGGAAACCTGGTCCCACAGGAACCATGAAGCAATGGGGGCAGACCTTGATTGGGCCGATGCTACATGTGACTATGTAGGGATGCCCAACAGCACAGGGGCATCAGGGAGGCGAATGATTGGGAAGATGGTAGCTGAGACTCTACAGCTGCAGGATGGATACTAGAACCTGGAGCCCTGATATATTGCTGCACACGACACAGAATTCTGAACTGGCTCCTTCCTGTTACACACCAAGACAGTATTTTAAATGGGCCATTTCACTTCCCCAAATAAAAACCAAGAGAATAATGAAAGTGCCTCTCTTAGTGACTTTGACAGACAGGACTCACTCAGCACGGAAGAAGACAGGACTCCACTGACCAGTAGGCCTGACCTTTTCTCCTGCCACAACCTAGCTTAGTAGGTAAGTACAGAATGCTATTTCCAAGGCAGCATCCTACTTGTGTGCCTTGACACATGCTCGGAACCCTCAGAGCAGGCCCTCTCCTCCTCACTGTGGACTATTCCTAGCGGCTTCCCAATATGTACTTTAGGGGAGGTTCGTTACTCCTCTAGCTTGTCCTGGGCCCCTGACAGAGGTCAACACACCCATCTCTTTTCATGTTACTTTGTTGGCAGGAAGTTCCTCAGGACAGACTGTATTCCTTACTTTACACCACCCCTCATTTGCCCTTTCCTGTTCCCAATGACTCCCCTTCATCTCCTTCCACCCATCTCCCTCCTCCAGAGGACTTACAGAGGTCTTGCTTGCTGTCCTTTCCAAAAGACTGTCTCAAAATAAGTTGAAGTGGTTAAAGTGACCAGACGATGAGCAGCCTGGGTTGGTACAAAGGCATTCCTGGTTGTAGAGGCAGCTGTTTTCCACTCAGTGAGAGTGGTCCTACAAGCACGTCCAAAGCAACGGAGGTAGCAGGCCATTGGGCAGATGTGCCTTATGACCACCTCTTGGTACAGCAGCAGTGCTGGAGCTGGAGTACGCTGAAGAAGACGTAAACTTGCAACCCAGACTCAATAGCTGGAGGACGGATGCAGAAGCCTGGAATGGAGGGAGTTGGCACTCTGGAGATCTCTCCTGCGGCAGTCACTCCTCAGGGCAGGAATTGATTAGGCCATTTCAGTTTCCACCCTTCAAAGCAGAAAGAAACACGAAAGCAGCTATATTAGTGACTTTGACAGACAAACCGTCAGTGACATAGTTCTCCTGATTCCTCTATTCTGAAACTTTGCCCCCTTTAACCAAATTCTCCTCCCTCCCTTTCTACCCTGTGGTCCCCACACTATGCTATCTGATTTTGGCTGAATGTTCAGGCATTTACATGAACAGCAAGCTGTGGAATTGTGCCATCTAATGTACTAGGCGTCTTAAATTCTCTGCCTTCTAAGTGGGTACAACTTGTCATTTAAAATGACATTAAAATAACATTGAAAATACAATGGAGGAGTTCATCTGTGAGACCAAACCAGCTGTGCTCCATGTGGGACTCCATTGTCCTCTCTTTCTTTGCAGTCCCTGACACAAGGATTCGGGGCTCACCATGGGGTGGGTGGGCAGGTGGCGGCGGTGGTGGCAGCAGCAGCAGCAGCAGCAGCAGCACAGTACTCTCAGTGCATGGACAATTTGCTTCCTTGTCAGTCTCCAGCCTCTGAATGGCCTGGATCCAGATGTTGTGGGTGCCACCTGGGACTGGTCACTGGGAATGTCTGGCCCTGTGGATGGTTCCTCTATGGAGAAGCCCAAGTTCAGAAACCCAGTGAGTGTTCTATCCAGGGCTGATTCATGGGAGGAGAGATTGCCAGGCAGACTGTCAACCAAATTCATGCCCCATGTTGCAGTGTTGATGGCATCGGCCACATAAGCACCTCTTTCTGGGACGGTGTTATCTGACCAGGACATCACCTCCAGGCAGGACCCCCTGTTGAGCATGGGGTAGCTTCTGCATCCCTTGGCTCTTTCTTCCACACCCTCTTTGTGAAAGGGACTCTTCCCAGAAGGAAGACCTGGTTCACTAGCTCTCCTCCCCAAGGGAAGGGGGAGTCTAAGAGGGTGTGCGCAGATCATATTTAGCCAGGACTTACCTTGTCCATGGCTATCCCCACAGCTCAGTTGGTATTTGAGGATATTTATAGTTGCTGTGACATTATTTGATTGCCTGTGTTTTAGGGATGACACAATCTCTTCACAGGTGTAGCCAATGGTGCACATAGTCTCCACCACCCTGGGAAGGATTTCCTTAGTGGCAGGTGGTACATGTTCTTGAATGTGGCCCAGCCATGGTCGTTGCACAAGCTGACCTATTGTTATTCTGTACCAGGTGGGGACCATGAGTAATCGTGCAATGACAATGTGGCAGGGTTTTGACAGGTGGTAGGGAATGGGACACATTGTGGTGGTGATGAGCCTGTGCATACCATCAAGGGTGGGTTCCACATATGGAAAGTGCCCTGTGACAAGGACAAAGAGGACGATACCCAAGCTCCACATATCACCCGCCATTCCATCATATGGTTTCCCTGCCAAGATCTCTGGGGCCCAATAGAGCAAGGAGCCACAAATCTCCTCAAGCATCTGCCCTTCTCTGATTTTAATTGCCATACCAAAGTCACAAAGCTTTGCATTTCCTGCTCCATCGAGTAGGATGTTTTCTAACTTAATGTCACGATGTGCAATGTGTCTTTGGTGGAGGAAGTGAACTGCTGACACGACCTGCCGGAAAATTGGTCTAGCCTCATCCTCCTTTAGACAGCCCAGTGCCCTGAGGCAGCTCTCCAGATCTTCTCCTGCCACATACTCCATGATCACATACGTGGTCATCAGTGTGTCGATCATGTGAAAAAATCGAACAATGTTCCTGTGTTCCACAGACTGAAGGATGTTCACTTCAGCGCTGATGTCAGCCACACTGTTGGAGGTTTTCTCAAGGACTTTGACAGCCACTTGAGTATTCGTGGGGAGGTGGCAGGCCAGCTTCACCTCCCCGAATGTACCACAACCTAGAGACAGTAGGATCCTGAAATCTTTTTCAAGAATTTCCTCTTCCTTGTGGCTGTCCATGGTGTTCTGCTCCAATTCAACCACTTTACCTTGTGGGAAATTTCAGAGTCACACAATCCTAAAAAAATTAATTCAGTTTCAGAAGGTAAGTTTATGGCTTTGAATTCTCTGGGTAATCTGAGATATCCCAAACAACCTAATAATGCTCTTCAAGGCTATAAAAATACTAGAAGAATCCAAACCCAAAGCAGTAGATGAAGAATCATAGAAAGGTCAGAGCTGGAATCAGTGAAGTGGGCATGCAAAGGAAAATACTGAGATCCCTGAAAGAATGAGCTGCTTGTTTTCAAGGATGTGACACAATGAAAACTGATCCAGAGAGATCAGATGCAACTTACATTATAGGAAACTGATGTTGTAACTGATAGAACTAAAGTCCAGAGGGTCCTTGAGGGATGTTCCAGTTTTTATACCCGGAAGTTAGAAAATATGAAAGGAATTCCTAGATATGTGTGAATATTGAATTAGGACAGAATAAAAAACCTAAACACATGAGTCATGAGCAACAAACACATGAGTGGCAACAAAAACTGCTCCAAACGAGGCAGATCCCAGATCTCATGGATTCCCTGCATCACTCAAAACTTTGCAGAAGAATGGAGACAGGGTTATAGAAAATACTTCAAGAAAGAGAAAGCATTGGCCTAGTTGAAGGCACAATGGAGAGCAAGAACAATGAAAGAGATATCTTGATAGAGGGAGCAACTATGGGGTTAGGGAGAAACCTGGTGCTAGGGAAATTGCCAGGAATCCACAAGGATGAGCCAACATTAGACTCCTAGCAATAGTGGAGAGGGTGGCCTTCGCACACAATCAGATTAACGACTCCCCTAACTGTCATCATAGAACCTACATTCAGTAACTGTTGCAAGCAGATGCAGTGATCCACAGTCAAGCACTGGTCTGAGCTCCTGGAGTTCAGTTGAAGAGGGGGGAAAAGGGATCATACAAGCAAGTGGGGGTCAATATAGTGACTGGGAAAATCACAGACAGCTGACCTGAGCTAGTGGGAGCTCACAGACTCTGGACTAAAGGCTGAGAAATCTATATGGGACAGAACTAGGCAATCTGAAAGTGGGTGACAGTTATGTGGCTTAATCTGTTTGGAGGTGGCACTAGCAGTGGGACCAGGACTTGTCCCAGGTGCATGAAATGTCTTTCTGGACCCCATTCCCTATGATGGGATACCTTTCTCAACCTTGATACAGGGGCTAAGGGTTTGGTTTTGCCTCAACTTGGTATGCCAGATTTTATTGATTCCCCAAGGGAATCCTTACCCCCTCTTAAGAGTGGGATGGGAGTGGGATGGGAGAGTAAGGGGACAGGAGAAACACAGGTGGGGGATTTGCATTCACTGTGCAAAATGAAAAATATTTTTAAATAAATAAATGAAAAAGCAAAGGAAGACATCCAAATTCATCTCTGTGCCAGCATTAACCTGATCCCGCAACCAAATAAGCTCAACGATTAGAGAACGGCTAAGCTCCTTCCCTGAATGAGCACAGATATGGAATCCTTGATGAGAAGCCCTGATACTTCACATCCTTTTCAGCACTATACTGAAGAGCCTTCCTGCACAGTCAAAATGGCCTCACCCAAGAGCTGAGGGAAAATTTGTTACAAGCAAACTGAACAACAGCACAGCATAGGAGGAAATGTGGGGAAGAGTCCACACTCGGCACAGTGACTGGTGAACTGTTGTGTTATAAGGAAAGAGCTAACACTAGACATAGTTTTACCTGAAACAAAGCAGGTCCACAAACACAAATAGAATCTACTTTGTCTTCTCTGGGTCATGAGGAAGGAGGGGGCGGAGCTTTGGCAAAAGTCATAGCATAAGTCACAAAGATGTGGTGGGTGTACTGAAATAGTGCAGGGAAATAGGATAAGTACAGTATAGGCATATATGGAAAATGTCATGCAACTGCTTATGTGTAAGGTATGTAAATTATATATTTAGTGTGATTAATATACTTATTATATAATTGTGATTAATATAAGTATATAATACAGTATAACAAATTCTAATAAGCTATTAGAATTATTTATATTATCAGTAGCATATATCAAATATACACAATTATGAGAATTATAATATATACTACATATACTACACATAAAGTATATATTTATTTAGTCTAATAATTATGACAATGTGTTTTACACAAGAAAAAAGAAACCAAAGGGAAATAAAAGACCGAATTTTAAGAATGAAAATTGAGCCTGGCAGTGGTGTTGCATGTCTTTAATCCCAGCACATCCGAGGAAAAGGCATGTGGATTTCACTGAATTCCATACCACCCTGGTCTACAAAGTCAGTCCCAGGACAGCCAGAACTGTTACACATAGAAACCCTGTCTTGAAAAACCAAAAAAAGAAAACAATTGGGTAATCTTTAATGATGGAAGGCAAATATGAGCACAAATGACCACAAGAAGAAAAGCACACATTTAAATATAATCTTATTGCATCTTTTTATGCCATGTTCAGTGCTGTCCCTAGGGAGCCTGGTCTTTCCTAAAGGGAAACAGAGGAGCAGTGGATCTGGAGGAAGAGAGTAGGTGGAGGGCAACTAGCAGGAGTGGAGGGAGAGGAGGATACAGTCAGGATGAACTATGTGTAAGAAGAATATATAAATAGGAAAAACATAAATATAAATATAAAATAGCAAACCTAAATCCCAGGATGCAAAACCAACAAACTGGAAATAAACTTCTACAATCTCAACAACTAGCAGCAATGGTCGACATGTATTTCAGTAATCCATAATAAATGTAACACAAATAAATAAATGACTCATTGGGGTTCAAGCTTCAAGCTGAATATCAGAAAAGCAAAGCAGCTGGCCTCTAGCTCTCACCTCTAGCTTAGGCTGAAAAGGGCTGATCTACACATGAGCTCTTCACCAAGTCTCAAACTGCTGCCTCTCCTCAGTGTGGCTGGAGAATGATGCCTCTCTGAGACCTTGCTTCTGTCTTATACACTAATGTTGGGATTAAAGGTGTGAGCTATAATTCTCTTTTAGACTGATTCACTCTTGTGTAGATCTGGGTGGCCTTGGATTCACAGAGATCCATCTATCTCTTAATCCTGAGTCCTAGGATTAAAGGTGTGTACCACCATCTCCTAAATTCGGGCTGCTGAGATTAAAGGCGTGTGCCTGGCTTCTATGGCTGTGGCTGACTTTGCTTTCTGAATTGTCAGGCAAGCTTTAATAAACCATAAACAATATATCACCACACATAAAACCAAGGGAAGGGACACTTTCAAAGTCTTTTCATAAAAGAAGTATTACCCTTATTTTCAAACCATATAAGACATTTTAAACAGATCCAAGATTCAGGCAATATCCTTAACTGACAGATTGGAAAATCCTGAATGAAAGTAAGAGATCAAACACATCCAATTCAACACTACATTGACAAGACCATACTTTGTGATCAAGATGCCATTAACCAGAAACACTAAAGATTCATCCATGTATACAAACTGTCAAAGAACATAGCACACACACAACACTGAGCTAAGTAATATAATCAGATATTAATAGAATAAAATGCCTTTTTCAGGAAAAAGCTTGGAATAGAGAAAGTGTTACTTCAAGCTGGGCGTTGGTGGCGCATGCCTTTAATCCCAGCACTCAGGAGGCAGAGGCAGGCGGATCTCTGTGAGTTAGAGGCCAGCCTGGTCTCCAGAGAAACTGCCAGGATAGGCTCCAAAGCTACATAGAGAAACCCTGTCTCAAAAAACCAGAGAGAGAGAGAGAGAGAGAGAGAAAGTGTTACTTCAAACATGCTTGTTCCACAAACACAAGTATCACATTTTGTTTCGTAAAGATCATGAGCAGGCAGGGGGATAGCCTTGAATAATGGGAAATACTTGTCAAATTCAATGTCTGGAGAAGTAATATATAGCACATAAATACAAACAAAATACAGTAAAGCCAGATATAAAAGTCATGATCAAATTCCTCATCCTATACAGTTAATATATACCAATAAATTTGTAAAATATACAAGAATACAGACAAAAAGTGACAAAGAAAAGATGTTTATAAAGGGAACATAACTTGTAATGCAGAAAATGGACTTAAAAAATTAAAACCCAAACCAATAATGTAAATAATGAAATAAATAAATGCCAAATGCTAAAAGCCCAAACTGAAAACCAAGGAAACAAACTCACCATGGCCAGATCCAAGAGGTTGGGGGAAAGGCCAACTGTCTGGGGAAACGACTGAGGCCAACTGCTATCCCAACAACCAACTGCTTCTCTGAAGAACAGGCTAAAGCCAGCCTCAGGCCGTGCCTTGTCATTGGCTAGTATCTACCACACCTCACAAGGACTCCGTGTGATGTCACATGCAATGGACCAATCAAGGCTCAGAAAAAAACCACAGTTATTTTTTTTAATTTTTTCCTTTTATATTCTTGCCCCCAAGGGAAAAAAAATGTCCTTAACAGAGAGGGCTGCTCTCCAGACCCACCCCACACCTGTTATTTTCCCAGAGGTCAAGATAGATTCATTGTTGTCACAAGTCACACATTAATCATATCTCCCACACTCCCCCTGAATATAATCAATGAGCTCTTCATGTAGCCTAAATTCTAGAACCCATCCTCTATAATGTAGCATAGGTCTCAGATAACCAAGCTGCTTCTTGGTGTTGCAGCAACTCCCTTTCCCCTAGAAACCTTGAAGCTCATGGAGTCATACTTTGTGTGATGGGAATAAAACTCCTTCAGACACCCACTTAGTGTCCATCATTACTAACGACCTTTTGTCTCAAAGGAAGATCTGTCATAGAATCATTGTCCTCCTGTAACCTCTTGCTGTTCCCTCCCTCCCCTGATAAAAAAAGAAAATACATCCAAGAAGGAGGAAAATAATAAATCAAAGGAAAAGCTAAAGTCTAGGAAATAAAACTAGCCAAAACACTCTGAAAGTATTGAGTATCAAGAAAGACTTTAACAGTGACCAAGAAAATTCACTGATAAATTCTATAATCTCAACATCTAACAGCAATGTTCTCCAAATATTTCAGTAGTCTATAAGTCTGAGGAAAGGAATATTTTCATTTTTTTCATAAGAAATGCAATATCCTTTTTCTCAAACCAAATAAATAAAACTTAAAGAGCCCAGTATCGGGCTATGTCCTTGACTACATAGATTAGAAAATCCTTATTGAAGATAGCTCAGACCAAATTCAAGACCACATTAGAAGACCACAGTTCATGATCAAGATGCCTTTACCCAGGAGCACTAGGATTTGTCCACACACACAAACTGATATACAGCATAGCATACATACAACACTGAGGTAAGTCCTATAATCACACATCAAAGGAATGGAATGCCTTTTTCAGGAAAACACTTAGAACTAGAGAAAGTGTTACTTCCAGTATTCCAGGCCCACAAACACAAGGGTCACATTTTTTCCTAGGGGTCATGAATAAGCAGAAGGAAGAAGCTTTCTTCATTTGGAAGTACTTGTCACATTCAATGCATTGGGTAAGTGAAATAGAGCAGGTAAATATGATCAAAATGCAATATAGGCAGTTAATATATAATTAATGTGTAAATTACATGAGAACAAAGGCAAGAAAAGAAGTTGATAAAGGGAAAATGAGGTGAAATGAGGTAAATAAGACTTATAGGCAAAAATCAAACCTGAAACCCATGATGTAAATAAAGAAATAAATAGATACCAAACGACAAAAGCCCAGACTGAAAACTTGGGAAATAGACTCACTATGATGAGATCCTACAGGTTTTGAAAAGTCCAACTCTAGCAGAAACAACTGATTCCAACTGCTCAACCTGCCACAACCAATGGCTTCTCTGAAGTACAAAGACAAATTCCAATCCTAGGCAGTTTCCTTTTATTGGCTGATATCTAGCTTACCTCACATGGACTCCGTGTGATGTCACATGCAATGGTCCAATCAAGGCTTGGCAAAATCCACAGAGATTTTTAATTTTTTTTCACTTACATTCTTGTCTCCAGCTACCATACTACTTATTTTTCTCATGGCTATGATCTAATAGTTGGCAAAACCTACTTACAGGAGGTAGAGTTTATTATTTAACCTCAGATGTATAGAAACATAAGTCAACACAGTAGGAGCAACTAATGACATGGACATCAGCAGAGTTGTACAGGTGGCTATATGTCCTTCTAACATGTCCCTGTGCTCTCCATGTAGCATTAGTGCAATCTTAAGCATGTTTCTTTAGTCAGACAGGGTCAAGTTACATTTTTTTAAGATTTTATTTATTTATTATGTATACAGCATTCTGCTTCCATGTATAGCTGCACACCAGAAGGCTGCACCAGATCTCATAGCGGATGGTTGTGAGCCACCATGTGGTTGCTGGGAATTGAACTCAGGACCTCCAGAAGAGCAGTCAGTGCTCTTAACCTCTGAGACATCTCTCCAGCCCCGATTAAGTTATATTTTAGGTGCCATGAGTGATACATTCAATATGCGGTGCTTTCTCTTCCTGCAACCCTCTCTCTCTCATTTATTTAAAAGCATGGAATACATGACCTTGAACTGACCGTGTTTAAGACTGTCATGTTCTCCTCCAATGAGCATCTTCCAGAACTGATGCTCACACATCTCAAACTATGTAGACGCTCAGTAGGCCGAAGTACGTGGTGGGTCAGAGAATGGAGCTTGCAACTAGCTAACCATAATACTCCCTGAATCAAATCCATATAGTTTCTATGCTCCAGGAAGACATTGTCTTCTAAGCAATGCCCATGCTCTCTTTACCTGCTGCAGTTAGTAAAAATGTCTCAATTCATGCCTAATCTCTGCTCTGTGATCACCATCATAAGATCCCTCGGGGTTCCAACATAGTGTCTTCATTTTTGCTTTTTTTTTTTTTTTTTTGAGACAGTGGCTTTCTCAAAGCCCTGGCTGGCCCAGAACTTTTGGTGTGGACTATGCTATCCTTGAATTCACAAAGATCCATTAGCCTCCACCTCCCCAGTGTTGGGACTAAAGGTGTGCACCACCAAGCCTGAAATCATCCCCAATTCTTAATCTAGTCTAATAGCCATAATTTAAAAAAACAACAGCTTAGCCTCTATTCTCTCCAACTTTTTTTTTTTACCATTGACAAATATAATGAAGAAATAGCCTAAGAAACAGTATCCCAAGACCATGTAAATTTTTTTCTTATTTCATGTGTATGGGTGTCTTGACACTACATGCATGTCAGAAGGTCAGGAGTAGGTGACAGATAGCATGTCATTACAGATGTCTGGGAACTGCCATGTGGGTGCTGGGAACCAATACGGGTCCTCTGCAAGAGCAACAAGAGCTCTCTCTTAACCTCTGCAAGAACAAGTGCTCTTAGCCTCTGAGCCATCTCTCTAGCCCTTGATCCTAGGGCCACTTGAATCCCTTCCTACTCTGCACAGTCGTGGAGAATGCTGTAGGGATTTTCTTTTCTATTCTCACAGAAAAACTGCTCAAGTCCAGCTTCAACAGGGTTCAGGTCCCAAAGAGGACGTGTGGTGTGGAGTCAGCAGGGGACTGAATGCACTTCTGAGGGTTCAGCAGCTCGCTCGCTCTCTCTCTCTCTCTCTCTCTCTCTCTCTCTCTCTCTCTCTCTCTCTCTCTCTCTCTCTCTCTCCTCTCTCTCTCTCTCTCTCTCTCTTCTCTCTGCAGAGACACTCTTTATTTGTATAGCATATTGACTGCATAAGTCATTTGTCAAGCATCAGAGCCCCGGATCTCATTTTCATTTTCCCATTAAATGTCTAAGGAGAAAACAGTCTTACCTGAAACAACATCTTTGGACACCATCAGTCAAATCGGATGCCACTAATTTTTCAAGGTCTGCAAAGCATAGGACCTTTTGTTTTTTACAATCTGTGTCTAGGCTGACTGCTCATGCAGTTACAATGTGTTAGACAGTCTGAAATTATTTTTCCCTTAACCAAGTTACATGCATGATCATTTGATGTTCTCTAAAATGCAGGCTTTAAAAAGTTCTCATAATAAGCATTTAACTGGCTGCTTATAGCATTTTTGTTGTTGTTCTCTAGTTTTATAGCAGAGGCATGTTGTTTTCAGTATGTTTCCAGAAAGGAAAATTCTGGTATCTCATTTTTTTCTTACTCCCTCAATATAAGCTCCAGTATAAGGCAATGGATATACTTGTAAGATCTTGTATGCAGAGCCGAGCCAGAAATTTCTCAGTATCTACCCTAGTGGTACCACGGTATTTGGGGCACAAGGCAGAGTTCCTGTGTGACTTTCAAGCCAAGGCCCCCGCCTCAAAGTTTTCTCTCAGAAACATGCATATATTTCCCCAGGGGCTGCATAAATAGAACTCCCTGTTATAAAACAACTGCTTGTAAAATGAAAGCAGAAGCTGGCACCCCTGAGATCACAGCACCCTCTGCTCAGGACTTGTGCCACAAGCATGCACCAAACAACAGTTCTTCCCTGTGCATTTCCATTTAAGAAGAGACTTTGAAATAAAGACTTGGAGTCACTCCGTGTGCATAGCTGACACCCGTGTTTATATAGGTTGTGCAGTGTTTTCAATGAAAATGTATTGAGTCCAAATAGGAGCCTGCCACTTAAGATCAGCAGATACTTGTTAAACAAGTGATGTTTGTTTGATATATTTTCTGTGGCAATGGATATATACATAACTTCTGCAGGAAAACTGTCTTTCAATTTGAACTGTAGACTTTTGGTCCAGCAGGATTTATGAAAAAGGTCATCACTGTATCTGAGGATGAAGAATGGAAGAGACTTTGAACACTGCTGTCTCCAACATTCACCAGTGGAAAACTCAAGGAGGTGATGATGGAGAGGGCATTTACTTATGGGTTGAATCCGAGACAGGGAGAAAATGAGCCCACGGTCCCTTTTCTAGGGTTGATCCTCTGATTTACAATTCATATAAGATGATCTTTGTCCTCATGCCCAGGGGATATATTATAATATCCACTGTAACATTCCACCCTTGCTTCCTGGATGGAGACGAGCTGTCTTTCTGGGACCTGAGTCTCCACACTTAGCTACAGATGCTGTGCTTTGTTTTTAGATGTTCCCCATCATCACACAGTATACGCTGGTGAAAAACTTGAGAAGAGAAAGGAAAGCCCGTCACCATGAAAGAGTAAGTGTTGGTGCAGCGATGGGACTGTAAGCACCTTAGTGTACGCTCAACTCTAGGAAAAGGCCATCTGCAAACCAACCACAGGTAAAGGCTCCATGTGTGAGTGTGATAGGAGCCTTGACCCCACTGATGATGCAGCAGGTGGTTCTGACTCTGGGGCTCCCTGCCTGGGTAGCTCAAAAACATGAGCTGCCTCAGATGCAGATGCTGATTCCCATGTCTCTCTCTCCTCAGCATCCTTGGAGCTTACAGCATGGATGTGATCACTGGTACACCATTTGGAGTGAATGTTGATTCCCTCAACAACCCACAGGATCCCTTTGTGCAGAAAGCCAAGGAGATCTTAACATGTGTGGATTTTCTTGACCCATTTCTTCTCTCTGTATGTAAGTAGCTACTTCCTCTCTTTTTTTGTCTTCCTCCCTCACATTCTTCAATCAAATAACATCATTCATCATTACTGAGATAATATACATATATGTATATATATAATACATAAATATACCCACTTACAACATGTAATTCAATTTTTGCTCTTACAAGGCAATGTGTATCCATCACGGTTGTCAAGCCAGGGAATATTTTATCCAAGAAAACCTGCACCTTCTCATTCCTCCTTGTCATCAGAAACACCAGTTCACTGTTCCTGTAGTTCTGTCTATTCCTGGCTTGCCATAAAAATGTAATATAAACATGTCACAGAATATGTAGAATTTAGTGACTAGCTTCTTCATTTAACATAATCCAACAGAACCATTTGTTTCCATCCCTATGTTCTGCAGACAAATCAAATTATGTGCCATCTTATTGTCATCAATTTATTTTTAGAATTGGGTGTTGCAAATAGGCTGTCATGGGACATTGACATCTGAGATTATGGTAGAACATTTGTTTTCATGTTTTCTGGGTAGGTGCTTGGTGTTGAATTAGTGAATTACATAAGACTTCTGTGCTCGACTTACTGAGCAACTGAGTTTTTTCTTATGCAGCATTTTTCTTTCTGGTTAGGTTTCATGAAGACTCCCTTCGAAACTTTGGGTTGTTGTTGTTTCATGATGTTCCCAGCCTCCCTAATGAAAATTCAGTAGTATACCGCCATGGATGTGGGGTTGTGCTTCTTCCAAGTGGTAATAATACTCCCCCATGTGGGAGATATTATTGTCTTTCTTAGATGAACATCTGTTCAAACTTCGCTCCTGTATAGCTGAATTGCTTATGTGCTTGTCATTGAGGTGTAAGATTGGCATGTGTATCATGAATAACAGTCATTTTTCTGACATATAAGTGGCATATTTTCTCTATTTTTAGATGTCTTTTAATGCTCTTCATGGGATCCTTTGGAGTACACATTTTAAATTTTTTTCTTCAGATTTTTTTTATTTGAATTAGAAACAGGATTGTTTTACATGACAATCCCAGTTCCCTTCTCCCACCCGTCCTCCCCTACCAACTGCCCAACTAAAACCCTACCTATCACATATCCTTTCTGCTCCCCTTGGAAGGTGAAGCCTTTCATAGGGTGTCATCAGAGTCTATCATATACTTTGGTATAGGGCCGACGCCCACCCCCATGTGTCTTGGCTCAAGGAGTATTCCTTCATATGGAATGGGCTCCCAAAGTCCACACCTATGCTAGGGATAAGTACTGAACTACTAGAGCAGGTCCAGTAGATTTCCGAGGTTTCCTCAATGAAACCCATGTTCCTGGGGTCTGGATCAGTCCCATGCTGGTATTCCAGCTATCAGTCTGGGGAGCAAGAGTTCCCCAGGTCAGCTGTTTCTGTGGGTTTCACCAGCCTGTCTGGACCACTTTGCTCTTCACTCTTCCTTCTCTGCATCTGGGTTTCAGTTGATTTCAGTGATTAGTTATGGGTGTCTGCTTCTACTTCCACCAGCTGCTGGATGAGGGCTATCGGGAGACATATAAGACAGTCATCAATCTCATTATCAGGGGAGGGCATTTAAGGTAGCCTCTCCTCTGTCGATTAGATCATTAGCTGGTGTTATCTTTGTAGATCTCCAGACTTTTCCCTAGGGCCTGATTTCTCTGTAAACCTAAAATGTCTCCCTCTATTATGGTATCTCCTTTCTTGTTATCTTCCATTCTTTGCCTGACTCAACCTTTGTGCTCCCTCATATCCTCTGCATCCCTCCTCTTCTCACCTTCTCATTCTCCTAGCTCCCTCACCCCTCTTCTCGTGCTCCCAAATTGCTCAGGGGATCTTGACCCTTTCCCCTTCTCCAGGGGACCATGTATGTCTCTCCTAGGGTCCTCCTTGTTTACTAGCTTCTCTGGCAGTGTGGATTGTAGGCTGGTAATCCTTTACTCTGTCTAAAATCTGCATATGAATGAGTACATACCATGTTTGTCTTTTTGTGATTGGGTTACCTCACTCAGAATGGTTTCTTCAAGTTCCATCCATTTTCCTGCAAATTTCAAGATGCCATTGTTTTTTGGTTTTTTTTTTTTTTCTGTTGAGTAGTACTCCATTGTGTAAATGTACCACATTTTCTCTATGCATTCTAAGGTTGAGGGGCTTCTAGGCTCCTTCCAGTTTCTAGCTATTATAAATAGTGCTGCTATGAACATCGTTGAACAGATGTCCTTGTTGTATGAATGTGCTTCTTTTGGGTATATGCTTCTTTTGGGAATTGCTGGATCTTGTGGTAGACTGATTCCCATTTTCTTGAGGAGTCACCATTCTGATTTCCAAAGTGGCTGTACAAGTTGGCACTCCCACTAGCAGTGGAGGAGTGTTCCCCTTTCTCCACATCCTCTCCAGCATGAACTGTCAGTGGTGTTTTTGATTTTGGCCATCCTGACAGGAGTAAGATGGTATCTCAGAGTTGTTTTGATTTGCATTTCCCTGATGGCTAAGGATGTTGAACACTTTCTTATGTGTCTTTCAGCCATTTTAGATTCCTCTATTGAGAATTGTCTATTTAGTTCTGTACCCCACTTTTTAATTGGATTGTTTGGTGTTTTGGAGACTAGCTTCTTGAGTTCTTTGTCTATTTTGGAGATCAGCCCTCTGTCAGATGTGGAGTTGGTGAATATCTTTTCCCAGTCTGTGGGCTACCATTTTATCTGGCTGACTTTGTCCTTTGCCTTACAGAATCTTCTGAGTTTCAGGAGGTCCCATTTATCAACTATTGATCTCATTGTCTGTGCTACTGGTGTAATGTTCAGGAAGCAGTCTCCTGTACCAATTAATTCAAGGGTATTTCCCACTTTGTCCTCTAAAAGCTTCAGTGTAGCTGGATTTATGTTGATGTCCATTTGGACTTAAGTTTTGTGCAAGTCGATAGGCTTGGGTCTATCTGTAGTCTTCTATATGTCCACAACCAGTTATGCCAGCACCATTTGTTGAAGATGTTCTCTTTGTTTCATCATATAAATTTGGATTATTTGTCAAAAATGAGGTGTTCATTGGTGTGTAAGTTAATATCAGGGTTTTCAACTCTATTCCATTGGTCTACCTGTCTATTTTTGTGCCAATACCAAGCTGTTTTCAGGATTATAGCTATGTAATAGAGCTTGAAGTCAGGGATGGTGATACCTCCAGAAGTTCCTTTATTGTACAGGGTTGTCTTGGCTATCCTGGGTCTTTTGTTTTTCCATAAAAAGTTGAGAATTCTTCTTTCAAGTTCTGTGAAGAACTGTGTTGGAATATTGATGGGTATTGCATTGAATCTGTAGATTCCTTTTGGCAAGATTGCCATTTTTACTATGTTGATCCTACCTATCAAAGAGCATGGGAGATTTTCCATTGTCTGGTATCTTCTTTAATTTCTTTCTTTAGGGACTCAAAATTCTTATGGTATAGGTCTTTCACTTTTTTGGTTAGTGTTACCCTGAGGTATTTTATGTTGTTTGTGGCAATTGTAAAGAGTGATGTTTCTCTGATTTCTTTCTCCACCAATGTATCATCGGTATATAGTAGGGCTACAGATTTTTTTGAGTTAATCTTGTATCCTGCCACTTTGCTTAGGGTGTTTATCAGCTGTAGGAGTTCCCTCGTAGAGTTTTTTGGGTCACTTTTGTAAACTATCATATCTTCTGCAAATAGTGAGAGTTCGACTTCTTTTCCGATTTGTATTCCCTTGATCTCCTTTTGTTGTCTTATTGCTCTAGCTAGAACTTCAAGGACAATATTGAAGAAGTATGGAGAGAGTGGACAGCCTTGTGTTGTCCTCAATTTTAGAGGAATTTCATTGAGTTTCTATCCATTTAATTTGATGTTGGCTGTTGGCTTGCTGTACACTCCTTTTACTCTGTTGAGGTATGTTCCTGTTATGCCTGATTTCTCCAAGACCTTTATCATGAAGGGTTGTTGGATTTTGTCAAAGGTTTTTTCTGCATCTAGTGAGATGATCATGTGCTTTTTTTTTCCCCTCAGTCTGTTTATATGGTGGATTACATTGATGGATTTTCGAATGTTGAACCATCCTTGCATCCCTGGGATGAAGCCTACTTGATCGTGGTGGATGATTTCTCTGATGTGTTCTTGGAATCGATTTGCCAGTATTGTATTGAGAATTTTTGCAACAATGTTCATGAGGGATATTGGTCTGTAATTCTCTTTCTTAGTTGTGTCTTTGTGTGGTTTGGGTATCAAGGTTATTGTAGCATCAGCCGGGCATTGGTTGCGCACGCCTTTAATCCCAGCACTCGGGAGGCAGAGGCAGGCGGATCTCTGTGAGTTTGAGACCATCTGGTTTACAAGAGCTAGTTCCAGGACAGCCTCTAAAGCCACAGAGAAACCCTATCTCGAAAAACCAAAAAAAAAAAAAAAAAAAAAAAAAGGTTATTGTAGCCTCCTAAAAAGAGTTTGGCAATGTCCCTTCTGCTTCTATTGTGTGGAACATTTGGAGGAGTATTGATATTAGCTTTTCTTTGAATTTCTGGTAGAATTCTGCAGTGAATCCATCTGGCCCCAGGCTTTATTTGGTTGGGAGACTTTTGATGACTCCTTCTATTTCCTAGAGGTTATAGGTCTGTTTAAGTTGCTTATCTGTCCTTGGTTCAACTTTGGTAAGTGATATCTGTCCAGAAAATTGTCCATTTCCTTTAAATTTTCAAATTTTGTGGAGTACAGGTTTTCCAATATGACCTGAAGATTCTCTGGATTTCCTCAGTGTCTGTTGTTATGTACCCCTTTGCATTTCTGATTTTGTTAATTTGCATGTTCTCTCTCTGCCTTTTGGTTAGTTTGGATAAAGGTTTGTGGATCTTGTTGATTTTCTCGAAGAACCAACTCTTTGTTGCATTGATTCTTTGAATTGTTTTCTTTGTTTCAACTTTATTGATTTCTGCCCTCAGTTTGATTATTTCCTGGCATCTACTTCTCTGGGGTGAATTTGCTTCCATTTGTTCTAGAGCTTCAGCTGTGATGTCAACTCTCTGGTGTGACTATTCTCTAGTTTCTTAATGTGAGCACTTAGAGCTATGAACTTTCCTCTTAGTACTGCTTTCAAAGTTTCCCATTAGTTTGGGAATGTTGTGTCTTCATTTTCATTGAATTCTAGGAAGTCTTTAATTTCTTTCTTTATTTCTTCCTTGGCCCAGGAATGGTGCAATTGTGTGTTGTTCAATTTCCATGAGTTAGTAGGTTTTCTGTAATTTGTGTTGTTTTTGATTTCTAACTTTAAAGCATGGTGGTCTGATGAGACACAGGGGATTATTCCAATTTTTTGTACCTGTTGAGATTTGCTATGTTGCCAAGTATGTGGTGGATTTTTGAGAAGGTTCCATGTGATGCTGAAAAGAAGGTATTTTTTTGTGTGTTTGGATGGAAAATTCTATAGATGTCTGTTAATCCCAATTGGGTCATAACTTCTGTTAGTTCCTTTGTCCCTTTGTTAAGTTTCCGTCTGGTGGTCCTGTCCAGTGGTGAGAGTGGAGTGTTGACGTCTCCCACTATAAGTGTGTGAGGTCTTATTTGTGATTTGAGTTTTAATAATGTTTCTTTTACGAATGTTGTTGCCTTTGTATTTGGGGCATAGATGTTTAGAATTGAGACTTCTTCCTGATGGACTTTTCCTGTGATGAATATGAAATGACCTTCTTCATCTTTTTTGATTGATTTTAGTTTGAAGTCTAACTTGTTAGATACTAGGATAGCTACCCCAGCTTGTTTCTTGGGTCCATTTGATTGCATTAGGTTGGGAAAGTTTTCTTCTATGATTTTGTTGAATATGTCTTCTGCTCCTTTGAGTTGGGTTTCTTCACCTTCTTCTATACCTATTATCCTTAGATTTGGTCTTTTCACGGTCTTTTCATATTTCCTGGATATTTTGTGTTAAGGTTTTTTTGGACTTAAAATTTTCTTTGCTTAATGAATTTATTTCATCCAGTTTATCTTCAGCATCTGAGATTCTGTCTTCCATGTCTTGTATTCTATTAGTTATGCTTGCATCTGTGGTTCCTGATTGTTTACTCAGCTTTTCCACTTCTAGCATTCCCTCAGTTTGTGTTTTCTTTATTGTCTCTATTTCAGTTTTCAGGTCCTGAACTGTTTCCTTCAGCTGTTTAATTGTATTTTCTTGGCTTTCCTTGATTTCTTGCATCTTTTGGTTTGTCTTTTCTTTCATTTCTCTGAAGGATTTTCTGATTTCCTCTTTTAGGGTCTCTATCATCTGCATGAGTTGTTTTTAAGGTTGCTCTCTTCTGCTTCTTCTGTGTTGGGGTGTTCATGTCTTGCTGGTGTAGAGTCCCTAGACTCTGGTGGTGTCATATTGGTTTTCCCGTTGTTGGATGTGTACTTATATTGTTGTCTTCCCATCTCTTCTTCCAGTGGGTACAGGTGGTGTCACTTCCTTTCCTGGTGTGTATGGGTCCGGGGTTCTCTTCAGGTGGGTGCAATTGGCTCCAATACTCTGATGGGTCCCAAGGTGGGTGCAGGGAGGTTGAGGCACTCGCTCTCCAGGTGGGCGAGAGCAGGACTGTCACAGAGATGTCTGCAGACTCTGGGTTGCTTGGTCCTCAGGGGTCGAGTCTTCCTGTCTGCAGACCCTTGGGCAGGAGTTCCCAGAGTGGGCAGGCAAAAGTTGGGCCTAAGCAGCTCACCTCTGGCACTCTCTGCACGCTGCACTCCGCACTGCCTCTGCACTCTCTGCACTCTGTGGGGGCCAGAATAGCCCAGCGATCTCAGCAGAGTCAGGGTCCCTGGGTCTTCAGGACCGATTCAGTCTGCCTGTAGACCCTGGGGCGGGATTTCCCAGAGTGGGCAGGTGGAAGTTGGCCCCAAGGCAGGGGCCAATGCAGCTCACTCTGCACTGTTTTGGGGCTGGAATTCTTAAAATTTTTATGACATACAATTTTATAATGTGCTGTGATTTAATTTCCAAATCACACGGTCAGAGCTGAGGTCATGAACATTATTATGGGCATTACATTCCTTAAAACCTCTTTCTTTTCTATGTAGACCTAGTTGTTCTGGAACTTACTATATAGACCAGACTAGCCTTGAACTCACAGAGATCCACCTGCCTCTACATCTAGAATGCTGAGATTAAAGGCGTGTTGTCACCATGCCCATCTTAGACCTAGTTCTTTCACTTTTTTAAAAATTGTATTCATTGTCATAAAATATATTCCTACCTCTCTTTTTGTTGAGACAGGGTTTCGCTGTGTAACACCTCTTGCTGTCCTGGAACTCACTTTGTAGGCCAGGCTGACCTTGAACTCAGAGAGATCCACCTGCCTCTGCCTCCCAAGTGCTGGGATTAAAGATGTGTGCCACCACTGCCGGGCAACTTACTTCTTTCTTTTAAAAGATTTTATTTATTTATTATGTATACAACATTCTGCTCCCATGTATATCTGCACACCAGAAGAGGGCACCAGATCTCATAATGGATGGTTGTGAGCCACCATTTGGTTGCTGGGAATTGAACTCAGAACCTCTGGAAGAGCAGTCAGTGCTCTTAACCTCTGAGCCATCTCTCCAGCCCGCCCACCTGTTTTTGTTTTTGTATTTTTAGCCAAAATCCTGTAACTTTCTTTTCCTTTAAGGAAAATCATCTGACATTTACTAATAGGTGAGGTATTTGTCCTACTTACTCATGCTGCCTCTGTGACAAAACCCCTTCAGGAGAGGGTTATTCTGACCCACAGTTAGCTGTCTGTCTTGGCATTAAAGTCCTGGGGACAGTAGAGAGAGGCTGATGGTCGCATGGCGTTAGTAGTCAGCTGAACACTGGTGCTTACCTCACAGTTGTCTTTTTACTAATTTAGGATCCAGGCCATGAAATGTCCCACCCACAGTTAAGATGGGTCTTCCCACATCCGTGAAGATAATCCCTCAAGGGGATGCCCAGTCTTGTCTCCTAGGCAATCCTAATCCTGTCAATATTAACCACAGTATTGCTTTTATGCTTATAAGTCTGTATGAGGACAATGTGTGGTGGCTAGAACTACACATTTGTGCTGGTGAGTCTGCTCTAACAGGGCAGTGGGCCACATGTGGGCATCAGAGTGGAACTCAGTCCCAGTGACTCTGGACTGCCTTTCTCTGTTCTTCCCGAGACAGCTGGAGGCACCATTTTAATTTCTTCTCAACTCTGATGTTCTGCTTTCATCTTCCTTATCTACACTGTTCTTTTCCTTTTAGCTCTGTCTGACATGGAGATCACAGCCCAGTAGGTTATTTTCATTCTTGCTGGTATGAAGCCACAAGCACCTCCATTGCCTTCATCGTGTATACCTTGGCCACCGACCCTGATGTGCAGAAGAAACTCCAGGATGAGATTGACAGAGCTCTGTCCAGTAAGATGATAAAATGGTTCCCAGAGGGGCTGGAGAGATGGCTCAGAGGTTAAGAGCACTGACTGCTCTTCCAAAGGTCCTGAGTTCAATTCCCAGAAACCACATGGTGGCTCACAACCATCTGTTATGAGATCTGGTGCCCTCTACTGGTGTGCAGATATACATGGGAGCAGAATGTTGTATACATAATAAATAAATAAAATCTTAAAAAAAAAAAATGGTTCCCAGAGAGGGAGGGCAGAGGTAAAGGATTAGCAAGAACAAGTCTCATCACTGGCAATGAGAATGTTGACTTCCACCCAGCAAAAGTCTAAGAGAAACAAAGGGAGGGACATAGGCGATGAATGTGACCTGTAAAAATACACAATCTTTAATACAGTGCTGGCTCTGGTGTATCTGTTATAACAATAATACCAAGTAAGAGACACCAGAAAACCTGTGTGGCACTTGAGAATAGGCACCAGTTCCCTAGGTGTCTGGACAGTTATCTCTGTTGATGTCCTCAGGATGCTGTCCCAAACACCTGTGGTACTAGGCTGGCCTTCACTGGTCTCGGTAGGCTAACACTACTCTACTTTAAATGGCTCTACTGTCCAGTTCAATGGCATGCCATTAATGTATGTGGGTGTGTGAGTCAACTAGGGGAGTCTTTTCTTTCCTGTGGTTTTGATAGTGTATCAGACTACTTCCTGTCTGAAGCCCTGAGTGCAGTTAGCATCCTTTTCATGATTTCTTGGAGTGTCAGTGCCCTCTGCTGACCCTAGATTGCATTACAGTCAGTATGCTGGACAGGTTCTCTCAGGGAGGCTCCAGATTGTACCCAGCTGCTAACAGCCTAGAGAGGTAAGAAAGATATGGAAATCAATGGAATGTTCTTTCCTAAAGGGACTGTAGTTATGGTACCAAACGATCCTCTTCATCAGGACTCTGAGTACAGGCCAGAGCCTGAGGAGCTCTGCCCTGAAAGGTGCAAAGATCTTGGGAAATGGTCCTCACTAGGAACTAGGCAGCCTACTAGAAATGGTATATATTTTAGTTTGCATCCCTTTGCATCCATATGTGTTTTTGGAATTAAACCTTATAAAATTACAAAGTGATAATTATTTGTGCTGCAAAAAGAGACCAGAAAAAAGGTATTCATGCCATTCGGAGAATCAAAATGTTAACATTAACACCATTAATAGTGAAGTATGTCCTCAAGTAGTTATTGGTAGGTTTGTAAAGGTTTTTCAAAACCTAGTATATTTTAGTTGTATTTTGAATCACTAATCACTTAAACACTAGCCTGTTGTGGAATATTACTTTAACTATGTATAGGTGTGTTGCATTTGTTTGTGCTGCATTTGTTTAACAATGTAAAGATGTGTTGCTTTGCCTGCCTAAGGTACACGATTTGTCTAATAAAAAGCTGAATGGTCAATAGCTAAGCAGTAGACGGATGGTTGGTGCTGGCAGGCAGAGAGAACAAGGAGGAGGAGGAACCATGGGTCAAGGCTGAGGCGGGTGGGGGGCAGAGTAGAGAAGAGAGAAAGATGCAAAGAGAGAGGGAGATGCCTGGGGCCAGGCAGCAAGATTGGGAAGAAGCAGGAGTATAGAACACACAGGATGAAAGAAAGGTAAAAAGCCCCATGCAAAATGTAGATGAAGAGAAACAGTTTAAATTAAATTATAAGATTTAGTGGGACAAGTATAATATGGCCAAACATTCCTAACTAATAATGAGTCTCTGTGTCATGATTTGGGAGCCTGCTACACTAACCTATGCACCACATCTTGCAATATACACATTTGTCTTATTTGGTGACTAGGCAGCAGTTGATATAAGTGATAGAGAATTTACAGTTGTAGGATTCTTGTTTTTTTCTTTTCATGTATTCTGTGCTGGTCCCTAAACTTGCCATTAGCTTTAGGAACTTTTCCCATAGTCTGACTGATTGCAAATTGCCTTCTTGAAGGTTGAGGCAGCAGCATACTTTTCACTCTAATTATGACCTTTCAGAGTAGATGACACACCCATCCCAGAGAGAATTTTGCTATTTTAAAGATACCTTTCCTGTCTAAAAGCACTCAGCTCAGCTCGGCTCAGCACCAGAGGCCCCTCTATTTTAAGGGACATAGAAAGACCTTTAGCTCACACCTCTTTTCTAAATCTGTATTTATTTTTATGTGTATGGGTGTTTTCCTGCATGTATGTCTCTGCAGCACATGTATACCTGGTGCCTGAAAAGGCCACTAGAGGGTGGCAGAGACCTGTGCTGGGAATCACATCCAGGCCAGCTGGACAAGAATGGTCTTAACTGCTGAGCCATCCCTCCACCTGAGACTTGCAGTACTTACAGTGAGACATCTGCAGCAGGGGTTCAGTTGCAAGTCCACAAATGTATGCTGCGCCCTCCTGGTTGAGAGGTGTGAGAACTCCAAACAGGGAGCTCTTGGGGTCTTTATGTCCCATAGCCTCGGTTTCATCCCTGCTGTGACTCCAGGTTCAGAAGGAGAACAAGGGCAGCGTTGATCCTTATGTATACCTGCCCTTTGGGAGTGGACACAGGAACTGCACTGGCATGAGGTTTGCCCTCATCAGCATGAAACTGGCTGTCATCAGCGTCCTGCAGAACTTCACCCTCCAGCCTTGTGAAGAAACACGGGTGAGGCCAAAACCTCAACAAACTCTATTTAACTGGGTTTTTGTTTGTTAATTTAGAGTTTTACCTACAGAAAGAGAAAATTATCATCATTTTATGATGCCTTTATGGAATAAAGGATTTGAGTAACATGTGACCCAGGAGCTTTAAAGTCCTTCCATTCTGGAGCAGTAAGTCTGTCTGGAAAAAGCACAGAGAAATCATTTAGAGTCCATGCAGATCCCTGCAACATGACTAGTACAGTGGCTCTGAGATCAAGTCCAGGTTAAACTGTGTGACTAACTGGAGATGGGAATCTGTTGCACACTCATAGCACGGAATGATCACCTTGCCGTGGTCTGTGAGTGGTGGGCTTCGCCAGGAACTAAGTTCCCAGGAGTCAGGGGCTTCCCAGCACTGGCTGTGCTTTTCACTTTGTGACTTTAAAAACTCCCTGTGCCTAGTCACCTGAGATTCACGGAGATACACGAAGATAGTTTACCGGACTGTGGCTTCGGAGATCTGTACTGGCTGCAGTGCTCACTGATCCGAGCACTATTCTATTATATAAAGAACGTCAACCCCTCCGGGCCATCCTGACCCCTTGCTCTCACATTTTCTTAACTGTGCTACATGAGACTTCTTTCATGTTCTCTTAAATCTGTCTGCTACCGTCTCACGGGTTCCTCCTGTCCTCATACTTCAAGTTGAACTAGACAGCTAAACCAGTCGAGTTGAGCTAACTGGCCACGGCCCATCTACTCCTCTGCTCCAGTGCTCTCTGCTGGCTCTTTTCATCACTAAGTCCACCCACCCAATTTTGCTCTCTGCATTGAAGAAATGTTTTTGAATTTCACCTGATTTTGGTTTCTTAGTTACTCTACCAAGACGGCTTTGGTGGAAAGGCAATGAATGTCTTAAATATACTTTAAGGAGTATTTTACATCTGTTCTGGACATCTTAAGTATACATTTAATCAATTTTTAATTTTTATATTTAAAATATTGTTTGTATAAGCATACATGGGTATATGTGCCTATCTTTCTGTATGTCTGGAAAAAATACATGCATGTTATTTAAAAGCAAACAATACATTTAGAGAAGTTGAAGCACTGGCCTCCTCCACAAACTTAAGGAATAACTGACTTTAGTTTCAAATAATGCAATGAATGATAAGGCTATTTCTAAACTCATGTATGTAGCAAGCAGTCCTCCCATCGGTTGTCTTTTCTTTGTAGGTCATTAGAGAGAGGTGGTTATCACCTCATTTGTCACCTCAGGCAGCTGTGTAGCCATCCTGTTTATGCATACAGAGGTTGAGAAAGATGGACAAAGACTTTAACCTTGAACGCAGGCAGGTCTCAAGCTGCAGTCACCCATAAGCTGACATTCTTCAGTTTCCTTGATACCCTGTTTTCCTTACCCTCTACAGACACCAGCTTACTTTGTGGGCATTGTCCCTTCTCCCATAAGACTGAAGAGACTGAGAAGTATGATTGCATTGGTGAAAACACTGAATGACTCAGAGTTCAGCATTCATACTGCTTGGGGGCTAAGAGTAGATGTTAGGAAACAAGGCTCAATGCTCCCTGCAGGTCTTTCCCACCATTACACTGAATGTGCACAACTGGCCTGAGACACTGAATCGGGGCCATAGAGGTGCAGTGATAGCCATCTGTCCAGGGTTACCTTGTAGGGGTCAACAGTGTAACTTTAACTTTATACTGCCCATCAAAAAACAGCCTTCCACATACTTCAAGTGTGATCTAAAGTTTTAAAACTCAGCCTTTTCACTTCAATTTGAATCAAAGAAGAACACAAGTCAATAAATATATCCTTATCCTTCCCCCTCAATTCTACATACAATAGTTACTCCAAAGTGACTTTCTTGAATCAACAGAGAGACTTCAGTGTCTTTACCGCCCAATCCTAATGAAGATGTATGTATATTAAGACACATGAAGCCAAAAGTGGTTTTTTTGTTTTGTTTTTCTGTTGTTGGTTTTTCGAAACAGGGTTTCTCTGTGTAGCTTTGGAGCCTATCCTGGAACTCACTCTGTAGACCAGGTTGGCCTCGAAATCACACAGATCCACCTGCCTCTGCCTCCCAAGTTCTGGGATTAAAGGCAGGAGCCACCAACACCTGGTATCAAAAGTGTTTTTCGTATATAAAGTACCACTGTCCTGAATGTATTTGTTCTGCTTTAGCTCTGTGATTGCTGTTTCATTTGTTGCTTCTCAATGTGCTTCTTCAACTACATGAATACTCCTGAAATTAAGCAAGAAAACAATTTTTCAACCAGAAAAGCCCAGCATCCTGAAAGTTGTGGCAAGATAAAAATCACAGAGTATGGATTTCCCTCAAGATTTCTGTGTTCTTCTAGGAGGCTGTGCCAGGAAACATCCAAGAATCTAATTTGCCTCTGAATTAAATCAGCTTAATTGCCTTGATTATTAGGTGGTCAGTAATTTACCGAGCATGCTCAGTGTTTGTGGTATCACATATCCGTGGTTAAGTCAATGATAGATACAAAGATTTTTCTCTGATTCTAAGGGGACCATCCCCATCGAACTCCAGTTTGCTATCTGCATTCTGATTGTAATAAGCATTTCCCTATAATTTTATCAATCATTTTCAATGAAATGGGAAGTATTGTAGTGATTCTGGCAATAAATATGTATCAAAAGTTGTTTATAATATTAAATAGAAATAATCTTTCCAAAAATATATGGTGTCTTTCTATACATCAACAGGGACACTAAAACAGAGTCCATGAAAATGAGAAATAGCATTTCTGACTATAGTCACTCCTTGTTTGGATCTATTTTGGTCTCCATTCGACTTCTCAGAATTCAGTGATGTTCACTTTGATTTGGCACATTGTTTTAAGTTTTATTTACAGGTTATTGAATTTTCAAGCCTTTTAACTATAACTAAAATGGGGTCTAAAGAGATGGCTCAGCAGTTAAGAACACTGACTGCTCTTCCAGAGGACGCAGGTTGAATTCCCAGCAACCCCATGGTGGTGCACCTGTCTGTAACTCCAGTTGCAGGGTATCTGATACCCTCACACAGACATACATGCAGGTAAAACGCCAATGCACTAAAATAAAAATAAACAGTTAAAAAATAACTAAGATGAAGCTAGGCATTGGTGGCGCCTTTAATCCCAGCACTCAGGAGGCAGAGGCAGGCGGATCTCTGTGAGTTTGAGGCCAGCCTGGTCTCCAGAGCGAGTGCCAGGATAGGCTCCAAAGCTACACAGAGAAACCCTGTCTTGAAAAAAAAAAAAAGAGAGAGAGAAAGAAAGAAAGAAAGAAAGAAAGAAAGAAAGAAAGAAAGAAAGAAACGCAAAAAAACTAGCCAGGCAGTAGTGGCACATGCTTTTTAGTCCCAGCACTTAGAAGACAGGCAGATGAATCTCTTGAGTTCAAGGATAGCCTGGTGTACATAGATAGTTCCAGAACAGCCAGGGCTACACAAAGAAACCTTGTCTCAAAAAACATGAAAACAAAACAACCCCCCCCAAAAAAAAAAAACAAAGACAAAAACAAAATAACAACAACAGCAAAACAAAACAAACTAAAAATCCCAAACCAAAATGCCATCACTCTATCACTATGCTCATCAGGTCTGATGATGGTGGGACTAGAAAGAAGGGATTCAGTTTCTTCATTAAGAAGACATTTGGTGTCTAGTGTGAAAAGGTAAGAGAGAATCACATATTCCTGGAGGAGACTAGAACCAGCCACCACCTGAGTAAAGGAAAGAATGCTGACACACCACAGATACAGGGATGCCAGTTTAGATATCTTGCCCAAAGTCTCAGAGAGCTCATACATACATACATTCAGTATGTCCTTTCTAGGGGCAAAAGATTAAATCCAGCATCTGTTTCTTATGTGGAGTGATGGAAGTTTTGTTTTGCCTCTAACCTGATTAGTTGGGAAAATTATGAGAATAAATAAAAGGTAGGGGTAAAAGAAAGAAAAAAAACTTGGTATTTTGTTGGGTATATTTGAATGCTTGGTTTCCAGTTTGTGGGAAGGATTAGATGTGGCCTTGATGTGGAGGTGTGTCACTAAGAAGTGGACTTTGAGGTTTCAAAAGCTCACACCAGGTCATCTCTCTCTGCTGCCTGTGGGTCAGCTTCTTGTCCAGCACCATGTCTGTCTGCATTCTGCCATGCCCCCCAGTGAGATAAGAGTGCACTAAACCTCTGAAACTTAAGCAAGTCTCCAGTTAAATTCTTTTCTTCAAATGAGTTGCTGGAGCGGTGGTGGCTCATGCCTTTAATCTCACACTCCTTCTGAGGCAGAGGCAGGGGCAGGGCAGGAACAGGGGGGGCAGGGCAGGGGCAGGGGCAGGGGCAGGGGCAGGTGAATCTCTGAGTTAAAGGCCAGCCTGGTCTACAGAGAGAGTTCATGATCAGTACTTTTTTGTAGAACCTTTGGTTTTCTGCATCCTACTTGTTGATTGTGTAAAGACACCCCTTTGTGAGTGCTGGGATTGAAGGCATGCGCCACCAAAGTCCGGTCTAATTTTTGTGTTTTCATGTGTTTGTGCTCATGTATGTGGAAGCCAGATGTCATCTCAAGTGTCTTCCTTAACTGTTCTTTGCTTTACTTTTAAGACAGGATCTCTTACTGAATCAATTTGGCCAGATTGGATGACCAGTAAGCCCTGTCTGGGGAATCTGTCTGTCGCTGTCTCCCAACCCTATGAGTACAGGCATACACCACTATGCCCAGCTTTTACATGGCTGCTAGTGATGGAACTCAGGTCTTCATGGTCTCCCAGCAAGCGTCTTATTGACTGAGCTATCTCCATAGCCCCAAGGGTACTGTTTTATTGTAACACTTCCTTTATGGTTTGTTTCCATGTCTCCCCATTCTACTGTGTCCCAAATGTGGTTCCAGAGAAATCTTCTTTAGACATGAAAAAATACCCTGGCACTTGTCCCTAAAATCATTGAGGGATAATTGTTGTCATATAACAGCTACAAAATGAAATGAAAATCTCTTAATTAGTCTGATGCATAAAGGCTTTCAAACCAGGCCCTAATCAACCTTCTTTGACTCATGCCCCATAAACCTACAAAAGTCATTTACCCCAAAGTCCTAACTTTAACAAAAATCTTTCCCTTTGGTGGACATACCCTGTGTTATTTCTGGGCATACAACTAACCTTACAAATTGAACATAATCACTAACTGAAAAGAAATGTTAAATATGGAGGCATTTCTAAACCTCTCAGGATTTGACATGAAGTATTTTCTTGTAGTTTGCCCAAGTGGTACTCCACACATGAAAGAGACCTCTGTCATATATTCATAAGCAAACACCAAAGTAAAAATTGATTTGTTCCTTCTAAGAGCAAATATCTTTCCATGAAGACAGAGACTTGGTTTGTCTGTCACCTTGTGAACCCTCAGCACCTGTCACTTCACTTGCCACCCCATGTGGAATTAAGTACTTGGGAGTAAATAGCCACAATGGAACAACAGAGAGAAATGAGCTCACACACAGTCTTTCACATTTACTGGTAGAAATAGACTTTTAATGCATACTTTGTATTTATATAAACTCTACGGTTCTTTAAAGGCTTTTGTTTCATTTGGAGCTTTTTGGCATCCAAATTAACATATTTTCTATGCATTTCACTACTTAATAGATTTTAAAATATTTTAAATTTTAAAACTAAATTTGAGAAGTCAAGCATGCTGTAAACCCAACCTAACCCCGAGAAGTGTTTGTACTTCTAAAAAAGTCACAAAAAGGATGAACTTAAACTATGTCATAAAATTTTCCACATTCCATTTACGAACAAAGAAATACTAGGTTCGTTATTATATATCGCTCGTTCTCTAGTAAGTCAGATTGTCAGACACGCTTCAGTAAACAATCTCTATTTTAACCTGGATCTTAATTCACTTCCTCTTAAAGATGATCTTGTCAATGTTAACCCTGTGTCATATGCAATCTAAGCCCCAAAGCTTAAGTAAGTTTCAAACTTGTAGTTTTTCATGTGGATATGTTCACCACAGTTACATATCTGCATACACACATACAGTGTGCTACGTGTTAAATTATTTCAAGTAACTTAAGTATATCTAGCAGACATTCAGCCAAACAGTCTACAAAGACTCAGACAGTAGTGTCCAAACATAGCACTGAGCTGAAACTGGAAAACCCCAGCAAAACCTACTGCAGTATTAAGAGAAAGAATCAAGATTCCTAACATACTGAGTTGTGCAGATACAAAAGTGCTTAGCATGACAAAATTACCAAAATAAAAACATTTTGAAGGTTATTTGGTTCTAGCAATATTAACTATTCTTTACTTTTGGATAATTTAACATCTGCATTTTAAATTTTATATAAACAACCTCTTTGTAACAAGTTTTTTAAAAAAAGCACACAAAAAATAGTGCAAACTATAATTTGACAGGTTTTTCATCTTGGTTACCTCATCACAAGTAACTCAAGAAGTGTTGACTATGTGGCTCCAATAACATACAGTACTGACCAGATCCCGTCATATCACCCATTGTTTGCAGCCCCAAACTCTAAAACAGGCTGCCGGCAGACAGGACAGGTGCAGTTCTCCGACAACCAGCGATCGATACAGTGAATGTGAAATTCATGTAGACAAGGCAGCTGCCGGAGCTTGTTCCCAGCCACATAGTCGCTGATACACACACTGCACACTTTACCTAACTCACTGTCAACCCCGTTTTGTTCATAGCTCCTAGTAGAAAGATTGTCAATCTGCTCTTTGGTTAAGCCACGAATTGGATCATCATCGCCTTCATTCAGTAAGAAGAAATGAGCAAGGCGCAGTATGGGTAATGTCCCAGCCTCAACTACACTGTCTGCCCTTCGTAACTGCCTTCTATTCCTATTGCCACCATTTCTGACCTGTGGCGAGGCGGGCTCACTTACATCTAGCATTTCAGCACTGACATCTTGGGCCTGCCTGGCTTGTGAGGAACCTCCACCCTGCTGAGTGCTGTTGTTAGCCACATCCATGTTATTCAGTTCTAGGTACAGCTCTGGTAAACGCTGACCACTTCTTTGATTCTCTGACTCAGGCTCCACCTCCATTAGAGAACTCAGCTCTCCAAACCCAGTCATAATCTGCCTTAAAATTGACCGAAGAGCCACAGACGATGGCTCAACCACCTCGTTCTCAGAAATCCTCCGAAGAGGAACTGTTATGGTACTCACATAGGTTCGAACACCTGACCTCTCTAAATGAGAAATAGTTCTGTGAAAGCCCCCACTGTTGCTTTCCACTGTACTTTCTGCCAATCCTGCCCTAGATCGGGTTCTATTTGCAATGCTATCCCTATCTCTAGTTTCTCCAGGACGAATCCTCCTGACTTGCAGGTCTAGTGTGATTGCTGGATGGCGCTGTGTGGCAGCTGAGGACCTGCTGGATTCTCCTTCCTCTACTGTTATTCTTGACACAAGTCTTGAGTTGGACAGTGGCATATAAACAGTACCTCTGCGTGCTCTGTCTTGTTCTAAAAAGACTTGAGTGACACCTCTATGCCGAACAGACCTGACCCTACCAGTTTGCCTTTGGGAATTATGATAAACAGTAGCATCCTGTCTCTGAATTGGGGACCGGCTTCGACTACTGAAAGCGGGACGTAATCTTAATGGCTCTAATCTTTGGTTTGTGTTCCTCACTGTCACATTACTTCTAGCCCCATTTTCCCAAATATGTGCTGCTCCAAACCGCTGCCGTTCCCTTTGCCTGAGATTACTACCATCTGACTGGTTTGTGTGAGTGCCGATAACATTAGTGCGATGGCCACTAACTCTAGGAACACCAAGGGCTCCTCCAATTCCATTCCTTAACCTTCCCCTTGCTGAGAATGCTCCTCGAGCCGAGCCCTGCCCCCTTGCACCACGCCTACCCCCTGGACCACTGGAGTCACGACCATTGGAACTCAGGGAGGTTTGGCTTCTCGTTCGCATAGCCACAGGACTAGATGATCTTTGCTGCCTACGATCTCTAACACCTGACAGAGGAGTATCTGTATAATCCTCTCCATGAGGTTCAGAGCCTCTGTTGTCAGGGTTTATGTGGATTTCCAGGCTGAACCCAAACTCTCCACTGTTTGGGTTTGTTCGACTCACAGCTCTCCAACTTTGGTTCCCATTCTGTCCACTTCGAGTCACATTTCCAGTGCGCCGAAAAGTGTTTAGCCATCGGAGCAGAGAATCTTCATCTGAATTTTCTCTAAGGTTTTCTGAATCTGGAAAGTAAATCAAATCAACTTAAGGTCAATTTCTATAATGGTAAGACCTTATCTTTATTAAAACATTGTAAGAAAGACAGTTGTACTGAATTTAACAATATCTGCATTATTTCAATGAGTGAAAAAAAATCAAACTTTCTAAAAGTGTATTAAAAGCACATTAGAGAAATGAAAATGTGGGCCTATGATATCACTCAGTGGGTAAAGGCACATGCTACCAAGCCTAACTGACATGAGTTGAAGCCCCAGGACCCACATGGTAGAACTGCCAAACAAACTGTCTTCTGATACACATACATACAATTTCGTTTAAAGAAAAAGTCTACTTTCTAGACTCAAGTACCTTCACAAACTGACACCTTCCACAAGGTCCAGCCCAGACGTGAACCCCATAAAGCAATCTCCCCCTTGGGGGAGAGAGCTGTCCAACTCTGCAGGGGTAATGCTGACTCTCCCCTCAACCATACTCCACCCTTCTCCTGCTTTCAGAGCCCCACCAGCTACCTCCATCCATGCAGCTGGCCTACAGTGGATTTAGTGAAGGACCTCTTTCAACCCCTAAGAACTACCCTAGGTACTCAGGCCAACTTGAGATTCTGGCCCTGGATATTAAAGACACACAGTAAAAGACACATCTAACAATCTAACTCCAGACGCCCAGGGCTCACTGCAAAAACAAACTATAGAAAAAAAAAAAAAAACAAAAACAAAAAAACAAAAAAAACAAGACACTGTCTGCAAACAAAAACAAAATAAAAAACTAGCAATCCCATCAATGAAATGTTCCTGAGGAGGACCACTTACAACAAAATTTCAGCCATAGAAGTCAAAAGGAGAATTAAACACAATCAAAGAGTTCAAAGAATTCAAAGAGGTCAAGTATAAACATCTGAATGAATATGATGAGAGCACGAATAAACATATAGCTAAATGAAACAAAGATAACATGAAAATAGAATGTGAAAAATACAGAATATTAAAATCTAATCTGAACGCTAGAAATGAAATATTAGTCAATTTAGATGACAACACAGGAACATCAAAACTTGAAGACAGGCTAGAGGGATTGGATCATAAACTCAAAAAAAAAAAAAAAAAAAAAAAAAAAAAAAGCATGAACAGAACATACAGGATCTTTAGACACCATTAAAAAAAAATCAAATTTAATATGGGCATAAAAGAAAGAATTCCAGGTCAAAGGCATAGAAAACATTTTCAGCCAGCTGTGGTGGCACACACTGGTAGGATTTGCTGAAGGAAGCAGAGGCAGGAGGATCACAAGTTTGAGAAAACATTTTCAGTGAAATCTCAGAAGAAAATTTCCCAAATTTTGAGAGATGGTTTTAAACAACAAAAGCAGAAGAGAAGTGGCATAACACATTCAAGTTAAAACACCAAGGAGGGGGTATTAAAGCTGCAAGAGAGAAGGCCCAAGTCACATAAAGGCAGGCCCACCACAGTAACAGCTGGTTATTGGATAGAAACCATTAAAGCCAGTTAAATCTTGGAAAAACATTGCCAAAATTCTGAAAAATTATAAATGCCATAATATTATACCTAGGAAAACTCCTCTAATCTTCAGCACTTGGGAGGCAGAGGCAGGCAGATCTGTTTGTGTTCAAGACCAGCCTGGTCAACAAGAGCTAGTTCCAGGACAGCCTCCAAAGCCACAGAGAAACCCTGTCTCAAAAAAACAAAAACAAAAAACAATGTTCCATGATAAAAAAAGATTAAGCCAACTTGTGACCACTAAACCAACTCTACAGAGGATACTGGAAGGAATACTTTCGACTGAAGAGAAGGATACACACATTCCACAGATCAGACGAAATAAATAAATGATACCAGGATAATTAATCAAAATATGTTGAACACCAAAAATTCATCAAAAGAACAAAAATTAAAATACACCCTTCAATAATAAAGCTAAAGTGGTCTCAGTTCACCAATTAAAGACCATCAGACTAAATTAAAGACCTGGTTTCATCTTTTTGATTCCTCAAAGAATAATTTGCCTAGCCTTGAGAAAGACATCCCTTAGGGTAAAACAATGAGAAAAAGTACCCCAAGAAAATGGAACTAGGAAACAAACAGGTGTAGCTATTTTAACATCTGACAAAATAGATTTTAAACCAAAACTAAGCACAAGAGATAAAGGTCACATCACACTCTTTAACCTACCTAGCAGATACTACAATTCTAAACACATAAACCAAACACAGCTGTACCCAATTTCATAAAACGAAGACTATTGCCGGGCGTGGGTGGCTCATGCCTTGAATCACAGCACTAGGGAGGCAGAGACAGGCAGATCTCTGTGAGTTCAAGGCCAGCCTGGTCTACAAGAGCTAGTTCCAGGACAACCTCCAAAGCAATATAGAGAAACCCTGTCTCAAAAAAGAAAAAAAAGAAACAAACAAATATTTTAAAAAACACTATTAAATATAAAGCTACAGATTAATCTAACAGAGACACTGGCATTAAATAACATAAATCAAATGGACCTAAGAGACATTTATAGAACATTCCACCGAACTCTGAAGATTACACATTCCTCTCAGGGACTCATGGTACTTTGTACAAAATAGAGAGCACAGTAGGACACAATGCCTTCGTGAATACAAGAAAACTGAAATAACACCCATGTTCTGTATCACCACAAGATAAAGCTGGGCATCAAGAGCAAGGAAAATGCACAAAGTACAATCTCATGGAAACTGAACACGACATTGAGTGATGAATAAATGTGTCAAGAAGAAACAAGATGAAACAAATAATTTGAAGTGATACATAACTAGCAATGAGCTTGAAGTAGTAATTAAAAGCCTCTCAACTAAAAATCAAAAACAAAACCAAACAAACAAAACAACAGGACCAGATGGAATCTACAGAATTCTACCAGCTCTTCAAAGGAGCACTAACACCAATACTGTTCAAAGTATTCCACAACACAGAGGGAACTGACACACCCAAACTCTTTATGAAGCCAGTTTATTCTGATACCAAAACAAGAAAAGACACACACACAAAAGAGAACTAAGGCACAAATAGTACTCAAAATGGTTACGTTCTACTCGTTTCCTTGCCAAAGGGACAGAGAGGACAGTATTCTTGAACAGAGTGATCTCTGTGCTCTGGGTTTAATGCATCAGTGCCTCAGGCTACTCTCAATTTCCAAGCTGCTAGGACAGTAAGCACTGTGGAGCATGCCAAGCTAACAGCACTGCCCAAATCTGAGGAAGATTAAGAATAGCAACTCATTTTTTTTTCTCTAAAATTGCTTCATTTGAATACAGAACAGTAACTGGGATTGACTCTGCCCCCAAAGACACATAATGGCAAAGGTTGTCTCTCCTCAGAATTGACTGATGGGCCAGGAACCTGAAGGAGCAACGCTTTTGCTAACCTTACCTTGTAATCTTAACTGTTAATCTTTTATCATGTGTATTGCTGGTGCTCACAGCCACTACATCTACACTGGAAATCTGAATTCCACTATCCTTATTGCTAAGTACAACAAATACCAAGGTTTACAAAATAGTAACACCACTTCAAAAGCTCTACATGAAAAGACCAAGGCTGAAAGAGTTTCTTTATGAGAAAGAGACGCTAACAGTATCAGACAGAGGCACAGCTGAACTGGGTCTTTGCGTCCAACCGAGGCTCTAGAAAGGCCCAAGAAGGTCCGTCTCCTGCCTTTTTCCAGGCTGGCAGCTTTTCCTTGAGAAGGGATTAGCTTTCAGAACCGAATTATGAAGACAGATTAAGTGATAGGTGTTTTAAAGATTTATATAATGCTTAGAATCCTGAGATAGGTTTAGAAAAAAAATTAAGGTTTTTTGTTGTTGTTGTTGGGTTTTTTTTTTTTTTTTTTTTTTTTTTTAGATTTTTCAAGACAGGGTTTCTCTGTATTGTTTTGGAGGCTGTCCTGGACCAGGCTGGTCTTAAACTTACAGAGATCCGCCTGCCTCTGCCTCCCGAGTGCTGGGATTAAAGGTGTGAGCCACGAACACCCAGCAAATTTAAGGTTTTTATTCGTAATAGGTTAAATATGTATCTGAATTAATGAAAAATTTCCTATATCTGAACCACTAGAGTTACCTTAAGAGCTAAAGTAACAGATGATAAAACAATTTTCCCACTATTTCTCTCCACGCCTTTTTTACTAAACATGGAACTTAAAAACCTTCATCATAAACTTAAAAAAGAAATCCATTCATCCAGAGTAATAGGTAAATCATGCTACTGAGCCTCCAATTTCATGGATGTAGATTCCAGCTCCTCTCTTTAACTGTGTGTGTTTATCCCTGAGTACTCAAGAGTCAAGAGACTGGAAAAGAGCCATTGGGAGGGTGAGGAGAGAAAGAGCCTAAAACAGAGCATGTAAGAGGATACAGGTAAAATGTAAGCAGAGTAAATATTAGGGGCAGAAAGACTTCAGGGAGGCGATTTAAGAAATGTCACTTTCTACATCTAACATTAAAATCACATTAGTTACCTCTAAATGAAACTAGGAAACTACCCAGTGTCTATCCAGAGAGAGCAAGAGTCAGTCAGCTGACTGGTGACAAAATTGCAAGTGATGAATGTCTCTGGGAGAGGACGAAGAACAGAAAGCAGTGCCCCAAAGTGGAGCTTGCTTTGATTCTTAACAATTTCTATTAGTTTGAAGTGATTTTCATTAGTATTTTGCTTACTGCATTAATTTTTATGTATGATTTATGGTTTTCTCCGTGAAACACAAACAAACCAACAGAACAGAGTAACAAAAACAGTTTCCCAACTGTGAGTCTCTCTGTATTATGCTGTATATATAAATTTTAAGTTGAATCAATATAAAAAAAAAGTGTAGTATTTATATGCTAAAATTAAAAAACTTTATTTGGCTAAGGGTTGTAGCTCAATGGGAAAATATTTAATCAAGTACATATAAGGTCCTGGCTTCCCTCAGGGGGTTGGAGGAAGGGGTAAATATATATACTATTTTGTATACATAAACTTCCTGAAGGCAATCTATGTGTGAGAAACACTCCTCAACTTATTCTTCTGTCCTCTGGTCCCTGACCAACAGGTCTACTACAGAAGACACAATCTGTTCACTTCTGCTACTACAGCAGTCAAGCCTGCCTTTATAGAGTGACCACCACAGTACCTCCGTCACTTGTCCCACTCCTCGAGCCAGGCTGGGATGCCAGTTGTTCCTTCGCTCTATCTAAGCGCTGCTGTAGTTCCTCTGATGTTATTTCTCCTGAAACAAGGAAAGAGAGCTCATTTAAAAATTTTAACTACCCAGTTTTATGATAACTCATGAAATACAAAACTGTAGCAACTGGGGCCAGTGAAATGGCTCAGTGGGTAAAGGCATTTACTGCCATTCCTGACAACTTGAATTCAGAGAACCACATAGTGGAAGGAGAAAAAAGATTCCTGCTGATTGTCTTCTGGCCTACACACACTCACTTCTTTTACACACACACACACACACACACACACACACACACACACACACACACACACGTAATTTTCTTTGGGTAGGGGGAGAAGGTTTCCAAATAGGGTTTCTCTGTGGCTTTGGAGGCTGTCTTGAAACTAGCTCTGTAGACCAGGCTGGTCTCGAACTCACAGAGATCCGCCTGACCATGCTGGAATTAAAAGTGTGAGCCACCACCGCCAGGCAAAAAAATTATGTAATTTAAAGATTAAAAAACCCTGGGCTGGAGAAATGGCTCAGCCGTTAAAGGCTAGGCTCACTACCAAAAATATAAAAAACCTGCCCAGCTGTGGTGCACACCTTTAAGCCAAGCACTTGGGAGGCAGAGGCAGGCGGATCTCTGGTCTACAGAGGGAGTTCCAGGACAGGCTCCAAAGCTACAAAGAAACCCGGTCTCAAAAAAAAAAAAAAAAAAAAAAAAAAAAAAAAAAAAAAAAAGATTAAAAAATTGTAACATCCTACAAAACATATGATCTATAAATTGGACAGTTAGTATTTAACAAAACTATACACCAACTTGGTTACAGCTCATTTATTAATAAATCATTAAAATTGAGATATAATTTAAATTATTTTGGTTAAAAAAAAACTCAATAAGAAAGAACCCATAAGCTACGGCTGGAGAGATGGCTCAGTAGCTCCCAGCTCAGTATACTCACAACTACCTCTTAATACCAGTTCCAGGAGATCTGATGACCTTGGACCTGATAGCCTCTTCTGGCCTCCTCAGACACCTACATTCACGCATTGATTACACAAACCAGCACACACACCAAAGGATAACCCGCAACTATATGCATTTTTTTCCTACAGAGTTAAAAAAGGAATTAGTTAAACAGTAGTTTGAGGGAAATTTTCAAGTCTTTGTGCTTGAATTCTACCCCAATATTTTATTGTATGAGCCACCAAGATACAAATATGCAAACACACACACACACACACACACACACACACACACACACACACACACAAACACAAATTTCAGCCAGTTTATTGTAGATATGAAAAAAAAAAAGGACACTGGCCTACTAGGTGGTCAATATCTAGCTGAATGTTATATCTCAAATTAAGAATTAAGTGGGTTCCTTTTTTTTTTTTTTTTGGGTTTTTCAAGACAGGGTTTCACTGTGGCTTTGGAGCCTATCCTGGCACTCACTCTGTAGACCAGGCTGGCCCGAAACTCACAGAGAGCCACCTACCTCTGCCTCCCGAGTGCTGGGATTAAGGTATGCACCACCAACGCCCGGCTAAGAATTAAATTTTAAATAACATTTTATTTATACAAATACTATATAAGAGAAACGGAGAGTTAGGAGTACAGTTCAATTGTAGAACACTTGCCTACCATATACAAAACCCTAGGTTCAAATCCCACTCCCATAAACACAGAGGATGGTGGGAGAGGGTGGTGAGAATTATACACAAAAACATTTGTTCAGTTTTGGGTTTTTTTGTTTTTGTTTGAGACAGGGTTTCTCTGTGTAGCCTTGGCTGTCCTGGAACTCACTTTGTAGAACAGGCCAGCATGGAACTCACAGAGATCCACCTGCCTCTGCCTCCCAAGTGCTGGGATTAAGGGCAGGCACCACCAACGACTGGCACCATCTGTATTTTATAAATACATGAGAATACTGGACATATGCATTTATATGCAGTACAAACTTAAAAAGGTAACATACATAAGCATTTAAATGTTTTTGTGGTGCCAGGCGTTGGTGATGCATGCCTTTAACCCCAGCACTTGGGAGGCAGAGGCAGGAGGATCTCTGTGAGTTCGAGACCAGCCCGGTCCACAAGAGCTAGTTCCAGGACAGCCTCCAAAGCCACAGAAAAACCCTGTCTTGACAAATCAAATAAATAAATAAACAAACAAACAAACAAACAAACAAACACAGACTGCAGTTACTTTGTTATACTGAATAATTCCTAGACTTACAAAATAGTGCTTAAAGGAAGGTATTCTCTTTCCTTCTTCCTTTCAATAATAGAAATGAATGTTTCCCTTTTTGCTCATTTCTTACCAGGGGTGCCTAAAAGGTTATGGTCTCTCATTAGGCGATAATCTTCATCACTGAGCTCATTAATAAACTGATAATAGGCTTCTTCTCTGTGGAGACGCTCTTGCTGCCATCTTCTCTCATTTTCTTGAAATGAGATTTCTTCTCCACTACCACTTGATCTAGATCTAGATGGATTCATGCTGAGACTCCTAGTTTCCTGTTCAAAGAATATACATACACAAATTCAACATATTAGTCTTGGGCTATCATAGCTGTACTTTTCTGTTGTTTTTGCTGTTGTTTGTTGTTTATTGAGATGAGCTCTTACTATGTAACCCTTGCTGGCATGGAATTCACTATGCAGGCCTCTAAGAATCCTTTCAACTGTGATTCATATCTACCTTAAGAGACCTATAGTCTATAAGATTTATGAAGCAGGGTTACCTTTCCTGATCTCCTCATCAAGGTGGGTTTCTGTTTCTCAAGGACAGCACTTATATGTAGCCCCCACATTCAAAAACACTTGGGCCTAACCATTCCAGGCTGAAGGATAGTACCTGGTACAGAGACAGACAGAGCTCTGCTGTGCTTTCTCAACCCTCAGAGCCATGCACGGCATGCTGTTTCCTGTTTTCAGTATTAGGGAGATCAACTGACTCTCTCCAGCAGACACAGGAGACAAAACTATTTTCATCTCAATAAAGGGCAATGAGATGGTGGTGGTCATATTACATTCATAATCTTTTCTGGAAGAAGTACAGCCTAACATCATCTACAAATGTGGTGAACTATATTCCTAAGTGTCCTGGGGTGCATGCAACAACACTTTGCATATAAAGTAAAGAACACACAAAATTCAAGAATAAAAATTTAACTCCAGGACAGCTTTTATATCTGACTTTTTGATAGACAAAGAAAAAATTTTAAAAGATATTCAGTTTGATACTCAGATATGAGAAATTTGTGCCAGACTGTGTCTGACTCAGTGATAACTTTTAAGCACTAGATAAAGTAGTAAGCTTAGTCCTATCAGCTCCTAAAAGCTGTGAGGTTGTCATTGTTGTTTATGTAGGAGTTCTTCATTGTAAGATTTGACATGGGGGGTGGGGAGCAGAGGCAGGTGGACCTCTGAGAGTTTGAGGCCAGCCTGGTCTACAGAGTGAATTACAGGACAGCCAGGGCTGTTATACAGAGAAACCCTGTCTCAAATAAATAAATAAATAAATGGCATGCATTGAGTACTGGGTACATTTAAAAAATAAACTAATCCCAGCACTCGGGACGCAGACAGAGGCAGGAGGATCTCTGTGAGTTTGAGACCAGCCTGGTCTACAAGAGCTAGTTCCAGGACAGCCTCCAAAAGCCAGAGAAACCCTGTCTCAACCCACCCCCCAAAAAAGTAAATAAACTAGCTGGGTAGTAGTGGTACAGGCCTTTAATCCCACACTTGGGAGGCAGAGGCAGGTCAATATCTGAGTTCAAGGCCGGTCTGTTCCAGGACAACAGCCAGGTTACACAGAGAAAGCCTGTCTCAAAAAAAAAAAAAAAGAAAGAAAAAGAAAAAGGTATGGTAGCATCTGACTTCATTCCCAGCACTCAGGAAAAAGAGGCAAACAGATCTTTGTGTGTTCCAGGCCAGCCTGGTCTACACTACAGAGTGAGTTCTAGGACAGCCAGAGCTACACTGAGAAACTGAGAAACCCTGTCTTGAAAAACAAAAAGGCAAGACTCACTCAAGATGCTAATTAATAACATTAAAAACTAAAAGTTTTCGGTTTGCAGGGTCATTAGCAAAAAGTATATTTGGTGGCTACAGCAGTCACCCGGATTTGTATTAAATAGATGTTTAAAAAGTAGAAACCTGACCAAAAAAAAAAAAATGTACCAAGTTCCTTGGATATTATTCAAAACCTCCTCCTCCAAGGCAATATTCTTGGATAACTAACCAAAAGTAATACCGTAAGTAACCAAAGTGAATACCTTATTTTCCTTTTAACATCCTTTTAACATGTGAAACTGTATCCATTCTTCTGTTGTTTGTGTCTTTTTTGAGAACTGCTCATCTGAAGTAATAAAAAGAAAAGTTGACTTGTTCAGTAACTGACTCTTTGAAACCTGGGAACACCTGGTAGTCGCCTACACCGCCAAAGCTAAATTCTCTGAAGGTATGTTATATGTCCACCTAGGAAACTAGAACTTCATACAATTAGATAAACAAAACCTTCCAGGAGACCTCTCCTCCTACACTGTCACTATTCCAAGGACTGCGCCTCCTCCTTTCCCAAAGGCCTTCCTATCACGTTCCCATCTGGGTGTAGCTAGGGTTAGGTGAAGTTAGGATAGTTTACTTCTAAACCTTCACTTGCTTGTTATCTGCCCCCACCATCCCGCTACCGGTTCTTTTTCTTACCCTGTTAATAGAGGCCCCGGGGTGGGGGTAGAAGTAAGTCCCCACTGCAATTTACAAACCGGACTCGGGAACCCGACCAATCTCACCTCAATCTAGCCTCCGGTAACGCTTCCCCAGCGACCTAGATTGGCATTTGGGCCAATCGGCAACTAGAAAAGCTCGACCAGCAAGCAGTTAACCAATGGGATAGGAGGTGAGCGCTCCCACCCACCCACCCTAGCATGTCCTGCTTTCCGAGGCGTCTCCCGGAAGTAGTAGGGAGACCCACAAGATGACCCTTCCCCCTGTACCCGGCGCCCCCTCCCCCCGACCCCACCTCCAGCAGGGTGACCCGCAGTTGTCCTCTCCGAGGCCGTGAGGAGGCGGAAGGTTCTGCGGCCGAGCCTTCGAAGGCCGCTACACCCTCTAATCGTCCACCGAGGCGAGAAGCGTAGAATCTCTGCTGCTGTTCGGGGTCGACCCGCCGTAGAGAGAGCTAAGAGAGAGGACCATCCGGTGTCGGGCCTTCGCTCACCATCTAGGAGAACGGAGGCACGCCACCATCTGCACAGAGCTCGCCGGTGCGTCTGGAAACGGCGCCCGCCGGAAGCCGAGCCGCGGCGCATGAGTTCCGCTTCCGCAGAGCGCAGGTCCGGCTGTCTCGGGATCCTGTCTAGGCTCTGAGCACCAATGGCGGCTCTCAGTTCCCAAGATGGATCCTGTTTCCACTCTTTGGAAATTCCAGCTCCTCCTTTTATTTTTCAGTGCCTTTTGACAAAGACGGGCGAAAAGCGCATCTGTTTGAGTGTAACTATTTACTACCCAGTCTGAGCATGTCCCTTGTGTTAATTCAATGGGTTGAGGGAACTAAATACTCAGTGCTTGTATTGGGAAAGCACTTTGAAGCTCCCAGAGCCGGGCGTTGGTGGCGCAAGCCGGGCGTTGGTGGCGCACGCCTTTGATCCCAGCCCTCGGGAGGCAGAGGTAGACGGATCTCTGTGAGTTCGAGACCAGCCTGGTCTACAAGAGCTAGTTCCAGGACAGCCTTCAAAGCCACAGAGAAACCCTATCTCAAAAAAAAAAAAAAAAAAAAAGGGGGGGGGGGTGCTGGAGAGATGGCTCAGAAGTTAAGAGCACTGACTGCTCTTCCAGAGGTCCTGAGTTCAATTCCCAGCAACCACATGGTGATTCACAACCATCTGTATGAGATCTGGTGCCCTCTTCTGGCGTGCAGACAGAATACCGTATACATAATAAAAAAATAAATAAATAAAATCTTAAAAAAAAACTCCCAGTATTAACCATTTTCATTCCCTCTCCCGCTATCACTTCCCCGTCACCTCCTTCCCTCTCCTCTTTCTTCCCCTTTCTTCCCACCCACTCACATTCTGCCTTCTCTCATTCTCCTTTATTGCCTTTACCCTTTATATGACACCAAACTTACCTAATCAAAAACAAAACAAAAGCCTGGCTGTGGTGGCTCATGCCTTTAATCCCAGCACTCAGGAGGCAGAGGCAGGCGGATGGATCTCTGTAAGTTCGAGACACAGCCTGGTCTACAAGAGCTGGTTCCAGGACAGCTTCCAAAGCCACAGAGAAACCATGTCTTGAAAAACAAAAACAAAACAAGCAAACAAACAAAACAAAAAACTTAACCTAACCATTACTTGTGATCCTGGCAGAACTCCTTCCTGATACTCCCATCAGCCAAATGACTTAGTCACATTTTAATACGCGCATAATACTGTGACTCGTTAATTCTTCCCTTCTTTTATTATTGTATGGATTTATTTTGTTTTGAGACTGGGTTTCATATAGTCCAGAAAGGCCTTTAAATGGTGAACTTCCTGGCCCTGGCCAGGAATATGCTACCATGTTTGGGAATGTTTGAGGGACTACTAGATCTCTATGTTTTGTAGGGTGCTTGGTTACCAGGATGCAGCAGGCCTTAGCATGAGTAAGGTTACTAGTGTAGCAGGTGATACTGGCTAGCAGGTGGGTTCTTTTCCCTCCATCCATTAAAATAGAGGAGAACAGAAAAAAAAAAATGAAGGCTTACTGACAAGTGTTACAGACTTCTCTGGTAGAAAAGAGAAGTTGGAGAGACCACCAGCTTTAAATGGGGGTGGGTACTTGTCCTGTTTGGTGATTCCTTCCCCTCTCTTTTACTATTGGTCCAAAATGTCTATATATCCCTTTTACATTGGTGTTCTGAGGATCAGACTGCCTGACTTTCTCTGACTTACCTTCTGGAAGCAGTTTTGGAGTCCCCTCCCCCAGCCTCATCTGAGAACTACGTGTCTGGGGTAGGGTTAGGTTCAGTTCTCTGCATAGCTTGTCTTTGGTTTTGTCTTTTGTTTTTTCCAGTATCCTTTTGCTTCGTGAACTTGCAAAACTTCTTTATATGTCTCAATGCGGGATTTAGTCTATGTTTTCCCTTATTCTGGCTGCATCAATGTTAAACATTCTGCAAGACTGATAGACTGATTAAAACTAGCATAATTGTAGCAGGGCAGTGGTAGTGCGTGCCTTTAATTCCAGCACTTGGAAGGCAGAAGCAGTCTGATCTCTGTGAGTTCAAGACCAGCCTGGTCTACAAGAGTTAGTTCCAGGACAGGCTCCAAAGCTACACAGAGAAACCCTGTCTCAAAATAACAACACACACACACTCACACACACACACACACACACACACACACACACACACACACACACACAAAACAAAAACCAAAACCAAAACCAAAACCAAAACCTAGCATAATTGTGTTACAGGTTGTAGTGGAATTATCCTGGGCTATCTCCCCCGACCCCCAATATTGCCCATTTCTTTGTGTGACCTAACATCCTTGTAACTAGTAGATTTGGCCTATTAGAATGTACAAAAAGTCCCCTAGCTTCCACCAACTTGAAGATGAATGATGCCAGCAGATAGCATCTGTAAGCTGTAGCAGACACTTCCCTGCTTTTCTGTAATCTACCTGCCTGTTTCCACCAATGTATTTCATTCCTTTCTCCCTCCCTCCCTTTTTCTTCCTTCCTTCCTTCCTTCCTTCCTTCCTTCCTTCCTTCCTTCCTTCCTTTCTATTCAAGACAGGGATTCTCTGTCTAATTAATAGTCCTGGCTGTGCTGGAACTGGTTTTGTAGACCAGTCTGGCCTCAAACTCCGAGATCTGCCTGCTGATGCCTCCAGGGCTGAGATCAAAGGCATGCACCACCACACCTGGCTTTTCCACCAAGGTATTTTTTACAATGTCTTAATTTGTTTTCTTTGTTCTGTTACTATAAAAACTTCAAAAATCTATTAATCACCATAGAACATGGTATTTGGAATAATCTAACCCTGCCTTCCAAACTAAGGTCACTCATTTTTGGCTCCAGGACAAACTGTCGCTTACACTTTTAAGGCAAGAGCTGTTTCTGCATTAAGAGGTTTTGGTGGCTGAATATGGAGTCCCAAGGATGATCCACTTTCATTGGGAGGTGTCACTGGACTGGTGCCTGGATGGGCCACTTGTACAAACTGTCTGATGTTGACTCCACGCCTGAATGCTGGTGAGTTCTTTTGGGGGCCTGGGCCTTTCTTGGTTTGGTTTATTCTGAGCTGGTTGGTAAGGATTCTATTTGTCTAGATACTTTATTATAGTTTGACCTTGCATAGAGAGCATTTTGTTTGTTTTAAGTCATCCCCTTTGTTTGGTTTCTGACTGTTCTCATCCCCTTTGTTTGGTTTCTGACTGTTCGGTTTGTTTTTTGATTTGTTTGCTTTCAGGACATTTGGTTTGTTCATTTGCTTCTCCTGCCACTCCTCCCATGTCTAATTCAAGGAAGGAGGAAATGTTTGTAGAAAAGCTGCCATTTGGTCCTCCAGCTGGCTTTATGTTTGATAATTGTGTTAGTTTAACTTATATGTATTTGAAAAATGAGAAAATCTAAAGATAACTTGAATTTATGGTTTTCTTCATGGAAAACATTTGATCCTAAAGTTTTGCCATGTACACACACACACACACACACACACACACACACACACACACCTAGAAATCCTAGACAAGAGAATTAAAAATCATGAATAGGCAACCTGTTTTGATTTAAAAAACAAACTTCTGGCCAGGTGGTAGTGGCACACACCTTTAATTCCCTCATTCAGGAGACAGAGGCCTCTCTCTGTCTTGAAAAAACAAAACAAAACAAATACAACAAATCTTCTGTAGGAAAGAAGTAATGAAATTGGTATTAGCAAAAATTGATGAGTTATAAAAACTACATCAGAGTTAAAAGGAGAAAAATCAATTGGAAAGCAAGGCAGTGGTGGTTCTTGCCTTTAGGAGGCAGAGGCTGTGGATCTCTGTGAGTTCAAGGCCAGCGTGGTCTACAAATAAAGTTCCAGGCTAGCCAGAACTGTTACACAAAGAAACCATGTCTTGAAAAACAAAGTAAAGAAACAACAACAACAAAAATAGGAAACTGGTAAGAAAATGTTAGAGGTTATATCAAAAGAAATTTTGAGAAATCAAACTCTTCTGGACTTTTTTTGCTGTTGTTTTTGTTTTCAAGACAAGGTTTCTCTGTGTAACAGCCCTGGCTGTCCAGGAACTCACTCTGTAGAACAGGCTGGCCTCAAACTCACAGAGATCTGCCTGCTCTGCCTCCTGAGTGCTGGGATTAAAGGCATATGCAACCTTACCCGGCTTCAAATCTCTATTTTCATTTATGTTTTCCTGACCTTGATTTTTCTTTCTTAATCTCCAAGCAGAACAAAATTCTATACGAAAAGATTGTTATGGTTTATTTAAAGATAAAACTTAGAAACTTCACATACTGGCACAAGTCTTTAATACCCCAGCTAGGGAGGCAGACAATTAATACTGTCTGTAGCACAAGTTCTAAGAGATCTCAATAATAAAATCCCAGAGTCAGATATTGGGGTAAATGCTGAAAGGTCAGAGAAGTAAAGGAACCAGCCACAAGAGCGACCTCTCACCTCTGCTGAATCCTCAGGCCAAAAGGATGATCCTGTCCCTATGAATCCTCAGACTGAATTGCCCTGAGCTCCTGGCTCCTCCCACCTATATTCCTCTCTCTACCCAACCATATCACCCCTGTCTCTACCTCCCTAGTGCTGGGATCAAAGGTGTGAGCTCGGTTTCTCTTTTAGATTGGATCAATCTCATGTAGCCCAGGGTGGCCTTGAACTCACAGAGATCTGTCTGTCTCTCGCTCCCAAGTGCTGGGAGTAAATGTTTGTGCAACCACTGTCTGTCAGCTTTATTTGTTAGATCAAAATAATTATTACCACATCTGTCAAAATTTGCTAAAGCTTTTAGCTTCCTCTGCTTGAGACACTCTCATTCAATCTTCTAAATCTGAGATCTTTCTTTTTTCTTTTCTTTCTTTTTTTTTCTTTTTTTTTGGGGGGGTTTGAAACAGGGTTTCTCTGTGTAGCTTTGGACCCTATCCTGGCACTCATTCTGTAGACCAGGCTGGCCTCAAACTCATAGAGATCTGCCTGCCTCTGCCTTCCAAGTGCTGGGATTAAAGGCATGAGCCACCAATGTCCAGGGAGATCTATCTTTTGGGAAACATCTATTATCTCCTTATGAATTAAGTACTGGGTAAATTAAGTAATTAAGTAAAATCTGTGTAATCTTTCTCTGTTGATGTGAGCCATACACCTACAGGGAACTTTTAACATGATAACTGAAAATTCAGTATTAGTTAACAGGTTTTTGTTTTGTTTTGTTTTGTTTTCCCCACAGTGAGGCCCCAGGAAAAGAACAAGTAGGAAAAAATAAAAAAAGATAGCCTTTGTAAAAGGATTCCTTCAGGAACTTGTAACTGCCTCCTGTGTTGCAAATAGCCTGAAGACTCACAGATTCTTATTTCTCACCTCAAACTAATGCCAACTCCTGCAAACGTGTTCAGGACTATAGAAAACAGGTGATTCTCATCTTCAACTGCATTGGCAGGAGAGTACCCCATGTGTCTAAACTCAAAACCTCTTGACAACATTAATGCTAAACATGCTTTGTATATGCTTTGTATATCTTAAGTCCTTTTAAAATTTTTATATAATCCTTATTTATTTATTAGATTTTAAAATTTATTTTGTATACAGTATTTTGCCTGCATGCCTGCCTGCAGGCCAGAAGAGGGCACCAGATCTCATTCTACAAGGTTGTGAACCACCATGACCATTTGGTTTCTGGGAATTGAACTCAGGACCCCTGGAAGAGCAGCCAGTGCTCTTAACCTCTGAGCCATCTCTCCATCCCTTATTTATTATTATTATTATTTTCGATACAGTGTATCTCTGTGTAGCTTTGGAGCCAATCCTGGCACTCGCTCTGTAGACCAGGCTGGCCTTGAACTCACAGAGATCCACCTGCCTCTGCCTCCCGAGTGCTGGGATTAAAGGCGTGAGCCCGGCCTTATTATTTTTAAATAGACAGTTGCCTGGTGTTTTTTTTATAGCTCATGAGGCTGTCTTTTAAAAAATATTTAATAGTATGTATGTATGTATGTATGTATGTATGTATATGCATGTGTGCACGAGAGCTCCCATGCATGCACCCACACCTGAGTGTATGTACATGCCAATAGGTGTGTTCAATGCACACAGTGGCCAGAAAAGTGTGTCAGGTCCCCTAGAACTGTAATTAAAGAAGGTTATGAGTCACCATGTGGGTGCTGGGAATCAAATCTGGGTCCTCTAGAAGAGCAGGCAGTGTTCTTATCCATAGAGCCATCTCTCTACCCAAGCACCTGTGTTTCTTGGTGAATATTTAAAATGTGCTATAGTAAAATTATCCGGGATTTTAAAAGTTAACAAATTATATTTTGCTGATAAAGTGAATTGATACTACCAGGTGCACACTTTTGATCCCAGCACTCGGGAGACAGAGACAGGCAAAATCTCTGAGTTCCAGGCCAGCCTGGTTTACACAGTGAGTTCCAGGACAGCCGTTATTAAATAGAGAAATCCTCTCTCTTAAAAAAAAAAAAAGTTATGGGCTGGAGAGATGGCTCAGAGGTTAAGAGCACTGACTGCTCTTCCAGAGGTCCTGAGTTCAATTCCCAGCAACCACATGGTGGCTCACAACCATCTGTTATGAGATCTGGTGCCCTCTTCTGGTGTGCAGATATACATGAAGCAGAATGTTGTATACATATTAAATAAATAAAATCTTAAAAAAACATTATTATACAATATTACAATGTGACTCCTATTGAACTTTCTCCCTTTTTACTATAAAATAAGTAAGGTTTGATTATGTAAATAAAATTTTAAAAATTAAAAGTACCTTATACTTACAAAATCCTTGGAATCCTGAGTTCTCAGAAGTCTGACCTCATTTTTGTACATAAACAACCTTCCCCAACTTCCATATAATTTTATTAAAAGGGAATTTTATTTTATTTATTTATTTTTTGGATTTTTTGTCTTAATTTTTTATTTAAATTCTTTGATTATTACTCATATTTACATATCCATCCCCCCCATTCCCTCGCCCTCCCATCCTCCCATGTTCCCCCCACCCCCACTCCTCCCCAGGGATAGTGAGGCCCTCCACCAAGGACCTTCAAAGTCTGTCATATTGTTTGGGGGGACTCCTTGCTGTATCTGGGCTGCAATAGTATCCCTCCATAGGGGAATTTTAGTTACTATTATATTATTACCCAATTTCATCTGTAATGTAATTTTTCCACTTACTTCACAAAATTGAAGTTTGCTCCAATACACTGGATAACTGGGCATATCAAATTGTTACCCATAAATAAAAGAGTAGCTTAGATATTAAGACCAATCTCTCCTAAATTAGAACTAACCCTTTTCTCTCTAAATTTATTTATTTATTGGGTTTTTTGAGGCAGGTTTTCTCTGTGTAGCCCTGGCTGCCCTGGACTCTCAATAGACCAGCCTGGCCTTGAACTCACAAAGATCCACCTGCCTCTGCCTCCAAGTGCTGGGATCAAAGGCGTACGCCACCACTGCCTGGCAAACTAATCACTCTTTATGAGGTTATATTTATAAAATAAAATTGACTTTAAAAATCCACTAAAATTAAAAGGTAATACTTTAAAATTTTCTAAACATCCAATGAAATATTTCATAGAGTAAAAAGCAACATAGACTCAAGGGAAACATGACCAACTGGTTTAAAATTACAGGGTTTGGTTGGTTTGAATAAAAAGACCTGATTTCCTCTGTCTCTCTGTTGTATTTACATATTTGGGTCACATTGCATTTTGTTTAGTTTGTTTGAGACAGGGTTGCTCTGAGTAGCCCTAGCTGTCCTGGAACTCACTCCATAGACCAGGCTGGCCTCAAACTCACAAAGATAACCTGCCTCTGCCTCCCAAGTGCTGAGACTAAAGGTGTGTGCTACCACTGCCCAGCTTATACTGCGTTCTTAATTATTGTTTTAAAAAATATTTGTTTTTCATTTTATATATTAGTGTTTTGCCTGCATGTATGTAAGTGCACCATGTTTGTCAGTTCCAGAAGTGGGTCCTGGAACCCTAGAATTGGAGTACAAACAGTTATGATACTCCATGTGGGTCCTGGGAACTATACCTGGGTCCTCTGTAAAACCAGTAAGTGCTCCTAACCACTGAGCTACGGCTCCGGTCCCATTCTGGATTATTTCAATTGTAGGTGGAATATCCCTATTGTGTTTTACATATGTCAGATGTGGAGGTGGGAGGGGAAAATTAGATTTGGATAATTATAATTAATAGATGTAACTTGATTTTATCCAGGTGGGTTTTGTTATTGTTGTTTCCTTAATGTCTTTACTAGCTACTTGTCTCTCCTGAACCCTGCCTTTCTTGCCTATTCATCCTCACCCTTATGAGATTCTAGAGACAAACCTTCCTCACAGTGTGCAACATATTAGGCTTCCACAACACAAAGGTGTGATGCTTGGCCAACAGGGGGAGCTGTGAACCGAAGCCCCGCCCCCCCCAATCTGCATCTTCGTTTTGATTAAATCTTTCTAGGATACACAAGCAGACCATTAACTCCCACCAATCCAAAAGCTAAGAATTAGCCTTTAGAGGACGTGTAAGACCATTAGCAGATGCATTCTTGCCTTCTATCACCAACGTCCTGGATGTTTCCACCAATGTGTGTATACGTGTTCTTTGTACAGGTGTAAGCATACATGTCTGGAGGCTAGAGGTTGATGTCTGTCATGGAACCTTGAGCGCACCATTTCAGTTAAGACTAGCTGGCCATCCTGCTACAGAGATCCCGCCTTTTCTGCCTGCCTAGCATTAGTATTACAGGCATACATATACATGTATGGCTTAAAAACAAACAAACAAAAAAGGTGCTTTAGTTTCTTGATGATTGACTAACCTGTAAGTTGGTATAAATCATTTTCTCCCCAAGTTGTGTGCAGACAGGGTGTTTATCGCAGTAACAGAAATCAAACGACAACATGTGTCAAGCTTTTTGTCATCTACCATTACCCCCCAGCCCCCTTCACTGTTTTGTTCTCTTGGTATAAAATTGTCATTAAACTGTTAACAAGTTGGAATTTATGGTAACTTAAATTTATGTTTCTAAGCCGTCGCCACTCATATTTGGCTCCACAATAAACTCTTATTGTCTTCGAGGTGATAACTGGGTTGTTTTTTGTTTTTGTTTTTTGTCAACAGACTTAAATGAAAACTAGGGTTCAATCTTCAGTGCAGTGAAAATAGCTTTACCTGACTGGAAGTATAATGGTACGCTTGCCTAGCAAGTACAAACCCCGAGAACTTCATGAAATATACAGTCAGGTGAAGGAAGACAAGCCATGAATACAATTACGTAGTTTATTTGTAGTATTAAAACCTGGAGGCTTGGGGGGGGAAGCAGCCATAATGCCGTTTAAATCCTGAAGTTCAGAAGTGACTCCAATACAAAATAACCCCCTCGCTAAACAGTGTCTTTTGCTAAGCTTATATGGGTTAATTTAGATTGCAGAGATAACGCTTTGGGGGAAAAATAATCTCCATGCAACCGAAATTCGTTGCGTGATGGACTACCAATACCATCATGCATCGCTCTGAATTCGCGGCGTCGAGGAAGAGGCGGCTACAGCAGGCACCCGGGCATTCTGAGCCTTGTAGTTTCTGGCCGGGCTACCGACTGGGTTGGTCCACGTGGTGGTGAGTCTGTCAGCAGCTCCGCACTGCCGCCGAGCGAGGCCCTTTCGCGTACCGGCGTCAGAAGGGGTGGCTGCCACCTCCTGAGCCACTCGCAGATGGGGCGGAGTCAGCGCGAGGCTTCGCGACCTTTTTTACGACAGCGTCTGCCGGGTTCCGTGCCCGCCCGCCCTCCTTCCCTCCCTCCCTCCCTCCCTCCCTTCTCCTCCTCCTCCTCCTCCTCCTCCTCCTCCTCCTCTCGGAGAAGCTACCGGCTGTTGTGTGGCGTCGCTGGTCTGTCGGGGCTGATGGCACCCTGAGTGTGCGTGAGCGCGTGTGGGAGAAGGTGAGGCTCGGACGCGCGTGGGCGAGGAGCAGAGCCAGCCGTGGCCGCCCCGCGCCCGCAGCAGCACGCGCGGCCAACCGCGCGCGAGAGCCGGCGCCCCGGGAGCGCGGGACAAGGGCGGACGCTGCTCCCCGCCCCCAGCGCGTCCCTCGGCTGTCTCGCGCCCGCGGGGACCGCCCGGCGCTCCCCTGGATGTCCCCGGCGCCCGCGCGGGGCCTCCTGCCGTCGCCGCGTGAGGCGGGCTGGTGCTGCGGCCGGCGGGTGTAGCTCGGGGGCTGCGGCTGCCGCGCGGCCCGGTCTCCACCGCGGCCCTCGGCCCCCCACCCCAGCACCCCGGCCTCGGAGGCTGTGACAATGGACTATGACTTTAAAGTGAAGCTGAGCAGCGAACGGGAGCGGGTCGAGGACCTGTTTGAATACGAGGGCTGCAAAGTTGGTCGAGGCACTTACGGGCACGTCTACAAGGCGAAGAGGAAAGATGGGTGAGTGTGGGTGTCGCTGCGGGAGTCCCCGAGGCTGAGAGGCAGGTGGCCAGCCAGGGTGCCACTACTTCTGCCTCTGTCCCGGTCAGCCTGCTTTGGGGAGGAAGTGGTGTCCCAGGAATCCAAATACACAAGAAACCCTGCGTGCAAGAGGGAGAAGGACCGTCTGTCTCATGGGCAGTGTTCCTTTTTTTTTTTTTTTTTGTGGATTTCAGTACAGTGTTTTTGTTTTTGTTGTTGTTTTTTTAATCGTTATAAAATGCCAGTTCGAATGTGTTTTTCTTTGGTCGATTTATCACGGTAACCTTTTGGGGACTAACTCACCCGCCTCTGGAGTGATGTCTATCAGTCTGGAAGAGAAGCCGAGATCTTTTTCTCTTATCAATTGTGAACAGTTGACCAAATTTGGATTTGATGGGGGAAAGAAGACAGCGAGTGAGTGTGGGACTGGAGAGTTCCATGGAGGATCATCTGTAATGTAAAGTAGCAGTTGCTATTCAGGTATCATTAGCTGTGAGGTTTTATATAGAACAATGGGGATTTGGTGCAGAGTGGATGGGGGGGGGAAGCAAGTGACAGATAATCGGGGCTATGTTGTGCAAGCTCTTTAACCAGAATTTATCAGCTGCCAGTGAACTTTAAATAATCTTTCCTGCTTCAAAAATTCTCCCCTAGAAACAAGAAATAAACCTATGACTGGTAATGCTCTTAATTTTGCTTCTTAACAGTAAATAGAAGCTCTCATTTTTTCCTTTGTCAGTAGATGACTGCATTGTAGTATTAACAAAAGGGAAAGTAATTGTTAGTTGGGGAGAAAATCTTTATTAATTTCCCGTTTTCTCTTGTACAAATAGGTATTATTTCTGTTGCCTTTGACACTAGGAAATTATTGGAAAGATTGTCATAGCTTATTATATAATCTTTGGGGTTTATTGGAAACAGCTTTCCTTGAGCATCCCTTGTTTGACTAGTTGCTATTTTACTATTTAGAAGACTTTTTTTTTTTTCATATTCACAGGCGTGCATATTCAGAACTGCTTTAGCACTACAAAGTGAAACCTTAAAGTTGCGGGGAGTTCTTTCCAAGGGAGCTTGTTTATAAATACTTTAGTAGTCTGGATAATGGAAAAGGAAGTGTCAGTTTATTAAACACTTCTCCTTATTAAGCCTTCTTATAATGTATTTCAGTGCTTTTGTGCAAAAATGAAACCACGAAGATATGGGCAGAAGGTAGTGGTGGAAAACTTGGTGTTCTGGGTGCTGTGTGGCTTTAAATGGATAGCAGTGAGTGGCATCCAGAGCCCTTGCTGCTGATTCTTGTCTGACTAGATTTGTTTTGTCAACATTTTATTAATGAATTATATTTAAAGAAATCATCTGAATTTGCAGCAAAGTTTTCTACAGAGGGTTAAAGCATCTTCCATCCCTCAGTATCACATAGTTTGAAACATGGTCATAACATCTCCACTCCCAAGACATTTGATATGGTGTAGTACATTGTCCAATCTGTTGTGTTTTTAAGAATGCTAGTGATTTTTGTGGCCCTGTGAAAGGAGCCAATTCTGGCTTCATACATTGCCAAGTTAGGCTAATAAAATATCCAGATGTGTTTGATTGTGGGTTTTTTAAGTATATGATGTATATGCAGGGGTTACTTTATCTTTTACATCTTGATGGTAAGTTTTCATCTAGGATGTTAAGATTAATTTCAGAAGAAATTACATATCTTAAAAATAGCTGATGTTAAGCACTCAGGAGACAGAGGCACTCAGATCTCTATGAGAGATCTATGTCCTGGTCGCTAGTTCCAGGACAGCCTCCAAAGCCACAGAGAAATCCTGTCTCAAAAACAACAACAACAAAAAATAGCTGGTGTTAGTGTGTATTTCTTAATCACTTATGGTAATTGCAATTGAATATTTGCATTTGGTTTTTTTTTTAAGCTTTTATGTTTTGGGTTTGTTTTCCAGCAGCCTTGAATGATTCTGTTTATTGTGATGGACTTTGGTAATTTTTGTAGTGAATCAAATGCCATGGGAGTTTTAGAATTAAAACAGCTGTGATTGTAGACCACTGACCAGGCTAACCTTGAAATCAGAGATCCATTTGCCTCTGCTTCTTGTGGTGGCACTTGAGACACCATGGTACTTGGTCTCACAAAAGTATTCTTAATCTGAGCTGGGCCGTGGTGGTGCATGCCTTTAATCCCAGCACTCAGGAGGCAGAGGCAGGTGGATCTCTGAGTTGAGGCTGGCCTGGTCTACAAAGCTACACAGAGAAACCCTGTCTCGAGACACCCCCCCCCAAAAAAAAAAAAAACCAATCAATCCTATTATCCTCAGTTCATATATGAGGAAACTAAGCCGTTGAAAGTTAAGCAGATTTGTCCTGTGAGTAGCAATGTCAGTTAGGACCTGAGAATGTCCTTGCGGTGTATATACTCTGGAGCACATCCCATGTCTGCCCCCTCCCCCCCCAAAAAAAAAAGGATTTCTCTGTGTAACAGCTCTGGAACTTGGTTTGTAGACCAAGCTGGCTTGGAACTCACAGAGTTCCTGCCTGCCTGTGTCTCCTGAGTCCTGGGACTAAAGGCATGGGCTAAAATGGAGCCCATGCCCTTAACCACTTTATTTCATATAATTAGCTTGAAGACTCCGGACAGCATCCCTGTCTGCCACTGATACCTTAGATACAATTGAATCTGCTAGTTGATATGGCCCAAGATGACCTGGAACTCACTCTGTATGTAGCTCGGACTGGCCTTGAACTTAAGCAGTCCTCCTACTTCAGCCTCTTGTGCTTTTTAATTTTATTTTGTGTATATGAATGAGCACCACATATATGATTGATTGAAGTCATGGATGGTTGTGAATCATTATGTGTGTGCTGGGGGTCAAACCCAGGTCCTCTGCAAGAGCAACAAGTAACCTTAACCTCTGAATTTTTCTGCATCCTGAGAAATTGGGCAACTCCCAAAGATGCAAAAGCTACCCAACATTCGTTTTGTCACCTTGGTGTTGGGTTAGTTAGTACCTGCTCCCATGGTTGTCTGTTGTTGGGGAGTCAGCACAAGGGACTCTAGATTCAATGTTTATTGTAGTTTTGAGTCTTTGGATAGTTTGGATGTGCATTAATGAGTGTTCCTTACAACCTTTTAAAAAAAAGTGATGGGGCTGGGCAGTGGTGGCACATGCCTTTAATCCCAGCACTGGGAGGCAGAGACAAGCGGATCTCTGTGAGTTCGAGACCAGCCTGGTCTACAAGAGCTAGTTCCAGGACAGCCTCCAAAGCCACAGAGAAACCCTGTGGAGGGGGGGGAGTGATGGGAGCCAGGCAATGGTGGCATACACAGAAGCAGGCAGATCTCTGTGAGTTCCATGCTAGCCTGTTCTACAGAGCAAGTTCTTGGACAGCCTCCAAAGCTACACAGAGTTTCTATCTTGGAGAGGGGGTTAAAAAGAAAGAAAAAAAAGAGTGATGGGAAGGGACAAGAGTAATATTTATGGTGCATGTCTTACCCACATGGCATCGATTAGTACATTTTTAGCTCCTGTTTTGAGTCATTTTCCAGGTTTAATTCTTTTTTGTTTGTTTGTTTTGTTTTTTGTTTTTCGAGACAGGACAGCTGTGTAGCTTTGGAGCCTATCCTGGCACTCGCTCTGGAGACCAGGCTGGCCTCGAACTCACAGAGATCTGCCTGCCTCTGCCTCCCGAGTGCTGGGATTAAAGTCGTTCGCCATCACTGCCCGGCTTGTTTGCAAGGTTTAACAAGTTAAGAAGTCATTTGGGGGGTTGGTCGATAGTAGTGCACACCTTTAATTCCAGCACTGGAGAGGCAGAGGCAGGAGAATCTCTGTGAGTTTGAGGTCAGCCTACTCTTCAGAGTGAGTTCCAGGACAGACTCCAAAGCTACACAGAGAAACCTTGTCTCGGAAACCCCCCCCCGCCCCCCAAAAAAGAAGTCATTTGGAAGTTTTCATGTGAACTATTACTTTGAGACTTCTAAGATTTGAAAAACTCATTCACTTAGCTATTGGGCCACTCTGAATCATTGGAAAGGCGAAGAATTGAAACGTTGCATTATTTGAGGAATTATCTCCTGGGAAAACAAACTTGTCAAAAATTATAGCAATTTTAATAAGTACTATAATAATGTTAATTGTAATTTGGAGAAGGAAGCTCTGAATTACTTTGGGGTTTTATGGAGAAAGCAATGTTTGGTTGGCTCTTGGAAGATGAGAAAAGTTGGGTCATTCTGAGAGGAATAGCAAAAGTGTGCTTTTGATTTTAATTTTGTTTTTTGGTTTTTTTTTCCTGCAAAGCCCTGTGGGTGTGTAGGCTTTTCTTTGCCATGCCTTTCTGACTTAGTTTCTTTTGTGCCTTGCAGTGTGTGTTGTGTGTGGCTGTGATAAGGTCTCTGGTTATTTTTGTCAGTGGAGCTGTATTTATCTTCATGTACCAAACAGCTTATTTGTGTGTTTGTAGCAGCTTTCCATCAGAGCACTGTTGGCCATGCAGTCCAGGTGGCCTCTCGGATGCAGGAGCTGCCACACACAGCTTTGCCAGTAGCTCTGGCTAGCTGGCCTCACAAAGAGCTGGAGCTAGGGTTCTGAGGAAGCAGTGGTGACTGTAGATTGAGGTGGGTGAGATTCGTTCTCTAGTCAAAGGTTTGGGAAACAGTGGAATTTCTCTGGTTGGCACTCTGATGTGTGGAGAGACCAGAGATAGGGACTGGATTTCTCCTATACCAGATTTCAGCTAGGAAATTAGAAATAATTTTTAAAAATGATAAATTATTATAGTTGTGATAAATTATTTGTAGTTGTGAATTCTGATTTACAAACATTTGAAGTGAGGCATTATTTGTTAGTGGGAATGATATATGCCAAATTGGTGACATTTTATTCTCTGTGATTGGTGATACCTTTCTTTGCAGTGCCTTTTTAACCAATTCTAGTTGCTCTACTTTTTTCTGTCCTTAGCTCCTGCTAGAAATAAATATACTTACTATTGTCCTTTCCTTCATATTAGTTGAGGTAGATGTTGGCCATCACTCATTACTTAGACGTTACTATAAGATACTCTTTGTCACCGTAAGAAATGTCTGTGTCTAATTGATGGCATTCGCTTATTGTTGTAATTTGTTTTTATTGTTCTTTTTAAGTTATGTGTATGCATGTAGTTTAGTATGTAAACATGAGTGCTGGTAGGTGGTTGTCATCCACCATATGTTGCTGGGCATGAACCTGAGCTTTTTACAGGAGCACTACTTGCTCTTAGCTGCTGAACCTTCTCATTTCTCTAGCCCCCTCACCTGCTATTTTGACCTTAATACTTGAAGACTTTTTGGTGCCAATGATTTTTCAGTATGATTCAAAGCAGTTATCAAAAGGTTCAAACTGGAGTGCTTGCTATGCAAGCCTGACCTAAGGTCCATCTCCAAAATCAGTAGACCATCAGGGAAGGAAATAACTGACTCCTTCAGGTTGTCCTTTCACCTCCACATGAGGCATGAATGCACGCACACATGCACACGTGCACACACACAAATTAAAAAATTTAAGGTCTCCAAATAAGCCCCTGCTGACATAAGCTGCCTTGATGTAATCTATAAAATTCAACCTTCTCACTGTTTTCTCAGGCTGTGTATCTGTTAACACTGTCCCATTCCAGAACATTTCATCCAGTAAAGAAGCTAAGTGCCCGTTACTAGTTATTTCACATCTTCTCTTGCAGCTCCTTTTGCCTTTCTTGGGATTAAGTTATACTGCATTGTGTGAATATGCCACATTCATCAGTTGGACCACTTTGGGGCTGTTACAGATGGTGTTAATATAAATGTTCATGTTTGAGTTACTGTGGATGTGTTTCCAGTTCTCTTAGATATAAACCTGGGATTGGAATTTCTGAGTCATCCAAAGCAGCTGAACACTGCTTTTATGTATCTGTAGTAACTTGTTTAGGACCATTGTCTATGTTTTTATGTGCAAGACTGTATTAGGTTGGCTTTATTAGTCTAGGGCAGTGTTCACACCACGCATGTCACAGTGATTCTGAAATATTAAATCCATACAAGTGCTTCTGTCAGTTCAGACCACTCTGAGCCTGGAACTTTTCCACCTTGTCTGAAATGGCTCTAAAGTATAGTCTCAGAAGTTCTATTTTGTCTTAATATGAAAGGCCAACATCTCTTCATTCATTACCCCACAAAATATAGTTTGTCCTGTGTTGGTTTATTATGTAACTACTTCAGTGTACCTGTAGTTAATGTTTGTATGTCCTTTGGGTTTTTCTGGTGACTATTTATGGGTGAGAGGGTATAGATTTCTTCTAGGGCAGCAGTTGCTCTCAACTGCTGGCACATTGCCAAATGCTGACAGGTGCATGTGTGTACACCTGAAATTCATACTTGCAAATTATTGGATGTAGCTGCAATTAAGAACTTGAGGCATATTATAGGAGAGTAAAAAGAAATGCAGTGCCTTCTAAAAATAGCACAAGACGCAAAGGTTGTTGGGCTGGCTGGATCAATACCCTGAACAGAGCTAGAAGAAACAAAGGCAAAGGCAGACTGTGGAATCCAAGTGGGTTGTTCAGGTTCTTTGAAATGGAGCCATTGAGAACTTTAGTGATTTGAAATACACTTTACAAACCAGTCTGCTTAAGTGAGGATTAAACCCATACTTCTGAAATTAGGGGAGATATAACTGATCTCTGAACCCACATTGTCATGGAATTTGTGGCTTACTTTCCTTATGTGAATGATTATTTAGGTTAACTACTACTCAATTTCTCTAAAATCTGTAACATCATTATAGCCCTGGAATTAACAACTACTCCCATAAAAGGAACTCTGTGAGGCCTCTACCCTGTGTTACATATACCTGAATTGATAGGCTTTCTAGAGCACTAAAGGAGTTTAATAGAAAGAAAACTTGTCAGTACTGTGGTTTCTATTAAATAAGTCGTATTTGAGGAAGGCAGGGAGTAGGTAGTGAAGCCTTTTTATAATTTGAAGGCTTCTGTTCTAAAGAAAGCCAGTGAATCATGGAGGTTTCAGGTCACAGGATGGATACACTTGCTAATAGTTGTTTTCACTGTGGTGGCTTCACCTAGTGCTTTAATAGACGACTCTGTTTCCAAAAATTAAATTTGTACCTGATCCCAAGGAAGATGTCAAGCACAGAGCCAGATACACTTTGCTCACTGACTGTTATATTTTAAGTGTAAAATTGCATCAGTTAATTATTTGGCATTTCATTTTGGTTTCTCTTTGGCTATAGTTCTTTCTTTAAATTTGGTTCCTATAATGTATTTGGTAGCTGTTTAAAGGAAATCAATTATTGGCTGGGTTCTATTCATGTGTCAGATACAGGTGATTCATTGTTTAACAGCCTGTGACTTAACTCTTTAGGAAATTTACAGATTTTTGAGGAGCACAGTCAATTACATTAAGGTAAAGCTGCAAAAGTGTAAGCTTACAGGTTGCCATGGATGTACCCAATCTACTCTTAGAGGTTGGGGTGACATTTCAGGTGGGACTCGGAAGGTAATTAGAAATTATGCTACTGTTTGGGTTAGTGGTATCAATTATGCACGGGGAGTGACTATTTGGGATTAGGGATTGGAAAGTTAGCGTAGCTAGACAGGTGGCATCAGTTGTGGCCCCTGACTTAGTTCTTTCCCTCATTCCTTCCTTTTATTCTTCTGGGTTCTCTCTTTCTAGCTAGCCCTCTCTTCTCTTGTTTTCTCTTTGCTTCTTTGGATGATGGAGGGTTAGAGAGTGTTTCTAGCTTTGGCTGTCCTGGAACTCACTCTGTAGACCAGGCTGGTCTATAACTGCCTGCCTCTGCCTCCTGAGTGCTGGGATTAAAGGCATACAACACTGCCAACAACCTACTCTGCTTTCCAACAAGGTCTTGCCACATAGCCCAGGCTGGCCTTAGTCTCTCAGTCCTCCAGAATCTCCCATTCATCCAGCCTCAGTGTCCCAAGTGCTAGAATTATAGGAGTGTGCCACAGTGCCTCACTCGGAATTTCTTCACATGGGAGGAGTTGCAGTCTGGTTGAAAGGAGCACAGTAATATGTACTAGTCAACTTGTTACATGAATTTTTTTTTTTTTTTGAAGTAATTTGAGTTAGAGGGACAAAGCTAAAGTAGCATGTGCAGAAGTGTGAAGGAAAGGCTTGGTAAGGTGAAGCAATGGATAGAATCCCCAAGGCCAATCCTACAGAGGAGTGAGGGGTGGGAAGATAGGCATTAAAAAAAAAGAGAGGTTGAGATGGCCCTATTTCAATTCTCAGCACCCACATGGCAACTCACAACTGTCTGTAACTCAAGTTCTTGTGAATTCAGATCCCCCACAGACATGTGCAGGCCAAACACCAATGCATGTAAAAATAAATGAATTGGGTTGTTGTTGTTGGAGACATAAGTGTGCTTTGGAAAATTATGTTCTACCAGAATCTGGGTAACCCAGAGACCTAGGACAAAACCAAATACAACTACCAAAAATAAAAAGTGAATGAAATGATTTCTAATGATCCTCTGCTATATTCCTAGGCCAGAGCCTAGCATAAGTGTCATCAAAAGGCTTTATCCAGCAACTGATGGGAGCAGATGCAGAGACCCATAGCCAAATGTTAGGCGGAGCTCAAGGAATTCTGCAGATGAGGGGGAGGGTAAGGATTGTAGGAGCCAGAGGGGGTCAAGGACACTACAAGAACACAGCCCACAGAATCAACTAACCTGGGCTCATAGGGGCTCACAGAAACTGGACAATCAGGGACCCTATATGGGTCTGATCTAGGTCCTCTTCAGATATGTTGTTTGTCTAGCTTGGTGTTCTTGTGGGACTCCTGATAGTAGGAGCCAGGACTCTCTGACTCTTTTGCCTGCTTTTGGGATCCTTTTCCTCCTGGGTTGTCTCCATATGCAGTCTTAATATGAGGGGATGTGTCTAGACTTACAACTTGAGATGCCATGTTTGGTTGATATCCCTGGGAGGCCTGCCATTTTCTGAAGGGAAAGGAGGTAGAGATGGGGTGGGGCTGGGAAAAGAGGAGGGGAGAACTATGACCCGGACTAATATATGAGAGAAGAATAATTTAAAAGGAAAATTGTGTTCTGGACTCTGTTCTTTTTTCTCAAGCAGTAGGGACCGTTTGTGGGCTTTTAAGCAGAGAGTGATAACCAGTTTAAAGAGATGGTTTGATAATACATTCAAAATGATTATAGGGAACTGCTTAGGAAACTGAATAATCCAAATGTAGGGAGATGGTGGCTTAGGTAGGGAGTGGGGAAAAGGACCAGTAACACTAATTGATTTATTAGATCTGATAGAAAGATCGAAGTGAATCAAGGATAAGGCTGTGGGTATGGATAGCCAAAGTAGGAAGAGGATTGAGCTTGTGGAGAAAGGTGATGAGTGGAGTTTTAATATGTTGAATTTTAGGTTGCTGTCAAGCATCTAAGAAGAAATATCTGTTAAATAGATGCGTTCAGTGTCCCAAGAGGAATCTGGACATAGGCTTTGGATTAAGGAATTCTTGAGGTAGGGCCCTCAAAGGACAGTGGGATTGCTTAGAGAGTAGAGCAAGAAAAGTACCCAGGATGAATCCACCCTTGGACACTGAAGTTTAAATAATAACCTTCATCTTAGGTTTTGTCCAGGATGTTTTGGTCTTTCATGGTGTTGTTGCCTGGATATGACTTGCTTGAAGTTAGGACAGCTGTGATGACACAGGTCTCTGGAGATCCTCACTGGATGGGGCCAATTAATATTCCCTCCTGGTAGGGGAGAAGGACTCTGATGACCCTGGAGCCTTTCCCCTCCCTGGGGGTAGTAGACTCCTGAGCAGTACAGCTACAGGTGAATTGCTTTGTGTGCCTGTAAATAACCCCAATTAAACCAATTAGTTTACCAAACTAGACTTGGGTAGGAATTTCTTTAATTTATTGTTGCCTTCTCAGGAGTGAACAGAATTAGATTTTTTAGGGAAAGTCTTGTAACTCTTGGTGCTTATAGGACCTGGATATAAACCAAGGTCAGTTTGGGAGGAGCACTGCTTTTCTGCTTGGAGGGATGAAATATGCAACCAACACTAAGATGTTTTGAGGATTGAGCATCTGAGGGGGTATACAGTGCTGTCCCTTCTCCATGGGGTATACAGTGCTGTCCCTTCTCCATGGGGTATACAGTGGTGTCCCTTCTTGCTGCAATAATAGCCCCTACCTACTGTGAGTGACTAAGACATGCCGATGAATGTGGAGAATCAGGGAAACCCTCAAAGGTGAAGTCCTTTGCCTCTGTGTCAAGCCTCTTGATGTCAACCATGTGCTATCTCAGCTGGCTGGTGAACCTGAGAACATGAAATCCGTGAAAGTGCTTAACACACATAGGATGGGATTCTAAAGAAGTCATGGCAACAGTTGCACTGCTTCTTCAGCTATGGGTGATGGTGAAAAGGCATGCAACTAAGTCTCAGCTGTCTGTCAGAAAGAGCTTGCTTATGAATCAACAAGAACACACGTTGAAATAGGCCGTTTTTGGTTTTGTTTTGGTTTTTTTTTTTTTTTTTTTGGTGTGGGGGGGTTCGAGACAGGGTTTCTCTCTGGCTTTGGAGGCTGTTCTGGAACTAGCTCTTGTAGACCAGGATGGTCTCGAACTCACAGAGATCCTCCTGCCTCTGCCTCCCGGGTGCTGGGATTAAAGGCGTACACAACCACCACCTGGCTTTTTAATTTTTTTTTTAATTTAACTTTATTTTATGTGCTTTGGCGTTTTGCCATAGGTATCAGGTCCCCTGGAACTAGAGTTCTAGACAGTTGTGAGCTGCCATGTGGGTGCTGGGAATTGAACCCAGGTCCTTTGGAAGAACAGCTGGTGCTTTTAACCACTGAGCTGTCTTTCCAGCCCAATAAGCCATTTCTTAAGCTAGGAATGGATAAGGAAGAATTTATACATTAGTTTTGCTGAACACTTGGAGTACACAGTGTCCAAGTTTTGGGGTAGAGGTAAAGGAGACACAGCTCCCCACTTGTCACTCAGCAGAACAAGGAGTTTGTCTAGAGCTTTAGGGCCCTCAGCTTAGATCAAACTAGTATTCATGGTTATGATGCCGAAAATAATTTTAGGAGTAGACAGCATGAAGCAAAGTTAGAAATTGCTTAAAAATAGGTTAGTGTAGGTTTAAGTAAGAGGGTTAGGAAAAGAGGGTGTTCAGAAGAAAGTCAGACATATCCAAATGTGGGTAGGGGCTCTTCAAGGGATAATTTCAGCTCATTGTTTTTACAGTGCTTATATATAGGTTTATGGTGAGGCTTAGAGGGTTCCTGGGGGACACCTGATATAATTGCAGTCAACAAGATAAAAGTCTAGCCTCCAGGGATCCTGGAAGGAGGTATATCTTTACTGTTAACAACAATGTCTGGGGAAAGGGCTGACACCCTACCCAAGGTCACATACACTTAGCCTTGGTTCACTGTAGTTTTAACATAAAATAGCTATATATGAAAGTAATCTAATTGTGTGGGAATACTCAGCTTCCCCAATGACAAGAGCCTTTAATGAGACTCTGGCTTGACAGGATCCTTTCCTCTCATGTCCCTATTAATTCCTTTGTTTCTTTCTTGCCTCAATGGAATATTTAAACAGTGAAGAGAAAGAAACTGAGGTAAAAATGGTAGCAAGTATCTGAGTATGAAAGAGGCGGTATGTGGTGCCCCAGTTCCCTGGACCCAATAAGAACACTGTTCACCTGAGAGTTCAGGAGGAAGCTAATGAAGCAGGAACCTTGGTACACATAAGGGGGCGGGGCATTTGTGGCTTTGATGACCCCATGGTGGGTCATGATTTTACAAAGAAGGAAAGGATCTGTGTGTATCTGTGTGACTTAGCTTGGCAGTGAGTTGGGTCAGTAAAATGCTAAAGCTGTCAGGCAGAGAGGAGAAAAAGAATGGAGATAAAGGTCCTGCCTAGGTCACTCAAAGCAGATATGGAAAGATTTGTGAGTAGCTGCAGCTCATAGGGGTAAATCGACAGACTCCTTTGCTGTGCTTCTAGGCTGCTGGAAGAGAGAGAGATACATATGTTCCCTACTCTGTCTGCTGTGCTGGGTCAGGAGCCGTTCACCCACTCCAATGGGGTGGCAAAGGTTTGTTTAGGTGTGCACTGTTCAGTCAGGGGAGTTATCGGTCCCCTACTAATGTGCAGAGCGTTTTAGGCTTGGTTGGATACAGGAGCGGGTTGCTTTGGTTTCAGGTGTTCCCCCGGAAATCATGTGTACTAATAGATGGGTATGGAGCTAGAACAGTATGCAGGTAAAAATGGTTGTGCTTGTCCTAAGGATGAACAGGGTGTACTGTGCTGTGTACATTTCCTGCCTACAAGAAGTATACTAGGAGTAGAAACTGTTCCCCCAGATCAGCTTCCAAGTGTGGTCATGGAGAGGGTTAGGGTGTTGGGTATTATGCCAGTTTGTGGCTTATCAGACCCAGGGAGTTGACTCTAGTGACAGGTACAGCAGAAGAGAGCACGGCCCCATTTCTTCCTTGGTTCTGGGCCAGGCCGTGTAGCATGAGCCAGTCTTACGAGCCCATCTAGTGTGAAGAGAGGTACAATGGCCAGAGGTCAGAATGCCAAGAATCAGTGACTGTTGGTGTGGTATAGTGCCCCAATGTGTAATCCTAAATAGAATAAGATAATGTCACTTTGCCAAGGCCCAGGGGACATTGTGCAGGAGAACAGAAAAAAAAAAAAAAAAACAAGAACTGAAGGATGAGATCTAAAGTAGAGCTATGTCTTCTAGGCATGAGATCTGCCATTGCAGTCTTGAAATCAGAGCCTGCACAAGAAAAACCTTTCCCTTGTGGAAGTGGGGGTCAGGGAACTCATGAGGCGCTCCCCTCCCTGAAGAGCTTTAAATCACTTAGGATTGCCGTGGGAGCCTCTACAGGGCTACATGCTTTTAATCCCATCCATTCAAGAGGTAGAGGCCAGCCTAATCCACATAGTGAGTTCAGTACAACCGTGGCTACATAGAGACCTGTCTTTAAAAAGCAAACTAACCAAAACAAAACAGAACAAATGCTGTGGGGAGGTACTTGTGTTGGTGGTGCAGTTGCATGTAAGTTGCCCATGCTTCTGTAAGTAACCCCAGTTAAACACATTGGTTTGCCTTGCTGGACTTGGGTGGAATTATTTCTTTTATTTGCTGTTGCCCTTTCTATATGATCTTTAGTGAATAGAAACTTGCCGGGGAAAGTCTTACAATACATGGTTAGATCTGAATTCAGAGCCAAGCAGTGAAAAGAGAAATTACTTCCAGTTATGGCTCTGTTACTAAAGCTAAACCTGTAGATACTTTTATTTATATCTATTCATCACATACTATTTAAAAACCAACTCATTCTTCAAACAGAATAGCCTTTTTCCCTTTCTGATTTGTAAGAAGAATAATGTCCAGAAACTAAATCCCTAATTCTGCTGTTGGACAGTTGATTTTGCTTGGTTGTCTTTCCAAATTAACACCCACTCCCTCTGCCCCTCCTTGTGTGTGTGTATGTGTATGTGTGTGTGTAGATTAGTAAAATCTATATATATAGCCTTATGTCTTTTCATTAAAATTATTTCCTTGGGCTGGTGAGATGGCTCAGGTGGTAGAGAGAATTGACTCCTAATTGTCCTCTGACCTCCACATGCCAGGGCATATATGTGCATTCATAACACACCACACAAATTCACACACAATGTAAAAAATATATAAAAGGGTAAATCCTTAACAGTTATCCATTTCCATAAGCATATAGTTGTCAGTCATTTTTATTATTGCAGAGTATTGTTATGTATGCACACATATAAATATGTACTTAATTATTTCTCTGATGATAGACATTTAAGTGGTCCTCAGAATTTAGCTCTTTCAATTGGCAGTTGATATCAATAAATACCCCTGTAGTTCTCCAGTGTAGTGTCATATTGTTGAGGTAGGATTTCAGATCAAAGTCTATTTACTTTGAACAGTATACATTTATTATTGAACGCAATTGGATTTTAAAAATTAATGTATTATTTTAATAAATGTTCAAACAGAACAGAAAGATGCCCAGGGAAATATGCCCCCCCCACTTCTATCTTGGGTTTAATTTCACTCTAATCATTGCCTATGCCTCCTGTGTGCTTGTATATATATGCAATGGCACACTTGAATGTTTAATATTTTCTTACTTTTAAACAGGTAATGCATGCATTTGTTAATGGTATTGCATCTCTAGGCTTGTCCTGGTGATAGGCTTAGCCATCTATGTGAGCATGTGGAATACAGGTTTCATCAGTGTGAATGTACTGGCCTGATCAAAATGCATTTTGCGTTTTCATTCTCTAGCTACTAAAACTGTACTGAATGTATCTCCTCACCTGTCTCTGTGTATAGCACACTTTGATGTGGAGGCAGAACTCCGCAGGTATTCAAAGCACCACAGAAAGTTGTCGTGAGTGATGTTTTTGGCAGACTGAAAAGATTCCATCCATCAAGGAAAAAAACCTCCCTCAGTTATATCCACAAAGTTAGACTTATTTTACCTTTTGTCAACACTTACAGAAAGTCTGGTGACCTTAAACTTCTCACCCCCTACATATCCTGACCCCTGTTGGAATTACAGGATGATAACACCAGGACATGTTCTCTATCAGTGGGGATGAAACCAGTATTTAGTACATGCTGGGCAAGCTCTCCAACTTGGCAGTTTCAGTCAATCAGAACCCCAAGAATAAGTCCCTCAGAAGTAGGTACATACAGAATACTGTTTGTGTTGTGACCACATTGGTTGTGAAGTCAGACTGTTGAGATGGTTCTTGTGGAGATTTTGTACTGGGCTTTGCTTCCCCAAACTAGCATGGGTCTGTGTGTTTTAGATTACTATTTGGGGTAAAGAGCCATGTTGGTATCTAAACTTACTATCATTTCATTATTTTCACATTTTAGTTTGTATTTGCTTTCATCACATCTGATTCTGACTTCATACTGTTGCTACTTATATAATTCATTTCTGTCATAAATGATGGATACCCAAGTGGTCCACTTCCATCCACTTCAATGCTGACTCTTAGTTTCCTGACTCTTGGGTCATCTCTCTATCCTGTTGCTTGGCTTTGGTTCTGCTCTGATAGTATGTGTCCAGTGATGACTTTCCTGTTCATTTTTTTTTCCCTTTTCCTCTACTTTCGGCTTGACATTTCTGAATCAGATTGCTTGTAGCCTTGGCCTTGTTCTTTTAGGTTTGGTTTGGTTTGGTTTGGTTTTTTGAGACAGGGTTTCTCTGTGGCTTTGGAGACTGTCCTGGAACTAGCTCTCATAGACCAGGCTGGTCTTGAACTCACAGAGATCCACCTGCCTCTGCCTCCCGAGTGCTGGGATTAAAGGCTTGTGCCACCACCGCCCGGCTCTTGGCCTTGTTCTTATCTCCTTTCCTAGTTGTAATTAGTGCTGTTCTTTCTTGCATCCACAGAGTGGGAACCCAAGCCCAAGTAGGAAGCTCAATCTTATTTTCATGGAGAAAATGTCACCTGTAGAAATGCTGCCAAGGAGCTATATCTAGATATATTGCTCATGAAACTTTCTAGAGCTTTATTGAGATTTAATTCAATAATATCCCTAGAGCATGCAGTTTGATGCTTTTTCATGTAGTGATAAAGCTGCAGCTGTCACTGTTGTCTGATTTTCAATTGTTTGGTCCCATCCTCTCCCCTCTGCTCCAAAAAGGAAACCCTGGACTGAGTTATTCCTATTTCCTCCAATCCTATAGCTAGGTGACCCTCAGTCTACTTGTTTATTCTGGACAACTTCATATAGACAGTGCATGGTGTGGTGTTTGGCTGGCTTCTCCTTGCCCTGTGAGGCTCTGCTGTCAGGTAGTGTGTGCTGCATCTTGTTCACTCTTCAACTCGTTGATGGGTAGTTGGGTCCTCCTCCTTTGGTTTTGTGGATGCTGCTGCTGTGGACTCTGGTGTACTGGTGCCTGAGTTCCTGACATCAGTCCAAAGGAGGATGCTTATCCATTTGGCTTGTGCAGAACTAATTGCAGATTTTTGTATTGTTAAATTTGTTGTTCCATTCTGGAACACATTTTTAATGTGATTATCTTATATATCACTTGAATGTACATTTTTCATTTTGTTCTTCTGCTAATGGCATTATTCAGTGTTTATATTTCTTTTAAACTATGGATCTGGTATTAGACAAAAAAAAAATCAACTGATTTTCTTTTTCCTTTCTTTTTGGTTTTTTGAGACAGGGTCTCTCTGTGTAGACTTGACTGTCCTGGAACTTGTTCTGTAGACCAGGCTGGTGTCGAGCTCACAGAAATCCTCCTGCCTCTGACTCCTAAGTGCTGGAATTAAAGGTGTGGGCCACTATCGCCTGGCTCAACTGATTTTCTTATTCTAGTTTAAAATGGATCAAAACCCAGCAGAGACACCTGGCAACAGGAGCAGCTCATCTGGCCCAGGAACTGCTAAGGAGTGCACAGTGCAGTGCTGGGGGGAAGAATCTTCAAAGAGGAGCAGAGTATCCCAAAGATGAAGAGCAAGCACTATGGCAGCCATCAAAAGCTGACAGTAACCAACCGAGAGTGGCCACCACAGTTGGTTGTCTTACCACTATAAAAGTAGCCAAAGAAGCATGTGTCATTCAACAGTCAGAGCAAATTGGAAAAGCTTGATAGTTGCCTCATGAGCTGAGTGAAAAATCAAAACCATTGTCATTTTGAACTGTTGTCCTGTCTTACGTTACACAGCAATGAATTTGTTCTCTTGGATTGCGATGTGTGACAAAACGTGGATTATATACAACCACTGGTGAGGCTCAGTGACTGGGCTGAAAAGAAACTGTAAAGCATGTCCCAGAGGCAAATGTACACAAGATGGTTATGGTTTGGTGGTCTGTTGCTGATCTGATCCAAATTTCTGAATCCCAGCATTATCATTACATCTGGCAAGAATGCTCAGCAGATCAGTGAGCTACACCGAGAGCGAATGTTACCATGCGGCCTGCAGCCTCCACAGAAAGGGCTGAGTCTTCTCCATGACAAGGCCCAGGAGGCTGCACCTTGTTCAGCCAGTGCTTCAGAAGGTAAAGGAATGGAACTATGAAGAAAAGCCTCTGTCATATTCACCTGACTTCCCGCTAACCAAGTACTGCACAGTCATCTCAATAACTGTTTGCAGGATAAATACTTTTGTAGCCAGGAGGATGCAGGAAATAACTTTTAACAGTGCTTCAAATCTTGAAGTATGGATTAAAAAATTTTAAATTACATTTTCTCTTGTGTGTCTTGTGAATGGGAGTAACTTGTGTGGTCCTGCCCACTCAGTTTTATAATAAATGTCAGGAATCATCATTATATCTAGAACCAATTTGACCTTAACGAGCTATAAGTACAGAATTAAGCACAAGAAGTTCTGCCAGACCTGTAGGTAGGTGTTTTGCCTTTGAACACTGGTGAGCCCAGACCTGTGATGTATTCTATTTTACATTTATTACTTTGTTTACATGTCTACTTGAGTTTATGCATGAGAGCAGAGATTGCCCTTTGCAGGAATAGTCATCTCCTGGGAGATACTGTGGAACCAAACTGAGAAAAAAGATAAAACAAGACCACGTTTTGACTGAGGCTTTTAATGGTGCATATCTCTCCTTTTGTCCCAGTTTTAAATCCAAAGCCTGTCTCTTTATCCTAAAGATGGACTCAGGGCTATTTGATCTGTGTACCTGCTCCCTCAGCATGGCTGCATTCGTTCAATCTCTTCTCTTTGTTTCTCTCCATTACTTGTCTTTTTAATTAGTATGTTGGGACAGGTGGCCAACCTTAGCCTGTAGGGCTGCTGGAGCTGGGGGCTTTTCCCCTTAAAACCCAGTTCCACTATGATCTAAAAGGGATTCGGGTTACTTTAGCAATTTTTATATGAGCATTTATAATCCACTTTGGCATCATATACATGATATAAAAAGGTAAGTACATGTGGGTAACACATATACATTGTATTAGTTATTTTCCTGTTGCTTTAATAAAATAGACTAGCAAAAGCATCTTAAGAGAGGAAGGAGAAAGGGTTTGTTTAGTTTGAGATTACAGATCATGGCAGGGCAGTGTAGAGTAGCAGGAGCTGCTGATAGTGTCTTCAGTATCAGTAAGAAGTAAGAAATTACCTCTAGATGTATATCCATTATTTTCTAGTCCTCAGTAAGGTCAATTTTTGTGAGTTAAGTTACAAAGTTAGCTTCTATGAAGGATCCATAAATAGTATCTTGAAGATGGAGATCACCTTTCCTATGACCAACAGAGATTTGCTGTTTATAAGAACCACTTTACAGTTGAGTTTGGCTCCCTGGAAAACAGGTCCATTACAAAAGCAGCTGGGTAGTTCCCAAAGGGAAAAATGTGTGCACTATGGCCTGTATGTGCTTTGAAATCATTCCCAAGGTTCTATTGGTGAATTTTATTGTGAGACTGTAAAAAGGTGGAGACTCACCTGAGTATGTTTAAGAACTGGGACCTTGAAGATAAGTCACCACCTCAGGATACAAGTGGCTTTATAAAACACAAAGACAATTTCTATATATGCTCTGTATTGTCTCAAAGACTGCTACCCAGAAGCCGTGACCAGCTGTAAACCCTGGAAGTTCAGAAGTGTGAACTAAATAAACCATGATCCTCTGGAACTGTGTACAAAGATAAACTTTGATCTTCGTCAAGTTCCCCAGGCTCCAGTATCTTAACTGTGTAACACAGAACTTAGTAATACTGGTGATAGACATTAGACTAACAGCATGCATCCTTGGTAGACAGTATTTGGCCAGGTCTTCTTGCTTTGCTTGGAGTCTATAATTGAATATAACATTTCTAATATGGCTAGCCTGTACTAACTTTTAATTGGGGTGTGACTAAACCTCAAAAAGTCTTGATGTTTAGACTGTAGGGGATTCAAGACCCTCTATATACTTGACAAGTAGTCGTCTCAGAATTCAGAATTTCCCTGGTATTTCCACTTCTGAATAATGAAGGTGCTTTACAAAATTGGGTAAGGGTTCCTCCTTCCCCTCTCCCCCTTTTTGTTTAGACAAGGTCTCACTGTGCCACATAGGCCATTCTCAAACTCTGAATTTTCCTACCCAAACTCTTTAGTTCTTGCCCTGCACCCCATATCCCTGGCCAGTATGTCAGTAGGTTTTTTGCTTTGTTTTTTACAATTTCTTGTTTGAGCTGTAGACTTCCAGCAACAAAAGGCTTAAGCCTAACAGAAGAAAATAGTAGCCAGGACACAGTACAAACACATGGGGTGGGGGTTGGGGGGGTGGGATAGTTATATAAAAACATTAAGTTGTTTTGGGAAAACCTTGGCATTTGGACTCTTGTCAGAGTGACCTTTATTATCTTTTTTTTTTTTCTGAGACAGGATTTCTCTGTGTTGCTCTAGCTGTCCTAGAACTCATTCTGTAGATCATTCTGGCCTTGAACTCACAGAGATCTGTTTGCCTTTGCCTCCTGAGTGCTTCACCACCAGTGTCCAGAGACTTTTATTATCTTAGTCATGGATTAATGCTTGTGAGTGTCTCCCAAGTGCTGGGATTAAAGGTGTATGCCACCACCATCCAGCCTGAGTAAGTAATTTTAACACTTTTTTTTTTTTTCAGATTCAACTTCTAAATCACTGTTGCCAAAAAAGGACCCACTCTGAGATCACCAGAAACTTTTTTGTAATGCTAGGAACCGGGCTCTGGGCTGTCCTAGACAAGCATTTTGCCACTGAGCTATAGACTTAGCTCTCTTACTTGGTTTTTAAATTATGACCTATCAACAACCAACCCAGTGTGAATTTTCTAGCATTTCTGTGTCTATTTAGGGCATAGTTTATCAGCACTAGTTTCTCCCTTTTTAGGAAGTAGAAGAGTAGCATGGATCAACAAACTTTCCCTGAAGAAAGCCAGAGAATAAACATTTAGATTTGATGGGTCACATGTAGTCTTCTTTTTTGTGGGATGTAGGGTGAATAGGTGGATTTATTTTAAGCCATTGTTTAAAAATATAAAAACCTGCATAGCTTGTGGACAGTATATTAATGGGCCATGTACTGAAGTTAATTCTTGAACACTAGCTTGCTGTAATAGCATCCCCTAAAGGAACAAAACTGATAGAATGAAAAAAATACAGAATTTATTAAGTCATCTTAAGTTAAAATATTAACAATAATAGTCTCATACCTGAGCCTGAGAACCCAGTAGTTTTTTGGTTCTTGAGGCTTGGTGTCTCAGTGGTTAGAGTCATCCCACACAGTGGCTGTCTCTTACTGGGAAAGCCTACAACCCAGTAGTTGGCTCAGTCCACAAGGTTGGGTGCCTCAGCAGTCCCAGTCTGGCCTCAGAAGGTTCCTGGAGAGCAGCACCAGGTCTTTAGTCAACAATGGAAGTACTGGTTCTGAAGCCAGGAAGCCAGGAACAGTATCAGCAGCAGCCGCCGCCGCCACAAGCTCAGTCAGCACTGTGACAGGGAGGGCCAAGCTTGGGAGCGACAAGTCAGATGATCTTCCTTCTGCCACAGTCCTTCTTTATGTGGGCTGCTGTAAGAAGGTGCTGCCCTCACGTGGTCTTTCCTTATCAGTTAAGGCAATCAGAACAGTTCTTCAGTTGAGGCTCCTACTCAGAGGATGCTGATTTGTGGTAAGCCATTTGCTGCCCCCATTTCATATACCATGAATGGAAATACAAGAGAGATAAAGCTATAGGGTATTATATGAGTGGGGCTTCCATGCTGAGTGTTTTTTCTTCAGTGAGCAACAAAGATTGTATAATATGAATCACCTTGGAGTTTAAAGACCTGTAAACGAGGTTGCAGAGATCCTCAATGGTTAAGAGTGCTTACTGTTCTTCCAGAGGACCTGAATTCAGTTTCCAGGACCTACATCAGGCAGCTTACATCTACCTGCAATGCCACTTCCAGGGCATCTGATGCCTTTTTCTGGTCAATGGCACCTGCACTCATGTGGCATATATTCATACATACATGTAACTAAAAATGAAATATAATCTTAAGAAAAGACCTTGAAACCAAGTCAATAGAGGCCTCGTTAGTTGGGTGTACTCTGACTTTCTCAGAAGAAATGGGTAGTGATTATTGGCCCCTCTGTCACGATGCTTTTGATCTCTGATTCCCAGGAAGCAATACCAAAACTTTGACCAAGGCTTTGTTCAGATCTTATGTATGAGTAGCTGGAAACTCTTACTGTAGTTAGATAAGTTCAGAGAAGGAAGCTGCTGAATTCTCTTTTAAATTAGAAAAGATCAGTTCCCAAGAAAGAGACTTGGGTATCGAGGACTTGGCTAAGCCCTTTAATATCCACCCATTATGGGATAATGGCAGCCTCTGATGGTCAGTGGATCTTTGTGATTATGTGTTATGTGTACTAGAGGTATACCTTCTCAGATTGCCTTGTGTCTTCTCTGAGCTAAGGTAGAAAAGTGCACATGTGAGGGTCTGCCTATTTTATTTTCAGACAGCATGATCTGATGGTCCACTGGAGTAGATGCCAGAGTATGGCTCTTCTCCAGGACTTGCTGATAGCATGGAGGGTGGAAAATCTCAGAGCAGAGCTGTCCTGAGCAACTGCTCACTCCCCCAAGGGAGATCTCATCAAAGAAGATAATTGGGAAAATACATGAAGCCTTCCTCATTTAGGAAATGGTAAAGGTAGAATGTGCGGGTCAGGCATGGTGGCTTATAAGACTGGGCCATGAGAATTGCTCAGAGATTGAGGCCAGTCTGAGCGCCATAGTGAGTTTAGGACAGTATGAACAACAGTGAGGCCAGTCTCCACAAACAAACAAAAACATTGGGTTTGGGGTCTATAGGATAGATAGCAGGGATGCTGAGGCCCTGACATCTGAGTCTGCTCCCCTTTCCATTGTATGTACAGTCTTCCTGTTAGCTTGTACTTCCAGAGAGTACAGCCTAAAGCTGGGCAGGTGTCTGGATTCAGCCTTAACAAATGTGCAACTATTTGTATATCTTTTCCCCTCTGGACAAAGTTGCAGAAAAGAAGCTATAACCACAAGTATTGACTTGGTTAGAACTTGAGTGAGGTGAAGAGGTTGGAATATTGCAAGTTCAAAGCCAGAGCTAGCAGGCTATGTTAGCCCTCTGTTCTCCAGCCATTCACTGCCCACCTCTGCCCTGGCTTCTACAAACCCAAGGATATCTTCAGACAACATCAGAGATTCCCAAAGCAGAGATTCCCAGCTTTGCAGTAACCCACCTCCCTGATGTTTCCACCAACGCATTTAAAAAGTACTGTAATTTATGATTTAATTTGTTTTGTTATATAAAACTTTATAGAACTGATTTGGAGTTAGACTGACACAGGGTCTCATGAGTCTGTGTTCACAGGACATACTCATGTTTGGTTCTAGAATAAACTGTCCCTTAACTTTCTTTGAGGTGAGAGTTGTGTTTTTGCCTCCATGCCCCCTTTATTTACAAAAAGTCAAGATTTTATTTAAATAAAGATATCCATAAACCAAGTCCGAATTAGGTGTGGTTTATTATTTATTATTAATATATAAGGGTGAGCTTGGAGATTTTAAGGAGAGGAGTACTAGAAGAACTTCTAAGGTGGTAATTTGTTTTGTACTGTAGATTCCTCCTTCCACCATCAGATTACCCAATTAATGTATAACATCACAAAGTATGAAGACTGTTACTCTGTTAAGTCCTTGAGGGTGGTGAAGTGAGGAATTGTTGGTAGACAATGTCTTGGGGTTATTAGCAGGCCACTAAGTAGTTCATTGACACTCAGGTGATTTCCTAGTGTCATCCAGTATTTATAAGGTTGCTCCTTGGTGGGTTTTTTTTTGTTTTTTGTTTTTTTTTTTTTTTTTTGAGACAGGGTTTCTCTGTTACTTTGGAGGCTAACCTGGAACTAGCTCTTGTAGACCAGGCTGGTCTCGAACTGACAGAGATCCGCCTGCCTCTGCCTCCGCCTCCCGAGTGCTGGGATTAAAGGTCTGCGCCACCACTACCCTGCTGGTGTTTCATTTTTAAGATTTTATTTATTAAGTATACAGTCTTCTGTCTGCATGTGCCCTGCCGTCAGCAGAGGGCATCAGATCTCATTCAAGGTGGTTATGAGCCACCATGTGGTTGCCGGGAATTGAACTCAGTACCTCTGGAAGAGGTGATCTTAACCTCTGAGCCATTTCTTCAGCCCTAGACATTTCTTTTGTGATACTAGAATTAAAGGGGTATTTAGGTCATTGGGTCACCTTTCTCCATCACCCACATTTTCCCCTGTACCCTTTTAGCTAATGCCAGGTCCTGTTTGTCCCAGTATGGTGGGGGTGTCTCACTGTTAGACTAGTAGGGCCATCTATGGCTTGCTCGGAATTTGCCCAATGAGGAGGCTCTGTTGGCAGCCTGTGGGGAAGCCAGTTTCCAGTCTGGATTTTCCTTACTTGTGGAATGCTGTATTGTTGGCTTCTATTACTTCACAGAAAGTAACAGGAAAGCGTGGCCACATCTGCTTCAAGAGCTCCTGAATACTGTCCAAGGGTGTTGTCAGCCTGAGATCCTCAATGAACTCTTCAAATAAGAGTATTGGAGTTCACAGAGAGGGGCATGGGTCTTGACCTTCCAAAAGCTACACACAAAATCTGTACCTTTTCTAAACTTCTTTGATTTCCTAGAAAAATAAAGATTTTTCAAGTAACCTGTGGTTTTTCCTATTTTTTTAAACTGATTTCTTGTATTTGGACTTTCTGTATATGAACTAATTATATAGATGGGACAGCTATAGATTATTTTTCTAACACTTTTTAATTCTTTTGGAAGGAAACAGATAAGGAAATTAGTATCAAGAGAACAAACAAAGCTGTGTGGAGTTGTCCAGGCGTTTGTGTGTGTGTGTGTAAGGAATATTCTATTGTCTGTCATTATAGTTGATGGTTCTTTATTTGTACACAAAACTTCAGTTCCATACTACATCTGAGGAGAGCCCTTAGGTTTTCTGTTGTTGTTTAGTTGGTTGGCTTTTGGTTTTTAATACAGGGTTTCTCCATGTAACTCTGGTTGTCCAGGAACTCAGGACCAGGCTGGCCTTGAACTCACAGAGATCCACCTGCCTCTACTTCTTGACTGCTGAGATTAAAGGTGTGCACCACCACTGCCTAGCTAGAGTCCTCTGTTTGTTTGTTTGTTTGTTTTATGATCTCACACAGTTTAGAATTAGTCCAGGACTTGCTCCAAAACTGGCATGAAGAACCAAGTTCTTCAAATTCCTGTTTGTTTCCAAATGGTTCGTTGCTCTTTCCCACTAGGCACTTGTGAAGTTCCTAAGTGTTAAATGTGTGCAGTTAATCTTTGGACAACACAAGGGCTGGGTATAGCACCTTCTTCTGCTCTTGACAATCCAAGCATAACTTCAGACTCCCAGCAATAGTAAGAGATGGCTGTCCGATATCACAATAGTGTCATGTAAGGTAAGTTTATGCACTTGGAGGTTTATCCTATATTTTCAGTCATTTACATTTTTCCCAGCTTCAAGTATTACCATGTAAAAGTCTGTTTGCTTAAGCTTGTATAAATTTTTTGTTTGTTTTCATTTTAGTTTTTTGTTTGTGTTTTGAGACAGTTTCTCTGTGTAGCTTTGGAGCCTATCCTGGCACTCGCTCTGGAGACCAGGCTGGCCTCGAACTCACAGAGATCCACCTGCCTCTGCCTTCTGAGTGCTGGGCTTAAAGGCGTGCGCCACCAACACCCGGCCTCCATTTTGTTTTTTGAGACAAGAGTTTCTCCCTATAGCTCTGACTATTCTGGAACTCGCTCTGTAAGTTCAGACTGTCCTCTAACTCAAGAGATCACCTACCTGCCTTTGCCTTCTGAGTGCTGGGATTAAAGACATGCACCACTACTGCCCTGCTAAATTTGTATAAATTTTAACTTTTTGTAATATATGTATTTATTTATAGTAGTAAACAAGGTATTATCTACATGTATTTTATGCATTCATGGCATACCTAACATTTTCTTAATATTTGTAATATTTCTAGGCTACATAGTTCATCTACGGTTTTTTCACATTTTCATATATATTAAGAAAATTGCATATTAATAGACCCACAGAGCTCAAACCCATGTTGTTCAAGGGTTAGCTATACTTACAATCCTATGCTAGCATTTATTTATAGTTTGACTGCTCATGTTGAATCATTATTGAAACCAGTTAGTAAATCTTCTTAATCTCTTATGTATCTTTTATTTTAAAAATGTATAGATTGTGGGGCGTGGTGGCACACACTTTTAATCTCAGCACTCAGGTGGCAGAGGCAAGTAGATTTCTGTGAGTTTGAGACCAGTTTATTCTATAAATTGAGTTTAGATTAGCCAAGGCTGCCAAATGAGATCCTGTCTTCAAAAAAAAAGGGTAAGTCAAAAGAAAAGGGAGTTCCAGTTGAGGGATTGCTAAATCAGATTGATGTGTGAACTTGTTTGCAGCAGGCTGTCTTAATAGTAATATAGGAGGGCCTACTGGGGATGGTGGTACCATTCTCTGAGTAGGTGGTCCTGGGCTGTATGAGAAAGCTGGCAAAGGTTCTGGAGAGATGCGGCAACAGATAAAAGCACTACTGCTCTTAAAGGACCTGAGTTCAGTCCCCAGCACTCATGGAACTCTTATAATTCCCACTTAAGATATATGATGCCTTCTTCTGGTCTCTGTGGGCGCGCGTGTGTGTGTGTGTGTGTGTGTGTGTGTGTGTGTGTGTGTGTGTGTGTGTTCGCGCACGCGCACTTTCTTATACTCACAGACCTAAAAAAAAAAAGGCTAGCTAAGCAGGAGCCTTGAGTAAGCCAGCAAGCAGTGATTCTCCATGGTTTGTGCTTCCAATTCCTGCTTGAGTTTCTGCCCCGACTTCATTCAATGATGGGTTGTATCCTCTAAGCTGGAATAAACCTTTTCCTCTTAGTTGTTCTTGGTCATAAAACTTGTCACAGCCACGAAGGTGAAGCTGGAACAGAATGTTAAGGTGAATGAGCAAGTCTTTGGTTGAGTTTAATGTTTCCTTGCCTGTCACACTATTTGTCTTTAGAGGGCTCAAGTCTAAGATGTTAATCTCCTACCTTGGACAGTGCAGAATATATTGTATAGTATTTTATGAGTTAATACCCTGCATGTAAATGTGTCTGGTAGATTTATTCTAGTCCCAGAATTTGTTGTTGTTTTTGTAGTTTTTCGAGACAGGGTTTCTCTGTGTAGCTTTAGAGCCTGTCCTGGAACTCACTCTGTAGACCAGGATGGCCTCAAACTCACAGAGATCCACCTGCCTCTGTCTCCCGAGTGCTGGGATTAAAGGCGTGCACCACCAACTCCCGGCTGTAAGATTTAATAATAACTTAAGAGCTAAAGCCTTAAGTGACCTTAACTGGTTTTACAAGGGGTTGATTCAGTCCCCCATTGCACTCACCCCTGCATTTCCTGTTAAGGTATGACCTTATTTATCTTCATTTTAATACAAGTCATCAAAGTGGAATATTCTTCAACTTTTCTATTTCTTGATCGTCTTCAGGGTCCTCAATAATATTCATGAAAATAAAGGTATCAGAGTCCCCAGTGCCTGAGCCATTTTCCCACTTATATGATAACTTCTGAGAAGTTTTTGCTGAGAAGTCTTCATCAGAGTCACCCCTGGACTAAGTCAGAAAACTCCTGGATTTACACTTGGCCTGCTGTAGCACTTGAATTGTGTTAATAGCAGATTAGTTACTTAAGACGGCAGATACATGAAACTCTGTAATAGGTGGAATCCTTGTGTATGCCTGGTTTTTAGGACAGTTCTTGATGTATAATATTTAGAAGTAGGTGCTAAGAGAATGTCTCTTAAAGATACATTATGAGAGTATGATTATAATATGTTTTGTTTTTAAAATTACACCCATTTTTTGCATTACTGTTCTGTCTTGGCTTTTGACATATAAACTGGTTTTACAAATCAAGCTTTATTTCATAATTAGAAGGAAACTTGTCAGTCCGTAGGAGTCCGGAGTTTCATGTCTGACTCTGACCCGAACAAGTAATAGGAGTTCCAGACAAGGTTTTACATTCTGGTGCTGTTAACACCCCTCCACAAGTAATGGCCTTAACCTACATATCTAAGAAGATCTTCCTGTCTGACATTGGTGTTAAACACATGGTTTTGTTTTTATGCAGTACTTTATTAAAGTGCATGCAAACATAGAGCTACCTATGTATTAAAATAACCTTGTTTTTGCAGGAAGGACGATAAAGACTACGCTTTAAAACAAATAGAAGGAACTGGAATCTCCATGTCAGCATGCAGAGAAATAGCAGTAAGTGAAGTTTTTGTAATTACCATATCAGCTGACTTTGAGTCTCAACTGGCAGGTCTCTGCTGTGTTTGCCATCATATGAATTGAAAGCTGGTAAATATTTTTCTAAAACAAGTATTTATAGAAAAAAATTTTAAGAAGTGAAGTTGGCATTTATTTATTTGGGGTAAAATTAATTTCACTTATTTATATGAACACCTCCCCCCAATAAACATCACTAATTCTTAAAGTTCCTGTTGTAAGTCTAGTCAGTGACAGTCAGTTATCACTATAAAGCTAACAGTTTTCTATGGCTGGAGTGAGATTAATGTCTTCATGTATACTAGATAAAATTGAAATTCTGTTTTATTATCACCATGTCCATTTTCCGTTTGGAATCAGAGCTTTCCATGTAGTAATTAGAATCTCCTTACTCCAAAGGAAATATTCTCATATTGATACAGTTAATAATTGTGTATATATTTAAATGAAATATTGCATCCTTGAGATTGACTTGAGCTTTTGCTCTTATAAATCTGTGGCTCTGAGCTACTGAGATGGCTCTGTAGGTAAGGTGCTTACTATAAGCTATATAACCAGAGTTCAGTCCCCAAACCTTCATGTTAGAATGAGAGGACCAACTCCCACTAATTTTTCCTCTGACCTTTACATACACATGCTATGATGCAAACACATGCACAATGACAATAATTTTTTTTTTAAAATGTGGTTCCAAATGTATGTTTCCTGACTTTATAATCAGACTTTTATGGGTATATATCACAGTCATTGCCTGTGTTATTGCTTTAGTTTTCCTGTCTGTACATAAATGTGGCTTCTGTAATCTAGAAATGTTCATTTAAATAAGTACACTCATTTAACAGATTCATGCTGATGTATAAGGATGGCCATTTGTTGGCAGCACATTAAAGTAGGAAAAATGAAGATACACAAATTTGGGTCTCTGTGTCTGAGTATTTTTACACTGCTGGGAAAAGAGAGTCATAAATCTTAACAGTGCAAATAAGTGAGCCCAGTATCATGGTAGAAATACATGGGAAAAGGAAAGAGTGCTTGTTGAGTAGAGTTGGTAAGGCATCTATTTCCATGGTATCTTGAGCAATCCAGAGCAATGGCAATTGTAACAGGCTTTCTTTTGGGGCCACAAACCAAATAAAGACATGGAGACTTATTATTGTAAATGCTCAGCCTTAGCTTAGGCTTGTCCCACTAGCTCTTATAACTTATTTTAACCTGTTTTTCTTCTTCTGTTTTGCCTTGGGTTTTTTTTTTTTTCCCCCTTTCTTTCATTCTGTATGTTCTACTCTGTGTCTGGCTGGTATCTGGCTGACTGGCAGCTGGCTGGCTCCAGGCATCTCCCTTTAATTTTCTCTTGTTCTCTCTGCCTGCCAGCCCTGCCTGCCCCTCTACTGCCTGGCTATTGGCCAATTAGCTTTTTATTAGACCAAGGTGCCTTAGGCAGGCAAAGCAACATATCTTTACATCATTAAACTAATACAATATACACAAATGTAACAAACCTTTGCATAGTTGAAGTAATATTCCACAGTAGGCAATAGCCTGAATTATTTTGGAGGGTCTCCACACACTGGCACTGGGAGGAGCTTAATCCACTCAAGTGAGGTCACTCCATTACAAAGATAAGTTTGTACACATTTATATATTTTAACAATATGTCTGAGCATTATGAACACAACATTTTAAATGTGAGACTGAAATTTACATTAATAAACATAGAAAATTAGTTTTGGACTACTTAATCTGACCTTTAATTGCTTACCCCAAGCCCAAAGGGCATAGGCAAATGGCTATAACTTTTAATTATACTCTTTAATAAAACTAAAAAGTGGTAGTTTTCTATATGGCTTTTTTATGCATCCTTAGTTTTGGTTAATCCTTTACTCTGTGTCCTGCCACTGTGAATGGCAGTAGATGATGACGCAGACCATCCCAAAGGGCTTTTTCTAAAAGTATACAAATACAAATCACTAAAGAGCACAAAGGGTTCCCCAGTGACCATAGACCCTTAAGACAGCCCTCAGCATATAGACAAGAGGCCTAGAAATGGCAACAACTATATACAAGCTCCAAACAGCACTCCAGGCACCAAACAAGTCTAGCTAGTGTGCAGCAGTGACTGCTTGGAAGGACAGCAACTGTGGAAGGACAGAGGCACTTTCAGTTACTAATGGCTCCCAGGGCAGAGGCAAGCAGTTCCATAAGTGAACTTCATACAGGCGTGGCTCTGAGCACCTCTAAGAAAATGTGATAGGTAAAATCAACATGAAACAGTGGAGCAATATGCAGGGAACACCAAAACCCATCTCCCACCAGTTTGTTGGGAGCAGTTAACAGGTGGGTCATGTGGACTTTGGAGAAGCAGCTGATAGGGCGTAAACCATCTGGATCCCTTTGTTTCCCTAACTGTGTTCAGCCACTCATTCCAGCGTTGCTTCTAAGCTTCTATTTCTCCATGTTAGGTGTATTTCAATTAGCTATCTTTCCCCACTCTTCTTTATTTTAAATGATTATTTTGTGTACCTGGTATTTTGCCTGCATTTATGTCTGTGTGAAGGTGTCCAATCACTTTGAGCTGGATTACAAACAATTGTGAGCTGCCATGTGGGTGCTGGAAATTGACCTGGGTCCTCTGGAAGAGGGACCATTGCTCTTAACAGCTAAGCCATCTCTCCAGCCCATTTTTTCCCCACTCTTGGGATAAGATATTTATACACCAATGATGGTTCGTCAAATTATTTTCTCCTTACACAAGTCAGTCTTAACAAACACAAATTCATTCAACACTGCGTGGTGATGTAAGAAGTTATGCTAATTATGACTGTTAATGGTAATAAAGTGACTGAAAGGAACAAGGGGAGCTTTTAAAGTGCTGATAATATTTTGGGTATTTTTTGATGTGGATTTGGTCCCATGGGTTTAATACGTGAAAATTCATTGAATTTGGCACTTGTGGTTCGTGTATTTGTGGTTAGTCAGAGGACAGCTTGCAGGACTGGGTTCTCACCTTCTACTGTGTGAGACCCAAGAATCAAATTCAGGTTGATGATGAGTGCCTTTAAGCTGCTAAACCATCTCATGACCATGAATTTATTGTTTTTAATTGCTTTTTTAAAAATTCACTTCCAATTAAATAGAAGCATCACATTAAAATTAACCAGATCCAAAGTCTGTACAGGTTAATGAACTTACATATAGCTGGAATTAGCATTTAAAACAGAAATTATGAAGTTTCACATTAAATTTTATACTCACTATCAAGTATATATTATGTAAATATCCCCCACCATACAAATGACAAAACTTAGTGCTGGGCTAAAGGCTTATACAAACATGGCCAGCTATAAAATGTCTTTGTAGATAAACTCAATTGAATTTTGGATCAAATGTGCTTACCCTTACCTATATCTCAATAAATGTAAATGCATTTACACATAAAGAAATAGCAAAGTGTTCATTTAGTTTACCTGTCAACGTATTATGCATTTTAACTTGGGCAGGAATTGTTTTTGTTTTTTTGTTTTGTTTTGTCTTTTGTTTTTTGTTTTGTTTTGTTTTCTTTTTTTTTTTTTTTTTTCTTTGAGACAGGGTTTCTCTTTGTAGTCTTGGCTGTCCTGGAACTCATTGTGTACAACAGGCTGGAATTGAACTCACAGAGATCCGCTTGTCTCTGCCTCCCAGGTGCTGGAATTAAAGACTTGCACCACCACTGCCCAGCTCAGTTTGGTTCTTAACTATGTATTAGTAATGAAAATCTTAGGAGGGTTCCTATTGTTCACTTTGATCTGTTGTCACTCCTACCCAGGCTAGGCTATGACACACATCATCACACACATCATCAGCATGTTCTAGATGTAGTGCAACCATTCCTCAGGAAGCATTTATAACAGGGAAGGAAAGAATTTTGAGAGGTTCTTCCAAAGCCAGGACATCACAAAGCTCTCTTTTGTTGTGAGCTGTTGTCACATTCATTTCCATAATTCCTATGGGCTGGAATCCCTTTAGCTTAGTATACTGGCTAACTGTGCAGTAGGTATAAGTTGCCCATCACCTGTATACCAGAGAGTATCTGATAGATGGGATGGGTCCATGGTTAGACAACGCACTTCACTCCAACCTCAGTGTCTCTTTTTAATCAATTTCTAAGAGTTTGGTTGAAGAAAGACTCTTCAATTTTTTAATTAATTAATTAATTTTGGGAGGTGTTCGAGACAGGGTTTCTCTGTGTAGCTTTGGAGCCTATCCTGGCACTCTGTAGACCAGGCTGGCTTTAAACTCAGAGATCCTCCTGCCTCTGCCTCCCAAGTGCTGGGATTAAAGGTGTGCTCCAACACCTGGCTAAAAGATTCTTCAATTTAAATTTTGAAATAATTTGGAATAATTAAGGTTCAGTTTAACTATTACCATGATTAAGATAGACATTTAGAACTTGGTTTTGCTTTTAGGAACAGCTCATGTTAGAATATGGTGTCAGAGTTGGGGAGATGGTTTAGTTGGTAAAGTATTTACCTTGCAATCACCAAGATCTTTATTCAGTTCTTAACATCCAAGTAGAAATGTCTGCCATGGCCATAGCAGGGCATGCTTGTAATCCATGTGCCTGAGAAGTAAAGACGGGAGGCTCCCTGGGACTTCCTGGCCAACCAATCTACTGTAATTAGAGAGCTCCAAGCTCCAATGTCTAAGGATGATACCAGAGGTTGTCCTCTGGCCTGTACACACACATACACTCCATATGCACAGACATGCACCTGCACACACATGTACAAATTCATAATTTTTTAAGAAAAGAAAACACTCATTTTGAAAAAACTAGAAATTTTCTTACCTAGTTTTTTTCCTCTTCACTCTGAGTGGCATATATTGACATGTATGTTTTTAAGTATTACTATTTTTGTACTTTCCAAGTCTAAATTAAATATAACTAGGGTGAATTAGGTTTATAGTGAATGATATATTCAAAGTAGACATACACTCAGAAAATTAAAATTTCCCTCACTGGTGAAATTGGAAAAATAAGTGGTTTCTTTGAATAAAGTGGGTATGGATGCATTTAAACCTTTTATTTTGTAATGATTAACCAGCTCTCCACAAATGGAAAAAAAAAAAGTTCTGCTGAAAGCCAGTTTAGTCCCTGGGATCCAGCTGTCTCCACTGACCAGCTCTGGGAATACAGGCATGCACTGCCATGTCTGGCTTAATAAATACATTTTTGATGATGCTATATTTAATTTAGGATTTATCAGAATGTAAATCTATTGTAAGCTGAGGAGTGTCTCTTTATAAATGGAATGTTTTCACCTAGAAAAAACTTCTACATGCTCCAACAAGGATGGACCTTGAAGATAATACTGAGTGAATGAGCCAGACACAAAAGGATGAGGCTGAGTTTGATCCCTAGGATCTACCAAAAAAAGATAGGCATAGTGAGTAATACATGCCAGTGCTTGTAATCCCATGAAAGAGGAGGTAAGAATGGATGGATCTCTTCGGCTCACTAAATTCCAGGCCAATGAGACATCCTGTCTCATGGATGGATGGATGGATGGATGGATGGATGGATGGATGGATGGATGGATGGATGGATGGATGATAGGTAGATGACTAAATAAACCGGTTGGGGAGATGACTCTGTGATTAAGCATTTGCTCTTCTAGAGGATATGAGTTTGATCACCAGCACCCACATCCGGTGGCTCACAACTGCTTATAACTCCAGCTCCTGGGGATCTGGTTCCTACTTCTCCTCAAAGTGGCCACCTGCACATGTAGCAGACACACAGATACACATGCATACACATAAAAATCAATCAGTCACATGGATGGCACCTCAAAAGTGACGCCCAAAGTTGTCCTTCCTCCTGCTAGCTCCTCGGTACTGGGAGTACAGGTACATATCTGTCAACCCAAATGAGAAAGACAAGGTGTAATGAGAACCAACACTAGCTGCCTACCATAGAAACCCTTAGGAAAAGGTAGTAGAGTTTACCTGGAGCTGGACCATTGATTGATACAGCATTTCTGCTTGGAATGTTGAAAAAATTTTATAGTAGTGATGGTTCTACAGCATTGAATATATTTAATGCCATCAATTTGTGGATTTAAAAATGGCTATAGTTGAAGCCAGGCATTGGTGACGCACGCCTTTAATCCCAGCACACAGGAGTCCGAGGCAGGCAGATCTCTATGAGTTTGAGGCTAGCCTGGTCTACAGAGCAAGTTCCAGGACAACCTCCAAAGCAATACAGAGAAACCCTGTCTCCACAAACAAAAACAAAACAAAAATGGCTATAATTGTAATTTTAATAAAAAGTTAAAATCACCAGTCAAGCAACAAATGACAGATTTGCTGTTATCTTTTCTCAGTATCCTTTTCCCTGCAGGTTTTTCTGTCACAAAGCACCTGCTTAGCAATCACACTATGTGGGTGTTTATCGAATGTTTAATATCAGTAAGTGCTGGCTTTGTGTTGCCTTTGAATTGCTGCTGGGGTGGCTAGGTGGGGGGGTCTGATAATACTGAGCCCTGCTTTGTTGCCCAAGCTGGCTGTGGACTCCTGGGCATCATGTGATCTTTCTGCTTCAGCATTCATCATCAGAGACCTTTGTTCAGTTCTTAGCAGCCATAGAAATGTCTGCCATGGCAGTAGCAGGGCATGCTCATATTCTGTATATACATGTATGTATAATTCGGTGTGATTTTGTTTTCATTTTTTTCTTTTTTAGTGTTATCTTTGTGTTAAATTTTGAATGAATCTCCTTTGTTTTGTAGTTACTTCGAGAGCTTAAGCACCCAAACGTCATCTCTCTTCAGAAGGTGTTTCTGTCTCATGCTGATCGGAAAGTATGGCTTCTCTTTGACTATGCTGAACATGACCTCTGGGTAAGGTGGACTGCTTATGGTAGATAGGGCTGTTATTTTCAGTCAGCTTGGAAGTTTCTAAACAGTTAGCTTCCACTGCACTAGAAATCACCTCACCTGGAAGCTTTGGCTTTGTTCAGTGGGTAGAGTTACCTTATCAAAATGCCAGGAAGCAGAAGTGTTTCAGCTGTGGGGCTATTCATTTGCATATATTTCATGAGACATCTTAGAGGCTGAACTCATGTCTAAACTTGAAAGTCACTCTGCTTTAATTTTATATTTACCTTATACATATACCCTTAAGGAAGTGTCATACAATGTTTAGAATTATTTTGAATGTGAAACAGTGTTTCATGTTGTGGAATCATGTTAGCTCTCAGAAAGTTCTGAATGTCGAATCAAATCATTTTGGATCTTCAGGCTAGGGAGACTTCCTGGAGCATTGGCCTTTGTAAGAGACAGTAAAGAAATAAGAGGAGTTCAAGCATCTCAGAGCATTGTTTCCTAGTTACAGAGTTCATTAAAAGGTGACCTTATTTGCTATAAGGGTTTTTTTTGTTTTGTTTGTTGTTTTTTTTTTTTTTTTTTTTTTTCGAGACAAGGTTTCTCTGGGTAGTTTTGGAGCCTATCCTGGCACTCGCTCTGGAGACCAGGCTGGCCTCTGCCTCCTGAGTGCTGCTGGGATTAAAGGCGTGCGCCACCGACGCCCGGCTGCTATAAGGTTTTGAAAGGGCATATTTTCCTTTGTCCTGTAGTGTGAAGGAATTTAAAATGAAGCAGTACTTGTTGGGTGAGCACAAGTGCTATAAAAGGATAGACAGGTCTAATGTCTGTCCCTGCCCCTGTCCTTTGATGCTAGGAAAGTCTCCTAATAATAGTCCTGAAGTTGTTACAAGCTGTATGAACTAAGTATGGGAAACTTATTAATCATTTCTTAGTTACTCACAATTGATATTTAATATGATGTGTTCCATTTTCATTGGCAGTGTGTTTTACTATATGAATGGCATACTTTTGCATAAGGAAAAATGGTTGCTGATGGGGCCACATTGTAGAACAAGATGAGTGCCAAAATAGATTGTAGTGTCTCTTGTGGGTTTGTTTCTTAGGTTTGTCTGGCCTGTGGCATTTTTACATATTTAGACTCAAATTGTGTATTTACGATTTCTCAAATGAATGATTATAGTTTACTGATTTAGCCAATACCATGAAAGACTCATACTGTATTGGTAAGAATGTAAATGCATCTTATCTTAAATCAACAAAAGAAAAACATCAATCAGCCTTACTATCGCCCATGTTCGTGCACCCAACCTTAATTAAACTAGTGAGTCACACACACACATACTATAGGACATGAAAGCAAGGAAGAGGATGGCATTTTACGTATAAGTTATGTTGTATACTTCGATATATATATAAGTAATTCACCATCGCCTTTTTTATTATTTTACTAATACTGAGGACAATGAATATTTTTAACATTACTTTAATAATTTCCCTAAAACTTATAACTTTACTACTTTTTCCTTCTTTAATTGGAATATTATATGTGGATTGACTAACATAAGGCAGCAAAAGTTATAATTAAGAGTTGTTTTGAAAATCATTTAGGCGTTAGTGTGATTTATAGCCTGTGTACTGTGTATTTGAGATTTTACTCTTGGAATATGAAGAATATGTAGGCAAGAGATTCCCATGCTATAGACTTTTATTTGTTTGTTTATTTATGTTTTTTAAGTGCTGCTTTTGGAAAAATAACTAATATTTGAAGTGGGACCTGAAGAAATACACCTTTAATTATCTTACCTCCTCTACTTGGTTTCTATTCTGGGAAGATTAAAGCTTCTAGTTCTTTAATATACTTTAAGTCTATTTTTATTGCATTTGGAGAGTCGGTGGGTTTTGTTCTTACTAACACAGACTTGATACCACATTTTAGGATAATGTGTTACATATTCTAAATTTTTAAGTAATATATGAGGTAAAAAAAACTGAGAAGAAACTCAAGGTAGCCTGGTGCTATTATTAAATGCCAACAGTTATGCACCAACGAATACATTTCTCTTCTCACTGCAGATGTTTTATTACATTTTCCCTCTTGGGAAATGCAGCCCCTAGTTTCACAGCTTACTAGTTATTCCTTCTGTGTGCTGTTCTGTATAACATCTGGTAAAAAATGAGATGTTAGCCTACAGTGTTAAGCATTACACTTCTACTCTCATTGTTTTTAACCACAAGAATTCACTTACTACACAATGAATTGCCCCTGTGTAGTGTGTGCTCGAGATGAGTGTGCAATGGTGTAGGAGGCATAGCTGACCCGAGATGTTCCTCAAATTTACAGGTGTTACAGAAGATATAGAAGCTCATCGTGAGCTTGAGAATTAGAAAGGGAGAACCCTTTCATGTACATTTACTTGTCAAGTGTTTTAGTTGATAAAGTTGTACTTCATTTCTCTATAGTTGTCTCGTCACTTGTACAGAGAAAGCTTTGCAGGGTAGGCTCTTTCCTCATCTGGACTCTATGTTTCTAAGTATAGCCAGCTATCTATTTGTTGTCTTTTCTTTAGTTTCTATATGTTGGGTGTGTTTTACTGAAACATCCATTTGCTCTTCATAACCTGTGAATATCAGAAATTGGTACCACACCTGTGCTCTTCAGTCAGTCAGTCAGAATTTTGCCCCCCCCCCTTTAGGGGGAGGTTCTGTTCTTAGAAATTCCTGCTGGATAAACAGGTCCATAGTGCCCCAGATATAATTAATTTTAATTATATTTTAAAATGAAGAGCACCCTAGTTCCAGCCTCTCTGTCTTCTTTCATTTCCTGAGACGCCATCACATGTCTTAAAAATGGAGCTGACCCCTTGGTTGTTAGGACATATGCTTCCTGTGTGTGTGCTAGCTCTGCTGTGCTGTAGTGTTGTCAGCATCTTGGCTGATCTCAGCACTGCCTGTTCTTTTTTTTTTTTTTTTTTTGCCTGTTCTTATTTGTAAAGCTTCTTGTGGTATTTTCTTTCTTTCAGCATATAATTAAGTTTCACAGAGCTTCAAAAGCCAACAAGAAGCCAGTTCAGTTACCTCGGGGAATGGTGAAATCACTGTTGTACCAGATCCTAGATGGGATTCACTATCTCCATGCCAACTGGGTGTTACACAGGGATTTGGTGAGTTGATCCACAGCTGGGTTCAACCAGGAAATATGTTTATAGTGGGCACTTTTCCCATTCTGTAGAAAATTTTGCCATAGGTAAGTAGGCCTGCAGCTCTTGGGATGTGGTGGTATGTGTGTGGACTGTCCTGGTGCCATTGATAGGATACACTTACAGGAGGTGGCAGTCAGCTCTCTCCTCCATAGCTTTCTTCACTGTTAGCTTAGACAGTGCTGCTTACTGGGCCTAGTGCTGGCTGTTTCCACTAGAGTAGTTGGTCATCAAACTGTGAGAAGCTCAGGATAGACAGCTGCTGTCTCCACCATTTCCTGCAGTATTGTTAGAGCCACACTTGGATTTGAATGAGTGTAGGGAGTCAGATCCTCATACATGTGCAGCATGGACTTTACCTATTGAGCTGTTTCCCAGTCCTTGTCTACTTTAAAAACCCCATTCAATGGATTATTACTCATTAAGTCTTCATAGGTTTAAATTACTGGTCTTATTGCATAAATAAATGTGCTTTTTTTTTTTTTTTTTAGTTCTTTTGTATGTAAAGGTGGCTTTGTATCAGTATCAACACCTTTGTTTTAAACAACTACATGCACAGGGAGGAATTTTGTCTCTGACTACGTGTCACAGACTGAAGTGGAGCCCCGGGGCCACTGTGCTGTAGTGTTGATTCGGCCTTTCCTCTTGGATGAGGGAGTCTTGTCAGAGCGTTGAGCAGGAGTCATTTTGTCCTGGCTTTCACACTGTAGTACCTTTGGGACCAGTAACAAAGAAGTTTGTTTGAATCCTTTTCCTTATGCTAACTCCTTTCCTAATAGAATTAAAATATTGTGCTTATAAACAGTGGGTTTACAGGACAAAATAGATGAATCTTTCAGTTTTTTTTAATGAAGTTGAAGATAAATTTCAACCCCAGAAATAGTCTAAATAACATCTGTGTTTTTTCTGTCTGTTTTGTACTACCAGCTTTCTTCATGACTTACAAAAGAATGAAAATTCATTAAAAAATATATGTTTATTCAGGAAATTCTGAGTGGCTTTTTGTTTGTTTGTTTGTTTTCAAGACAGGGTTTCTCTGTGTGTCCCTGGCTGTCCTGGAACTCACTCTGCAGAGCAGGCTGGCCTCGAATTCACAGAGATCCTCCTGCCCTGCCTCCCAAGTGCTGGAATTAAAGTCATGCACCACCTCCAGCCGGCCTCTGAGTGGCTTTCTTAATTGATGTTTAAGTTTGTCACCCGACTGCTTGCAATAGAATGAACTAAAACCAGTGACAAAGAAACTAGAGATTCAGTTTCTCCTCTTTTGGTGAAGCTCTTATGTATATAAGAGCTATAACATGTAGAAATGCTGTCTGTGACTTGGGCTAGTGAAGAATAGGTTCTTTCAGAAGGTTCTGGTAAAGCCATCTCAACAAAAAAGGGCTTGGGAGACCAGAGCACCTTAACAGAAGGCAACAAAAAAAAATCTATTGTCTAGCTATAGATGCTTTCCAAATACTAATGATGAATACCAAAAGTTAATGGTGTTGTCACTGCATGCTAGCAATGCTGAGCAGTACTAATGTAGCCCTCTACAATGAGGTACTATGCATTACCCTTCTACATGCATCACACTACCTGCCTAGTCATGTATCCAGAAAGTTCTTCATATGGCAGCACCTCCTCTTGTGGCTTCCTTCCTTGAAGTGAGATTTCCCTGTTGTGCTCTGTTGGGTGCTTTTTTTTTTTTTTTTAAAATATTATTTTACATCCCAACTGCAGTTTCCCTCCCTCCTCTCCTCCCAGTTCCTCCCTACCACCTCTCTTCTGCAACCCTCCTCCAATCTGCTCCTCTATTTCTATTCAGAAAAGCACAGGCCTCCCATGGATGTCAACAAGACTTGGCACATCAAGTTGTAGTAAGACTGTACACATCCCTTGTATTCAGGCTGGACAAAGCAACCCAGTATGAGGAATAGGGTCCTAAAAGCCAGCAGAAGAGTTGGAGACAGCTCCTGCTCCCACTGTTCAGAGGCCCCCACGAAGACTAAGCTACACCACTATAACATGTGCGGAGGACCTAGGTCAGTCCTATGCAGGCTTCCTGGTTGTCGGTTCAGTGTCTGTGAGCTCCTTTGAACCCAGTTAGTTGGTTCTCTGAGTTTTCTTGTGGTGTCCTTGCTCTTTTTATGCATTGCTGGCCTGTGTCTCCCAGGCACACAGGTCTTAGAGCTGTTGTATGGACACTTAGCATGGCAGGTTCCCTTAAAGCTGATCACTGTTCAGATGCCAACCTCTCAAACCTAGCTTTCAGAGTGTAAGACTACATTTTCAAAAGTATAAGCACTTGCTGTCAGCTAAAACTTAAATTTGGATTTAATTTGGGGTCTATAATTCTTCAAAGTAGATATATGATGCTGATATATGTGGTAATGTTTACTCTCAGACTCTGTCCAGAAGCCACACAGCTTAGCTTCACATTCTCAAGCATTATATACAGATGAAACACTTAATCAGAGCAAATACAACTCATAGTCCATCATAGTTTCTGTGACTTTGAAGTAAGGTTAGTAAATGGTGGCAGTGATGCCTGAAACACATGTATGTAAATTCCTAATGTTATGACTTGACCAGTTAGTTGGTGGAATGTTCTGCCTTGCCACAAGAAACAGAATGGTAAGGTGGATAACTGGTACACACACCCTGAAAATACCTTTTTGATAATAGCCAAGGATTTACTGAACTTTCTATTTAATTAAATCAGGTTTATTATTAATACAAATTCTGGTTTGAGCATATCTATGATCCCAGCACCCAAGAGGCAGAGGCAGGAGGATCATAATTTTGAGGCCACCCTGGCTACATTAGCTCTTAAAAACAAACGTGGCAACATTCTTTTGTTACGATGCATATTACAACTACCACTCCTGCTTGGTAAGTGAAGATTTATATTGTCATCATTAATCATCACACAGCAGAGGCTAATAGCTCAGACTTGTTTGTGGTAGGAAATATAGAGTCATTCATGTAGAGCCCTGTGTGGGCTCAGGGTGAGCAAGGTAAGGGCATTTGCATGGGTGTGTTTTTGTTAGTTTCTTTTCAGTGTTGGGAATTGAAGAAGAACGGTCTGATAGGCAGGAAGTACAGATAGTATTTATTTTGTGAAGTAACTTACGGATCTAAACCAAACCTTTTTATATTAGAGCACTAACACCCCCAGGCAGTATGAAGTAGAGAGAAAAAAGCAATAGTGCATGTGCTTGTGCCCCGCCTCTCCTATGTTGGCGCTCCCTCTCTGCTGCTGCCCACTTCTTGGCAGTGAGGATGTTTGAAGCAATTACAATCCTGTCTCTGCTGCTCCTGTCCATGTTAGGCTTTTCCAGAGCAGCAGAACGCACAGGGTATTGGCATGGGGACATATAGAAAGCAGTTTATTTTAGGAAATTGATTCATGCATTTTAGAAGCCTAGTTATTCCAAATCTGCAGGATAGGCTGCAAACTGGAAATCCAGTTTGATATAGAATAAACATTGGACACGGAAACCCATCTGCTGCATCCTTTGTTGCTCAGTCAATCTTTTTCTATTAGAGCCTTCATTTGATTAGATATCTTTTTACAGGAAAGAGGGTGTTGGCTTTGCAGCACTGTAATGAAATACAAAGAGAAAAGATTTATTTTGTCTTATGGTTTTTGAGTCCTGGCTCATAACAGACAGAACTCTTTGCTTTGGGCCTCTGGTTGGGCATTAGGTGGTAATGATGGAGAATGAGAGATGGAGCAAAACCTTTGCCAGGAAGCAAGAGGAAGCAGTGAGGCTGGGCTCCCAAACCCATGAAGAGTGAGCTCCCAGTGAGCCATGACAAGGGTTCCCCCTGGGCCTCACCAGAAGGTTCTACCACCTCCCAGAAGACTTCCAAGCTGTAGTTCAAAGAATAATGTTTGACTCAAACACCTGGGCACTGTGGCCCAGCCCAGCAGAAATGTTAATCTTCTATAATAACAAACTCCCAGAGGCTCTGGCTGAAGTCATTGGGATAAGTTATTCCCATGTTTCACTCCTATTACCTAGTTATAGCGGGAGTGTGGGTTGATACTTTCCACAAGACTGACTGTGAACAGGAGCTCGTGGGAATTTCTTATGCAAATATCAGAGGATGTTTAGCCCTTTTGTACTTTGGGTGGGAATGTAAAATAATGTAACTGTTGTGAAAAAGAGTGACGGTTCCTCACACAGTTAAATGTGTAGTTACCACAACACAGCAGTTCCACTTGGATATGTACCCAGAAGAACTCAAGGAGAGGTCTCAGAAAGGTGTCTGTAAATGCCTTTTTTAAAACTCTGTGCGGCTCTCTGTCTGTCTCTGTGTCTCTCTCTATGTAGGTACTCATGGAGGCCAGAGCTCAGCCTGTGTGTGTGTGTGTGTGTGTGTGTGTGTGTGTGTGTGTGTGTGTGTGTGTGTGTGTGTGTGTTCATGCTCATGCCAGCCTCCACCTTGTTGTTTGAGACTGGATGGTCTTTTATCAGCCTGGGACTTGGCTAGCCCAGGATCTGTCTCCACCACCCCAGAGCTGGAATTAATAGCACCTATCACCACACTTAGCTTTTCATGTGGGTTCTGGGATTTGAACTTGTGTTCTTGTGACTAAGCTATCTCCTCAGCCCTGTAAATTCTTATTCTTAGAACCATTATCCACAATAGCAAAAAGTTAGAAGCAACGTGAATGTCCATTGATTGATGAGCACATAAAAACAATGTAGCATGTACATATAATATTACCCAGCCTAAGGGGGAGGGAAATTCTGGTATGTGTAAATACTGATGAGCCTTGAAGACCTCATGTCAGATGAGATTGTCAGTAGTGCACTAAACATTTTTTTTGAAACAGCTTTTTGGAAGAAAGAGACTATAATTGTTAGGTATAATCATTACTTGGGATTCCATGGATTTATGCTTTGAATTTCTAGGTTGCTTAATTAGGTAGCAAATAAAACACGAGTTCTTCTATACAATTTAGACAAGGGTAAAACAGACATGGTAACAGTGAAGGCAAACTTAATATGAGGTTTGTATTGGTTGTAATTTACGAGTATTGTGCTTGTACCAACAGGATTTTGCTTAAAGACCAGGTAGCCAGTTTCCTCCTGTATCTGCAGACTGAATGTAAAGAACACTTTGGTATCTAGATCAGTGCTTTATATGTACTTAGCATTGACATTGAACATACATAGTGAGCTACATACTGTGGGTATGTGTACATGGACCTATTTACAGGAGAGATAGCTGTATGACATTCCTGTTAAAGATTTTCTCTATGTAGACTTGAAGATGATGTTGAATGACTCTTGAAATTGATGAAAAGTAGACAAGTGTTTGCGTTTAAGTCAGACATAACTTTTCTCCATCTTTCATATGACCTGTGGGAGTATATTATCAAATAATTTAGGGGACTTCTCCCTTAACAAAGTAGATTATCAGTAATGCTTCCAAAGGCAGGACTAGTGTGTGTGGGTTCTTAAGCTTCTTATTACTAGACACAAGAATTTGCTGGGACTCAGATTGCCTCTGACATAATCTGTGGGTTACCTGTTGTGATGCAGTAGTAAGCTCCCAGGGTTTTTCTCTTGACTTTTAGGCTTTTCTCATTACAAAAGAGAAATACAGTATTTATAGACAAAACACTGTAGTTTATCTGAACAGGATTTAAAATTTTCTGAATTATACTGTTGAAAAGCATATAAAATTGTTCACGTGTGCTACCAAAAGGCAAAAAATACACCACCCAGTCTAACTTTTTAGCAATTGTCAGACCTTAGACTTGTAATAATTATAGTCCAGATTTCCTAAACATTTACAAAAGAAAACCTGATCTTCAAAGATACACTATAGTTTTTTAAAGTCTTCTCAGGCCAGGGTAAAGTGACTGTCTTAAGGCTTGAGGACCAGAACTCCATCTCCCAGCACCCAAATTAAAAAAAACCATGGGTGTGATGACATACCTTTAATCTCAGCCCTTAGGGAAGTGGACATGGGTGGGTCTCGGGTCTCTAGCCTACTTAGTGAGTTCTAGACCAATGGGATATCCCTCCCCTCCTAAATAACGAGGACAGCACCCGAGGAAGCACAGCTGAGGTTGTCCTCTGGCCTGCACATGTACCCCACACAGTGTTCTGGCAAGAACATGTCCACCCACGGCAACAACAACAGAAACAATGGTAATCAAGTTTTCTCACACCTAACCTAACATTGTTAAAGCTCAGAGCCACACAAATCTTGGATTGTAGCTTTTCAAGTTTGTTCATGAGAAATAATCAAATACAGAGCAAAGGTGAGTATTCCCACAGAAGCAAGCTCAAGAGGTTAGCCACATTGTAAAATCCCCTTAATCTAAAAGGCTATATACTTGTGCAAATTTTTGTAACTGTCATTTGAGTCAACATACAGGATTTTTAAATGAGATTTAATGAACTTCAAGTACGCTGGGTACAAGTAGATGCAAAATCAGTGACACTGAGTGAACTACTGCAAGGGTGTTTATTGCTGTCTGGCCTCCCCAGTGCTTTGTGCTGGGTTTTGCTTTCCCTATGCAGTGATCCTGGGCCCCTGCATCAGCTCTGGTTCTGACTCATGTGTAATTGAATGGGTTTTATGCTGTCTGTGTGCGTACTCTGAGGATTTCAAATTCTGAGCTCACTGTTTTGAATTTTCAGCCTTCCTAAATTATAGATAAGCTTGTAATTTTAATCAATACCATTTAGCATACATGTTTAACAAAAATAGGGGATATGGAAGATAGACTAGTTTGTCTTGACTCTGCCTCAATACCTCTTCATAGAAGTAAATAATTTGAAATAAAAACCATTTATTTTTGGTTTCCCCAACTTCATGTTGAATGTATCTTCTATTTAAGCATCCGAGTCTCTTGTCTGCATGGTTAGTTCTTGGTGAAACCTTTTGCGGGGTCGCCATGTTACATCCTTACACCTCCCCAGTGTGCTTGGTTTTCTCTCCTCAACATACATGCTGTTATATGACTGTCTTCTGTTAGTTAAGGACTACAGTTTATAGCCTTGGGACTGACTGTCTAAAAAGAGAAGAAACCTGAGACCAAAGAGGTAGGTAAAAGCTGGGGAGAAACAACAGATATTAAAAAAAGTTAAGGAAACTTGAAGAAGGATGAATTGGGGGGGGATATCATTCATTCATTCATTCATTCATTAATTCATTTTTGTCACCAAAGGGGGAAAAATCAAGCCCTGGTTGTGTTGAGCTTGTTTGAATCTTAGTTCCACCTCTTACTGTGTAACTGTGGGAAGGATTAGCCATTCATGGCATTCATTGGTGTTTGCTTTCATGTGTTAAAAGTCAAACCCATGACCTTGCACTTAGGAGACACATGGTCCACCATTGAACTCCAATCCCCACCCAAATGAGCTAAATTCTTCCCGTCTGTAAAATGAACCAGCCATGTGTACATGCACACATGTGCGGACACTGGTAAAGACTCATAGGAAGCAATAGGGATGGTTCATGATGTTCAGTATGTATGTTTCATTTCTGTCATCACATTGCCCTGGAGATGTATATGCAGTAGGTGCAGGAACAAGAATGTCTGCCATGCAAGTTACCTGCTGTGGGAAATCCTGGTCAGGGTTCGGAGGCGAGGCATAGAGTAGAAAACAGAAACCATCTGGTCGTAAAATGAGACCATGTTCTTTCCATTAAAAACAGTTGTCAGTGCTTTCACGAGAAAGGCGCTGTAGCTTCAAACAGTGGTGCACCCTTAAGTCATTACCCACTGGGCAGTGATGCTTGTTCTGTTACCGTGATGTAAGGATATCTAAAGTCACATTGGAAATCTAATTTCCATGGAATATATGCCCCTCAAAATGTTACCAACAATGTTCTACATCTTCTTTCAACGTGTCTCGGACACCCCATGAAAATATTTATCACAGACATGGTTCCATCTAGGACTGCATGGAGGGAGGTCCTGGCTTTGGAACTAAACTCCCAGATTGTCCTACTGACACAGGAAGGGAAGAAACTAGTTTTATTGGAGACTAAGTTATCATCTTAGTGTGTATAGCACTGAGTAATGAAGTAAAATTACCTACAAAATCTTTTGGAAACTTCCTTAATACTGACTAAACAATAACATCCAAGGGTTTGTTAAGACTAGTCATACAACACAACTGTTTTCTCTCACCCCCATTTCCTCTCTCCCTCTCCTTCCTTCCCTTCTTTTTTCCCTCTTTCTCTCTTTACACACACACGCACACACACACACCCTGGATATAGCATGTCCAAATAAGTCTAAAACAATTTAAAAGTAAGTGACTCTGCAAGGTGCACACCCATATTCCCATTAATTGAGAGGTTAAGCCTGAGAATCCCATGAGCCCAGGAGTTCAAGGTCAGCCTGGGCAGCAGAGGGAGGCCCTCTGTCCAAAAGTTTTTTTAAGAGTATTGTAAGAAAACTAAAACATTGGCTAAGTGGGCTTTCTGCCCAAAGACGGGTTTCAGATTATAACCAGATAGGAAGTAACCTAGCAAAGAAAATTGTAATACTAGGGACTGGAGAGATGGTTCGTTGGTTTATGGATCTTGTTGCTGTTTGAGAGAACCAGGGTTTGATTTCCATTGCCCACATAGTGATTTATAGCCTCTATAGCTCCAATTCCAGGTGATCCAAGATCCTCTTCTGACCTCTCTGGGCAGCAGACATGCATGTATACATGCATGCATGCATTCGAGCAAAAAAAAACCTCATGCACATAAAATAAATAACTTTAAAAATTAATTGTAGAAATTTGGCCACAAACACAAATGCCAGGCTGGACCTTGACAAAAGAAACTATTCCATAGCTGTTCTTAAGCTCAGGTTCAAAACTTGATTGGTCATGTAAGTTTAGAATAAAAAGAAACTGGCTGGGCACTCAAGAGGCAGAGGTTGGTGGATCTCAAGGCCAGCGTGGTCTACAGAGCGAGTTAGTTCCAGGACAGCCAGGACTGTATATAATGAGATCTTGTTCGAAGGAAGGAATAAAAAGAAACTAAGGTGAAGCCAGAGGTTTTCCCCTTTGCTTGGTGCCAGACTAGGTCAGTGTTCCCATCTGGTGGCTTCAAGGGTCTGCTACGTGGGGAGGAAAATGTTTATGGAGAGAAGTCTTTCCATTTTACTTAAAGCCACAGGAGAATAGTTATGATTGTGCTTTTGTCAGATAGGGACATAATTTTCTAGGGTTGGTCAGGAATGTGCTCTAACTCCATCACAGCAAAGCAGTTAATCTGCTTGTAGCTTTGGAAAATCTGGTAGGATTTGTTGTGGGTAGAGGAGGGTCAATAAAAGAGACTTAAACTCTGTGTGACATTGGAATTGTTTACATTCAGAATGTTTTTGTTATTTCTGTCAGTGAGGAAAAGAAAAAAATGTTTATTTTTATCAAATAATACACAGGGAAAAAATCCCTTTCAGGCATGGCACACCAATTAGAGTTAGAGATGCCATGGTCTACCCAGAGAACAGAGGATGCACAGAGCGGTTGGTAGTGGTGGGCTACACGTAGTAGGAACCAGCTGGAAGGTGTTATGTGTACCATTGCAAGGGCAGATCTAATCCAGGGAGGAGTTGATGAAAGTTGCAGAGAGAGAGAGAGAGAGAGAGAGAGAGAGAGAGAGAGAGAGAGAGAGAGAGCGCTCATGTGATGAAGGAGGCCAGAAGAGAGTAGTAGGTGCCCTTGTCTATCATTCTCCGTGTATTCCTTTGAGGCAAGGTCTCTTGCTGAACCTGGGACTTGCTCTCGGATAGATAGGATAGAAGCCAGCAAGCCCCAGCCTGTCTGTGCTCCTCTTGGAGTAGAGTTCAGGTACATGGGATCCCAGCTTGCTTTGTGGGTGGCAGGGTCTGAGCCCCAGCCTTCTCACTGGCAGGGCTTTTTTTTTTTTTTTTTTTTTTTGGTTTTTCGAGACAGGGTTTCTCTGTGTAGCTTTGAAACCTATCCTGGCACTCGCTCTGGAGACCAGGCTGGCCTGGAACTCACAGGGATCTGCCTGCCTCTGCCTCCCAAGTGCTGGGATTAAAGGCATGCGCCACCAACGCCCGGCCAGGCCAGGGCTCTTAACTGCAGAGCCATCCATCTCTATAGCCGTGCAGGAATGTTGTAATAGCAATAACACAGAATTATCTTAAGGGTTTTTTGAGAAAATGATCCATGTTCTCTGTTACTTTAACACCTTTGTTCTAATCTTTATTCACAGAAACTTAAAAAAAAAAACAAAAAAAAACCTAGTTCTAGGGTTGGGATGTAACTCAGTTGGTAGAATGCTTGCCCAGTGTGCACAAAGTCCTGGTTCTGTGCACACTACCACATAAACCTGGTGTGTGGTGGGGGCGGGTTAGAAATATAATGTCCTCAGCTACTAATAAGTTTGAGGACACATGAAATCATATCTAAAACCAATAAATAACACCTGATTCTAATCACAGTCTGCATTGTGTTGTGTTCTGTTTTTCCTAGTCTTTGTGTAGTGTTTACCATGCTGCTATAGAAGATTCTAGCAACGGTTGTGACATAATCACATTTGTCTTTTAGAAACACAACCCCTAGCAATGGTACAGAAGATGGGTTTGATGGGAAGAGACTCAAAATAAGGTTAAGGAGATGACATGCATCAGGTGGCTTAGAACCCCAAGAAGAGAATTCCATTCATGGTCATGCCCTGTGGTGTTTTGAGTTGAGGCCAGAATTTCCCTCGCTGAATGCAATCACTGACTCCACAGAGACTGACCCAGTATTGAGTGATGGCTGCAGTGTAAGGAGACAGTTCCACCCTCTGGACAGCATCAGCTCACTGAACAAACTCACTAGAAACATAATTAGTGTCACACTCAGGTTTGGCACTTGGCCAGCTGCCCCAGGTGAAGAATGTGATGATGACAAAGATCTCAAAATTTCTTATGTTAAATAAAATCAGTGATGATGATGTTGATAGCCAGATAAACTGATCCAAGAACTCCGCCTTAGAATGCTGTTAGGAGGGACTGGGGTGTTGACAGTAGACTCTACACTGCACCTGTCTTCTAGTCATTTGCTTTCTGGTGCTGAGTTGCCTCATCCTAAGAAACTAGGAATAGCCGGGCATTGGTGGTGCACACCTTTAATCCCAGCACTTGAGAGGCAGAGGCTGGTGGATCTCTGTGAGTTCAAGGCTAGCCTGGTCTACAGACTGAGTTCCAGGACCAAAGCCATAGAGAAACCCTGTCTCAAAAAACCAAAAAAGAAAAAAGAAAGGAAGGAAGGAAGGAAGGAAGAAAGAAAGAAAGAAAGAAAGAAAGAAAGAAAGAAAGAAAGAAACTAGGAATAATTTGTAACCTCTGCCATTTCAGCAGCAGCATTTGTTTTTCCTTTGGCTTCTTAAAAGAACTAATTTTGACTTTTGGGATTTAATAGGACAGTGTACTGATGATGTATGCCCTGGAGCCATCTCCAGTGATGGCTGTAGAAGCCCATAAAGTGGCTCTTTAAGCCACTTTAAACAATCTTTATCAAAATCTCTAATTTGTTTTTTTTTATATTTTTTTATTTATTTTATGTGTATGAGTGCTTTGTTTTCATCCACACCAGAAGAGGACACCAGATCTCATTACAGATGGTTGTGAGCTGCCATGTGGTTGCTGGGAATTGAACTCAGGACTTCTGGAAGGACAGCCAGTGTTCTTAACCACTGAGCCATCTCTCCAGCCCCTCTAATTTGGTTTTTTAATGGTTTATCTATTTATACTTCATGTGCTTTGGAGTTTTGTGTGTATGAGGGTGTTGGATCTCCTGGAACTGGAGTTAGAGACAGCTGTGAGCTGCTGTGTCGGTGTTGGGAATCAAACCTGGATCCTTTGGAAGAGTAACCAATGCTGAGCCACCTCTCCAGCCCCTCTAATTTGCTTTCTAAAGTTTAGGCTAATATTTGAGAGACACTCCAATTTAGTTTTACTTCTCTTTATCAGATTGGCAAAACTGAAGCTGTGTTAGTAGTAGGAAGGGTAGCAGGATAAGGTTTGAAGGAGAAGCCAGTGCCACTTCCTTCCTCTCTTCCTGAGGAAGACAGTCCTCAAATGTCAGCGGATGGGGTACCACTTTTAACAGGTTGTAAGTGACAGTCTGGTGTGTTGAGTTTAAAATTCAAAAACTAAAATTCCACTTTGGCAATCTCATGTTAAACTTTATCTCCCTTTTTATTTAAAAACAAAAAAAAATCTCAAAACTTGTTAATAAAAAAATTACTATTACTGTGCCAACTTGTTTAGAAAGAGACCATGTTAGATTTCTTTATATTAAAAATCTTGTGGCTTCCAAAAAAGAATATCAGGTGAATTCTTACCTGTAATTAGTTTGCTACTTTCTATTAAATGATCTGTGGAGATTAATTTTTTCTTAAACTCTTAGAACATTTTATATAATTGAAAGCATGTGTCAGACCTGGTGGCCCTTGCCAGAATCCCCCCACTCAGAAGGACATGGCAAAAGTCACCCCCACAAGTTCAAAGCCAGCTTGTGTACACCACAAGTTCTAAGCCAGCCAGGAATGCAGAGTAAGACTGGAAAACAAAACAAAAAGTGGGAGATGGACACCAGTTCAAGGCTGCTGTGGTCGACATAGTGAGTTCCAGACTAGTCAGGGCTTCTTCCTAAAACCGTGTCTCAAAAAAGAAAGAAAAGGAGAGAATCTCAGCTTTAAGTTTCCAGTGTTCCACAGTGAAGACCTGTTGATTAGGAGCCTCAGCTGTCTGCTGCTGCCTTGGGGCCTGTGCTTTGCTGTATACGCATACAGTTTCTTTTGTGGCTTCCTGCGTTTAATTTTAATTTTTTAGTAAAAGTTTTTATTTAAGTAGATTTATGTTACATTGACATATTTATTTAAAGGCAAACTACTACTGTCTATTGAAAGGATTTTTGTTTGTTTGTTTTCACAGAAACCTGCTAATATTTTAGTTATGGGTGAAGGTCCCGAGCGAGGAAGAGTAAAAATTGGTATGTTATACTTTGATAAGTCACAGTTCAGTACACTTTTAAAATTGTTGTAGGCAGCTGTGTCACTGTTTTCTGTATCAATATGCACATATTCATAGTTCCAAATGTCAAAAACATTTCAAAAGAATGCATGTAAAAGAAAAAACCTTCCCCCAGGTGTCAGACGATCCTTAAAGAATAAACTACTGTAGCTGTAAAATAAGCCACACAGGTTACCTCTAACCCTCTGCCTTAGTTAAACAACCTGTGGAGCTGGTAGCCTCTGTCCCCAGCCACTGTGATTCTTCTGTCAGTCTTCCTACCAAGTTAATGAGAACAAGCACTCATTTGCATCCTCCAGCTGAGGAGCTGACCAAGGCTCATCCTGAGCTGCCAGAGCTGTGCATACACGGCTCTCAGCCTGTAGACTTGTCAAAGGCAAAGGCATTCATGGCATTCTGCATCAGGGCACTCCAGGGTGACAGTCTGTAGGGACAGATTATCCCTAACTGGTTGCTTCTTTCTTTGTCATTTGTTAGTCATGTATTTGGCTTGTTTGGTTTGGAAGTAGAAGACATGTAATTAAATTATAAATTAGTGTAATTATGATACAGAATTGTCAGAACACAATTAACAGTAGTTTCTGTTGCAATGTTTGATACAAAGTAGAGTAGTAGTTCTCATCCTTCCTAATGCTGTGACCCATTCATATGGTTGTTGACCCCCAACCATAAAATTATTTTCATGGCTACTTCATAACTGTTGTGAGCCACCATGTGGATGCTGGGAATTGAACTCTGGACCTCTGGAAAACCAGCCAGTGCTCTTAACCTCTGAGCCATCTCTCCAGCCCCATAACTGTAATTTTGCTACTGTTATGAGATGTAATGTAACTATCTGTGTTTTCTCCTGTGGTCGTAGGCGGCCCCTGTGAAGGGTTCAATGCACAAAGGGGTCACAACCCACAGGTTGAGTTCCACTGAAGTAGAGGCACCTGTAGCTCTGAGCTGCCTTCTCATCAACCCAGTAAAACTCGGCTCTTCTTCACTCCCCTCATCCACCTTTGTGAGTTCCCTAAAGCTCACTTTCCACTTTTAAATATACTTTTCAAATGCTCTTTTATGATACAGACTTTGCAGATTCTTAGCTGTGAGAAGATATGATGCTCTTTGGTGTACCCTGAGCCATTGATGTCTGATGCTGTCAGTGCTCATCTTGGGGCCACCAAATGCTTTTGGCCTTAGATGAGCTTCTGAAGGAATCTCTTCAATCCAATGTCACAGTGTCAGATTCAAATGGCAGTTCAGGGCATGCAGAATAGACTAGACCCAGTCAAAGAGTGATTTTAAATGTGTCCTTTACCATCTGGCTATGAAAGATTTTGCATAGGACCTAAGATCTCCTCTATATACTTCTGTATAATCGTGTGTGCTGATGGGAGTTTTGGGTGATGCTGTGTCTTCAAGTTTTGACATTTCAAAAGAAACATTTGGTAAGCTAATTCAAGGTTTTTATTCTTTGCTAAAATTTGGGCTTTCTCCATCCATAATTGTCAGTTAAAAGAGAATCTTACTCCATTAAAAATATGTTAGAATGGGCTAGAGAGATGGCTCAGTCGTTAAGAACATTGACCGTTCTTCCAGAGGACCTGGGTTCAATTCCAAATACCCACATGGCAGCTCACAACTGTCTTTAACTCCAAGATCTAACACCCTCACACAGGTGATATACAGGCAAAAACAGCAATGCACATAAGATAAAAGTAAATTAAAAAAAATTAAAAATGTTAGAATAGAACTAAGCTTATCCAGATGGTTATAAATCTTGACCCCTCCCAGTGGGTGGTAAGTAGGGGTCATCCTGTCTTTGTGTGTAGTGACCCTGCATATGATGTCATACAGAGACAGAGTCTCGGATTATGGATTAGCAGGGCAAAGTCCGTACCTAAGTAGCTTGATGGCATGGTACTTGTGCCATGAACTCTGGGGGCCAACTTGGGGGATTGGGTTTGTGATCTTTTGAACTTCTGTCTCATGTGAAAAATTGTAAGACTGAATGAAATAAAGCCTTTTCCAATTTAAAAAGTGCTTTGTGTTTTAAAATCAAGTTAGTGGAACTCTGGCTATATAGATGAGGAAATCGTACTAAAGTGCTGTGTTGTCAGCTCTGATGACAGCAGTGAGTAGGTTTGCTGATGCTAACAATGGAAAGCCCCACTCTGCTGTGCCCGAGTGCTGAGAGCTGACATACAGCTTAATATCCTGACCTGTCTCGACCCCAGAGGTGTGGCCCCCCTGAAAGAGATCTGCCAGAGGAGCAACCTTACCCTGAAGCTGAGTGACAGTGTATTAAAAACAAAAACAAAAAGCTGTGATCTCAAGCTTTGTTACATTTCAGTCAGTAAAAGCAGTAAGATGGTTTATCCACTGCCCAGGGTCTGAGCACACTCTTGGTAAATAACACTGGCAAATGGGACTGTGTGAGTAAACTAGACCTATCTGTTTCCTTATGTGGTTTTCTTGTTGTTACAGCTGACATGGGCTTTGCCCGATTATTTAATTCACCTTTGAAGCCTTTAGCAGATTTGGATCCAGTGGTTGTAACATTCTGGTACCGAGCTCCAGAATTACTCCTTGGAGCACGACATTATACCAAAGCAATTGGTGAGTAGGGCTAATTAAAATTACAGGAGTTTAAATTTTTTTTTGAAAGAGAAATTTTTGTGCATGTTTAAATCAAATAATAGACCAAATTATAAAAACAAAACCCAGAATTCCACCACCCATATATATGCATTTAGCACCCAGGAGCGTGGAATTGCACTCGTCTCTTTACAAAAAAGTTCAGAATGTTTTGAGTGAAAATTTTAATTTTATATGAAAAGAGAAAACTAAAAACTTTAAGTTCTGGAACTTCATACAAATGTTCTTTATGCCACCAAAAGAAATGCTAACTTCTGAAAGATACCTCTAAAATTAAAAAAAAAAAAAAATGTGCAAACTTGAGGAGTTAGCACTTGTTTAAAGTTAGGAGCATGGTACTCTTGCTTTCTCATGTCCCCATTTATCAGCCTTGTTAGTGGTGACATGGCACCAGCAGCTCTTTCTCAGTTCCTCTGCTAGCTTCCATGGTACAGTGAGTGGAACACTCTGCCACAGCCCTTTTTCTGCTACTTCTGTATGACTGATGTCCTTTTTTTTCTCATCATCTTACTGGGATGAGTGTTACTGTGAAGTACTGTTTTCTTAGTGTGCTTTACCCTCTCCTTTTATATTGATGGCTTTTGGCTTGCTCTGTTGTACAGGGTGGCTTGTATCTACTCCTCATGTGATGTGTAACCTAGGCCTATTCTACCAACCCCCCAAGACGTTTTCCTTTTTATTCTTCTAGACTGTTGTGTTTTTTGCATCCCATGATTATATCCTTTCTTTTCTCCTCATGTGGCTTTCTTTGGAAGATTATCTTAGAGGTAAATTGTCTAATTTGTAGTATTTCTAGAAAAAAACCTTTATTTACTTGGTTGTTTAGAGTTGTAAGTATCAAGTTGTGCTCTGATACTTCTTTTGCCTCTAGGTAGCAGTGTGGCTAATCCAATTTCAGGCCAGCCTTCTTAGATTACTGTGAATCACCTAGGCTTGCCCCTTACTGGAGATAAATGCCATTTCTCATTTCCACATTTGACAATGATTTTTCTGGGACATATTCATTCAGCTCATATGTGGTGTCACTGGACAATTCCTAAGGTATATGATCCTTTGGCTTCTCAGAGTTTTCTGTTTTCACTCTTCCTGAACATCTTAGGAGATGTTGAGCCTCTTGGTGTTTTCCACTGTGCTTTTTCTTCTGATGCTTTTCTGCCTTTTTTAGGCACTCCTTGTCCAACCATGACTCTTTCATGGATTTTGTATTGGTTATAAGCTTTGCTAGTATCTTTGAATACGGGATTGCAACACTTGTTTGTGGTTAGCTGTACACCCTAGTTACTACCTGTTGGAAGATAATTGTTCTGTGTTCAGGGGAGTCGGCCGTGGTCCTTTTAGAGCTTCTGGAACTGCTTCTTACTGCCCGTAACTCTGAAGCCTTGAGCATACTGAAGTTCACTGTTTTGCTCAGGGCCATGCTCTTGTCTTACCTATTCTCATGTCCATTGGGGGCTGCACCATGGATGGGCTGAGGGACAGACTACAAGTACACAGACATGTTCTTGTGGCACTTCTTGAAGCAATTTTACTTGCAGATGGAGCAAGAAGTTCAGGCCTCTGCATATTCATCTTGGCCACCACACCGGTGTAGTGCCTGTGTAGGTGTCCTCTGTGGCTTCTTGGGTGTCTTAAGTAGTGGGGAAGCTTCTTCTTGCCAGTTTCTTCCTGCAGGACTCTCTTTGTACTTTGAAAATCTGTAGCTCAGCCTGAATGTCAGCTGTCTCCCAGGCAACCTGAGAGAAGAACCCATGTTTTCTTTCCAGCCTTTATCTGCATCTTCATTTCTCTTCTGGTTTTAAGTGTCCCTTAATTACTTAGGTGACCCCTATTTTCTCTATTTCTCTTTGTATTTAAGTTGCAAAAGCCACCTGGGTACTGTTAGATAATGGGGTACATAGGTTGGTGATTATGCTTTGCGGGTTTTCCAACCGTCAGCTGTCATCCCCAGGGAGACCAGATGCCAGCATAGGAGATTTCTGTTTTGAGGCCAGACAGACTTAAAGAGTCTTCTGGCTTCTGGCCCAACCACTGTATATCAGACAGCTGAGGGCATTGGTAGACAGTGGGGAGAGGGCCAACTAGCTGCTGAAACAGCAGCCCTTTCCAGTTTGACATTTCTGTAGAGTTTTGTAGGGCAGCGTGCTGCTCAGGCACCACGCTATAGACTGAGGTGTTTTTCATCTGCCATGCATGGTCCAGAAACTTGTTGTCTGCATCTGTGTAACTTCGGTCAAAATACTGTCTTCTTTCTCACAGAGAGCTTCCTGGATCATGCCTTCTGGGATGACTCACCCCATCACATTACCAACTTTTGTTGTTGTTTCGTGTTTGTGTGTTTTCCAAATAGAACAGTAGCTGTCCTGGAACTCACCTTGTAGACCAAGCTGGCCTCAAACACACAGAGATCCGCCTGCCTTTGCCTCCTGAGTGCTGGGATTAAAGGTGTGCACCACCACTGCCTGGCCACCGTCTTACCTTCTTGTCAACATTGGCCAAACATTATCTAGAACACACCAAACAGACCTCACCTTACTGCCACCACAGCCTGCTAGCACCTAGTCTCTGTTTACAGAGGAACCTGTTTTGTCTAAAACTGTAGGTTTATATTTGTTAAGATCTTGGCTGTGTTTCTATGTAGTATCCAGATGGAAAGGGGGAGTTTGCCATCATCCTCTAAGTTAATCTTGAATTCACTGAGACTCTTCTTGGCAAAAACTTTATGTTCACTAATGTCCTTACTGCTCTGAGGTCACATTTTATGAAAAAACAACTATAAAGATAAGCCAGATAGGGAAAGATCTCTCTACTTGCAGCTTTATATAAATCTAAACTTATTCCAAAATGCTTACTTTTTAAAAACTAGAAAAAAATATTTACACTATTAACTGTTTTAAATATGTGCCATTACCTAAACACATTTGAATCTCCTATGAAAATACTCCTAAAACAATTTGAAGATGGCTTTTTCAGTTAATATGATATTTTTTCTTATTAAAGAATGTAATATTTCAAAGCATTATTACTTGTGGTAGGATTTTAGACTCTGTACAAATAGTTTAGTCCCCATGCACTGAGCTCTTGAGGCTTTATCTGTATCTCCCATTCTGTAGCCCAGCAGTTTTAGTTGCCTTTCTAACTTGGGAGAGTACAGCTTTAATTGTATTTATCTCTCTCTTCTTTCTCCTCTGCAAATAAACAAACAAACAAATAAATAAATAAATAGCTACTGCATGAACTTGAATATGGATGCAAATTCTGGATCTTGTCCCTAAGAGTTTTCAAGCTCCATTAGAGGAAAGTAGGAATTTCTACACAGTGATTTTTGTCAGTTTTTGAACAAAGAGAGTAGTAGTGGCTCCCCCATAGGAATTGCAAGTTTATTGCTGACACCTGAGCATATGTTCAGTCAGACATGCCATCTAGTCCTTCACTGTTACTTCAGAAAATGAGAATTCAGCTAGAGTCAAATGCTTACACCACCATTAGCTTTAAAAGTTCTCTGGCTTTATATAGAAACATCTGCCTTCTGCAGGAGGAGTCACAGAGGAAACTGACTTCCAGTTACAGGTTACTGGAATCAAAGCCAATGCCATTTCTTCAGTGGTGGTGATTCCTGGCCGTGTATACCTGATTTGGCCACAATGCCTTTTGGAGAGCACTTCATTTCTATAAACACATTGCCTCAAAGAGCTAGAGGTGTCTTTCTTAGTTGTTTGTGTCTGAGGGATCATGTACTTGCCATTTTCAGTATTTTTAAATAAGAATGAGGGAGTATACAGGAAGCTGACAGTTCTAGTTTCTACTTCACCATTTCATTCCTGTACCTTACTCCTGCATTGGCAGCCTTCAAGGCTTGTTCAGTGAAGTACTCAGATCCCCCACACCATTTAAAGATCCCTGCTGAGAACTCCCTCTAGCACTTGGACTTTGTGTCTGGTAGCTAAAGTGTAAGCAGCTACACTGCCCTTTGAGTTAAACATGACAGCTCTTAGAGCATATGTTCATGCCCTCTTGATGGTGGTGTTCGCTGCTGGAATTGGCAGATTATGTAAACTTGAGAGGAGAGTGCACAATGGTAAACTGTCACATTCCCATACTCCACTACAAACAGATACTGTCCATTTGGACAGCACTGCAAGCTACATCATTAAACCAGAGAGAAAATAATGGGCTCATGAGCATGCCATCTAGGGGACAGAGACTTGCGTGTTGGGTTTTTTGTTTGTTTGGTGTTAAGGAGAAAACTGAAGGAAAGTTGTAATCAGTCCCCAGTGAACTATCACTGGTTCTACTGTAGAATTGAGCCCAAGTGCTCCTCCTCCAGTTGCTGAGTGTGCACTGACTGTGCAGCTCTCTCCTGAGTGAGAGTGAGCTAGAACAGGGAAAGGAAGGGACACTCCTTCTGTCAGAATCAGCACTGTTGATTGCCGTGTTTAACAGACCCTTCTACCCCATTTTTGGGTCGGTGACAGTTACATCATTTCATTAGCTACACATAGCTTCTGGAAGTTTTTGGAAGTGGGCAGGCTTTTCCCAGGGAAGGAGTTAGATGTGGCATGTTTTGAAACGGATGAGCAAGGAAAAGAGAGAACTTGGAAAGAATTAGTAAGTTTTAGGCAGTAAACTCAGTCATTTGATAGAGTTTGTGATTGGTGATTAAATCAAGATTGTGAAAGATAGAAAATAGGTACAGGTGAAAGCAGTCAAGTTAGAAATGACCAGGGTTTGGTCGATCAAGATTCAGTAGCTGTTGTTCCCACCCACCATGCTCTTCCTTCAAAAGAGAAACCCTGTCATGGAAAAGCTGCTCCTTCAGTCTTCAGGGTTCTTAGTAACTGACCAGATCAGTCATCATAGTGTCTTGGGTGTATAAATTTCCCATGTTTTAACCCTCCTTAGTTCACCTGTCCAGGTAGTGGTGTAGATGGTCAAAGGTTAGGCCTCTGTGTGTGTGTGTGTGTGTGTGTGTGTGTGTGTGTGTGTGTGTGTGTGCGCGCGCGCGCATGCAATCACAGAATTATTAGCTTTCCTATGCTATGTACCCTCTGATACTAAAACAAAATAGCTCAATCTGTTTCTTGATTAAAAACTTTTTCTTGGCTGTGCGGTGGTGACTCACGTCTTTAATCCCAGCACTCGGGAGGCAGAGATAGGAGGATCTCTGTGAGTTCAAGGCCAGCCTGGTCTACAGAGCAAGTTCTAGGACAGCCCCAAAGCTACAATGAAACTCTGTCTCCAAAAAACAAAAGAAAAAAAACCCACTTTCTAAATATGATAGTATTGACCAGCTTGGTTTTCTGATATGAAAAAAATTATATGATTAAAAAAATAGTCAAATTATAAATCCTTATGCAAATAGATTAGTAGATTCATTTGTCATTCCAAAATATAAACATAATTTATATAATGAAATAAGAATGTTATGTATGAAAATATAAAAAACAACTGTAATAAATATTTTCCAGTATTGAAGTTTAGAAATTCTCATAATTAACACTATTTTCTCATTTCCTGCTTAAGTAATAGTTTCTCGGGCTCCTGAGCAATCAGCTTCAATATAAGAGTGATTTTTGTAATTTGTCTCTGTGGTTATTGATGTTTGCCCCAGGTTTTGTGTAGGTCACTCAGAAACCACTTGTTGAGTATTTGCATTGTGTTATATCTCGTGAATGAAGGAAATTTACTTTGCAATTTGTCTACTATAAATAATTGTTGCTAATTTTTAGCCTGCATACCCATTTTGAGGATGGGTTTGTGGTTTTTTTTCTTCCTGTGTTCTAATTTACTTTGCAAAGGTGATGCTGCTGCTATAGCATAAAGAGGTGAACTAGAATACATGTCTTTCTTGTTTGTGTTAGCATAGATGATACTTAATAGGATTTAAAAATTAGCAGGTAAATAAACAAGATAAAATTATTTTATCATGAAAAATGTTCCTGTATTCTGGCAAGTGCCCAATTTCAAGGGTTATGTGGATTTTCTGTTTGTTTTGTTTGAGTTTTATTTGTTTGTGGTTCCCATGTTCCGTATGCAGACTGTGTAGCTTCGATAATGTCTGAAGCATTTAGAACTCACCCAGATCCAACAAATAAACAGAGGCTTCTACGAAGTCACTGGGTGGATGAGATATCATAGGGATAAAAGTTTGGTGGGTGGGGGGTGTATTTACAGGGTCCTGTGGTATTTAGTGGTTTTGTTTACCTAGGGATTACTGTTAATGTGCAAGAAACAGAGAAAAAAGAACACTCCCCATTAAATTAAAAATGCATTTTCTTTTGGAAAGAAGCACTTTATTTTCCTCCTTTTTCTTTTTTCCTTTCCTTTTTCCTTTTTATTTTCTCTTTCCTGTTTTTGTTTTTGTTTTTCTTTTCTTTTTCTTTTAAAGATATTTGGGCTATAGGGTGTATATTTGCAGAACTACTAACGTCAGAACCAATATTTCACTGTCGACAAGAGGACATCAAAACTAGTAACCCTTACCACCATGACCAGCTGGACAGAATATTCAATGTAATGGGATTCCCTGCAGGTACACACTTGCTTTTGTTGTTTGTTCTCAATCACTGTTGTTTGGTATCTGCTTTGGAAAGGTTGTGTTTTTGGCTTATGAAAGCTTGTATTACATGATTCTTAGTTTTTATGACTTTTATTTTTCAAAGAATCAGTGAAAGAACAAAATTCATAGAATTCAAATATCAGCATTAAAATACTTAGTTTTCTGAACTCGATGAGGTTTTTGTTTGTTTCATTTTGGTCTGCTGTTTTGTTTTGTTGTTTGGTATTGGAAATGATGAGATAGTTACAATAGCTGAGTTAACAGGTTAACTTGATACCTCTTGTTCCTGCCAGTGTAAACTAAAATAATCAGTAGAGGGTTTTTTTTCTGGCAGCACATGTCATAGCTGCTGCTTGCATACAAAGGCTGAAGGTTATGGTTCCGTAGAGTGCTGTGCAGAACCACATCGTGTGGAATAACAGCACTTCTGCTCCCTCACCCTTGTCATTATTATTATTATTTTAACATTTTGCTAAAACAGTGTGGATTTTACAGCAGAGAGAAAATGTATGTGTGTTCCCCTCTCTGGAGTTAACATCTCTCGGGTGTATCCCGGATCCTAGTTATACCACATAACCGTAATTTACCAGCCACCAAAAATTGCCCAGGGGTCCAAAATAATAGTAATAATAATATGTGGAAAGTACCTAAATGATGTTGGCTAATCAAGCATGTGACTGAAATCATGTTCTACTGAAACTGCTCCTTAGGTCACTACAGCTTAAGACTGGTAAGAGTAGCTGGGGGCTTGCATCCCATGGTTCCTTGTAGGATTGTTAATTATCAGCAAAGGCAGAGCAACTACACAGACATACTTTCTCCAGAATTACACAGTAGTTTTAGGAAGACCTTACTGGGATAAGAATTTCATTTACTCATTACACATTGGGGTGTTCCTGTGACCCAGTTACTATCTTGAATAAAATATATTGATATGGTGGAACACACCTTTAATCCCAGCACTTCAGGGGCAGCATCAGGTGGATCTCTGTGAGTTCAAGGCTATCCTTGAAAATTTCAGGACAGAGTGAGCAACATAGTGGAGGGACCCCGTTTCAAAAAAAAATAAAAAAATAAAAAATTAGATAAACAGACAGAGGACTTCACCATTACATTGTTAGGATGTTGTAAAAGTAGACATGGCTTGAGTGGAATTTCTCAATGGCTAAAGAGGAGTTTCTTCTTGTATCCAAGTTAGTTCACTATTTCTGAGGTCCATGGGAAGGAGATATGGGACTGATTGGGAGTAATGAGGGCCACAGTTAGGGATGATTCTTGGCATGGGTTTAATAGTTAAGATGGCTCAGTTAATGAGAAACCAGGAAATAGCCAGCTAGAATCCATAATAGACACTTGAATTGTAGACAGAGTTTGTGCTCTGCTTCAGTAACATTAGTGTGGCTGTGGAACATTAAATATTTCAGTGAGAGTGGCCTAACTGAAGTAAGAAAACCAGCCACATATAACAGTACCATAGCCATAAAGACATAGTAAGGACAATTATACAACTTTTTAAAAGAAGTATATAATTGAGGGAAAACTAAATGGTTATTCTAAGGTTTTTAGCTTGAGAAGTTGATAAAACAGAGAAACTAGAGCAAATAAGGAATTGAGAAAATTCCATTTTAAAGTTCAAGTATATATATACTTTACACTAGGTGATGTCTGTGGAAGATACGTAGCCAGTGTTCCCAGCTGCCTGGTACAATCTGTGCACCTAGCAGATCCTTGGTAACAGCTGCTGCCAGCTTCAGCTTAGCTAGCATGTGTCCACAGCACTTCTGCTGCCCCAGACTAACTGGAGCAATTGTCATGTCTTTATATCTCACACTGTCGAACAGTAATACTAGGAGTAGCCATGGTACTGGTACCTGGCTTTGTCCCACCATTTGCGTTGATAATGTGAGGAGGAGCTTTAAGGATGTGAAAGAGGGCTGTAGTCTAGAAAAGTGTGATGAGCCAGTCAGAGAAAAGATCTTAGATTTCTCAGTTAAAGATACTGCTTGCTGACGGAACCAAGAAATTTGATGAATGGGGAAAAATAAGTGCGCTTACTAATAGAAAAATAAGGTTATTTAGCAACAAGTATTTTTTTGTGATTTATTTCCTTTTAGTGATAGAACGGTACTGGCAGGTTATGGTGGAACTGAACAAGTGTAGGCTGACACTTGAGTAGAGCTGGAAGGCCACGGGTTGTCCTTACAGCTCAGGATGTAGCTGCAACTGAGCACTCCTGTGAGAGCCAGGCTTTTAGAAAACTCTCAAAGTCAGGTAGCCTTTGTTAGCATTCTTGAGACTAGGAGCCTAGGCAACATAAACATCTATCAATGTATTTCACAGATAAAGATTGGGAAGATATAAAAAAGATGCCCGAACATTCAACATTAATGAAAGATTTCAGAAGAAATACGTAAGTTGGAAAGAAAATGGACCCTTTGTTAATTTTAACTTTTCCAGAATAGTCATAATAAAATTATATGTTCAGTTTGCCACAGCATTCACTTAAGTTTACTGACGAATTTTACTTACTCGTAAATACTGTTTGATGTTAGTTCTCATTTTGTAAGAAAATAACTTGACAGAGAGGTGTCTCTCATCAGCAGCTGATTTAGAGATGAGGGAAAATCAGTTCATTTCTTTCTATATTCAGTTTGTTCTAGAAGCCAGATATTAGTGGGAAGTACCACAGCTAAAAAACATACAAATATACAAACCTTGCTGGTGGCCACTCACCTACCCATTTAAAGTGTATAGAATTGAAAGCAAGTATTAATTAGGGGAAAGTGAGTGTTTCACTTTATTTAGCTATAAGGTCAGGGGTAGGCAAAGTCCAGTATTAATACATACAACAAGTGAATTTTAACCTTATACTGGTAAGGCTGAGTTTAACCTTTGGCACAAATGTTATTTAAAATAATTATTAAGATATAATTCCTGTTGGAAAAATACTATCTAAGATGTATTCATGAAATTGTCTTGAATTCCATCATCAGTACCCACTCTGGAATGACTAGTGTGGTTCAGTTGGTGTAGTGCTTGCTTAGCGTGCATGAAGCACTGGGTTTGATCCCCCAGCACTGGGCTTGGTGGCACATACCTGCAATCCCATGTTCAAGGTCATACTCAGCTTTGTAGTGAGCTTGAGACTAGTCTGGGATACATGACACCCAGTCTCAAGAGAAAGAAAAAAACAATCAGCAAGTCGTTATTATTGCTGGGTGTGGTGGTACATACCTATAATCTCAACATCTGAAGTGGAAACAGGAGGGTCAAAAGTTCAGGGTCATACCACATAGAGTTGGAGGCCAGCTTGAGCTACATGAAACCCTACCTCAGAAACCAAAAACATGCAAAGACTAGTGTGGATACTGATTGAAGTCTAAAATTGGCTTTATGATGCTCAAGTGTCTTTGATGTGTGTTCCTCATTGGTTATGATCAAACTAGTTATATGTGGGAAGCTATCAGCCAATGTATAACTCAGCTCTGATCTAATGTGGATGTTTCTCTTTCAGGTACACCAACTGCAGCCTTATCAAGTATATGGAAAAGCATAAAGTTAAACCTGATAGTAAAGCATTCCATTTGGTAAGCCTGAGAGAGCAGCAGAATGAAACCAGTGGTCACTTAACACTCCTGCCATTTAGACATCATTCTATTCGTGGTTCTGCACTTGTTCTTTCCATGAATTTTTGGGAATGAAATCCAAGTCCTTGTCTTCCTTAGATAGTCACCTTGAACAGTACCTACAGTTTTATACTGTCAGCTCCTTCAAGATGGCTTACAAAATTTTACCTCGTCAAATTGAGTTTTGAAAGCCCTTTGCTGACAGTCTTACTCCATTTTCTGGAGGGATAGCATGCTTGTTGTGTAAAGGGACATAGGCTAAACTCTTTTAGAGCCAGCGCACCAGTAGGGTGGTTGGATCCAACTGTTGCTCGCTTCGTTTATAGCAGAGTATCCATTGTGATACTATAACAGAAAATGCATATGAAAGGTGTAGGGAAGCATGCACTTTGCTTGGCCTAAGATTCTTTAAAATGTGTTCCAGTGTACTCTTAGATGGGGATTCCTGACTTTCCTTCATAGCAGCTATAAACCACGGGGCAAACAGCTGTTCCTGATCTGCTTATGCTTTTTCTTTTCTCTCCAATATTTCTGCTTCTCTGTCGTCCTTGGCTGTTACATTGTATTTTGCAAGGAAGTGCTTAACTCACCATGTTGCCACATCAAAGATGTATGATAATGATTTCTTCAAATTTATTTGCAACAGTATCCAAATTGGGAAATTAAGTCAAATGCTTCAAGATGCAAGACTTATTGATCAAACAAAATATTGGCAGATGAAAAGGCATTATTGGATTGCCATGCCTGTCCCCAAGTCCCTTGCCTTCCTGAAGTCTAAGACTAGTGGAACCTGAGAGACTGTCCTTGTGGCTTACGTGTTGAACTTTTTTTCATTGTTTATTGTAATTCTGGGCGTTAACCCCAGGACCCATGTGTGCCAGGCTATATATACCTCAGCTCTGTCTGATTTTAATGGGGTGAACTGTCTTAATTATTGATACTCTCCATCTCTTCCAGAAGTTCTGATTTAACCCCACTGAAAGTGTTGGGGTTTTTTGTTTAGCTTGTTTGTTTGCTCTTTAGAGACAGGATTATAGCCTTGGCTGTCCTGGAACTCTTCTCTGTAGACCAGGCTGGCCTCGAAATCACTCAGGCCTCCTGAGTGCTGGAATCAAAGGCATGCGCCGCCACCACCTGACCAAGTGTTGATATCTTAAAGAACAAACCCAAAAGATGATTTCCTTTCTAAAGATACTTCCACGGAAATGATTAACGATCATTAAATTAAATGAGTTTTACTATCCCTGCATTTAAAAATATTTTATGGCCTTTTATCCTTTATGAGTCATCACCCCCTAAATCTCAGTGCATCTGTTAATTTTTTACTTTGCAAACCAAGTCCAGCTGGAAGCAGCTGGAAACTCATTGGAAATGCAAGTCGTTAGATTCCTGTTCACATCTGTTTGTCGGGCTCCGGGAACAGGGCTTAGTTCTCTTTCAGTTTGGCTTTTTTAAACTTATTTATTTATTTATTTATTTATTTATTTATTTATTTATTTATTGCATTCTAATCCCAATTCCTCCTTCCTCCCACCCGCTCCTCAGAGAGGATAAGGCCTCCCCTAGGAAGTCAACTAAGTCTGTCCCATCAGACTTGGGGAGGACCAAAGCACTTCCCCACCCCCACACCCCTGTGTCTGGGCTGAGCAAGGTATCTCTCCATATAGAATGTACTCTACAAAGTCAGTTTGTGCATTAGAGTTAGACCTTGGACCCACTGCCAGTGGCCTCATATACTACCCAAGCCACAGCATTGTCACCTGGGTTCAGGGGGCCTAATTGAGTCCTATGCTGGTTCCCCAGATGACAGTGCAGAGTCACTGATCTCTTACTAGCTCAGGTCAGCTGATTCTGTGGGTTTTCCCATCATTAGTATTGACTCCTCAGTTCACATTATCGCTCCTCCCTCACTTTGATTGCACTCCAGGAGTTTGGCCCAATGGTTAGTTGTAGAACTCTGCATCTGCTTCCATCTGTTTCTGGAAGAGGGATCTAGCTTTTCTGGGGTTGTGGATTGTAGGCTGGGTATCTTGTTTTATGTCTGGTAGTCTCTTATGAGTGAGTACATATTATATTTTTCTTTCTGATTTCGTATTACCTCACCTGGGGTTTTTTTTTTTTTTTTTTTTTTTTCCTAGTTCTGTCCATTTGCCTGCAAATTTTAGGATGTCATTGTTTCTTACTGCTGAGTAGTACTCCATTGATTTTGTGTAAATGTAGCACATTTTCTTTATCTATTCTTCAGTTGTTTCCAAGTTCTGGCTATTATGAATAATGCTGCTATGAACATAGTTGAACAAATGTCTTTGTGGTGTGAATGTGCCTCCTTTGGGTATATGCCCAAAGGTGGTATTGCAGGGTCTTGGGGTAGGTTGATCCCTAATTGTCTGAGAAATTGCTGTACTGATTTCCACAGTGGCTGTACAAGTTTGAACTCCACCAGCAGTGGAGGAGTATTCCCCTTTCTCCACATCTTCTCCAGCATAAGCTGTCATTGGTGTTTTTGATCTTAGACATTCTGATCAGTATAAGATGGAGTATCAGAGAGGTTTTGATTTGCATTTCCCTGATGGCTAAGGGATGTTGAGCAGTTCCTTAAGAGTCTTTTCGCCATTTGAGATTGTTTTGTTGAAAATTCTCTGTTTAAATCTGTATCTCCCCCCCCCCCCATTTTGGTTTTTTTGAGACAGCGTTTCCCTGTGGCTTTGGAGGCTGTCCTGGAACTAGCTCTTGTAGACCAGGCTGGTCTTGAACTCACAGAGATCCGCCTGCTGTACCCCATTTTTAAATTGGATTCAGCCCTCTGTCACATGTAGGGTTGGTGAAGATATTTTCCCATTCTGTAGGCTGCCGTTTTGTTTTGTTTACTGTGTCCTTTGCTTTACAGAAGCTTCTCAGTTTCAGGAGATCCCATTTATTAATTGTTGCTCTCAGTGTTTGTGCTGTTTGTGTTATATTTAGGAAGTGGTCTCCTGTGTTAGTGCATTCAAGGCTAGTTCCCATTTTCTCTTCTGTGAGGTTCAGTGTGTATGAATTTATGTTGAGGTCTTTGATCCATGATCCATTTGGACTTGAGTTTTGTGTATGGCGACAATTAGGCTTTAGGAACAGGGCTCAGCTCTCTGTCAGGCTTTGGGAACAGAGCTCAGCTCTCTGTCAGGCTGTGGGAACAGGGCTCAGCTCTCTGTCAGACTCTGGGAACAGGGCTCAGGCTCAGCTCTCAGTTTAAAAAAAAATCCTTGCAACACTTGTGTGGCACACTGAAGTTTGCAGAAGATCGGAACTTGTTATATCACATTAGGAACAAACATTGCCAGAAGGTATTTAACCCAGAAGTGCTGCGTTTCCATACTAGTGTGGTATCTCTGGATGTAGCAAGGATGAGCTCAGTGTACTACATTACTCACACTTACAGTGTGCTCTCTTTATTAAGAACTATCACAAATGCTGAACCATATATTTCTTTAATACTAAAACAAGCTATGATAGTTTGTACTATTTTTATTCTCTATCTAGACAGATATGGTTACAAAGAGGGGAACTGACCTGCCAGGTACTCTCAACCAGTAAATTTTGAGTCAGGGTTTGGACTAAACAGTTGAGTAGGGTAGCCTCTAGCTCCATGCACCTCTTGAGTACTTGATTACCTGGTATAGCTGTGAGAATTATTTTTTTTAATTATAATGCAGTTTTGCTGAATTTGGACACAAATCTAACTGCTGTGGCTTGTGCGTTGTTTATATTACAACACTTTCTCCTGTTAAAAGAAAAGCAACAGGAAATGCAAGTTTGGTCATTCTAAATTGTGTGGATAATGAAGGGACAAAGCACTGGGGAGGAGGGTCAGAAGGTGTTAAGTGTAGTCACCAGGAGATGATTGTGTGTGCTGTTGCATTAATAATTGTATCTTGTTACTGATAATTTGAGAGAATAAAAACCATTCATGTTGTAGTGTTAGCTTTTAGAAGCATGCCACCCCTCATGGGTACTGACATATAAGCTTAGGGATAGTGCACTAATGTTTTTGTGGGAGCATGCACTGATAATTCTGTGACTTGTGATTTCAGCTTCAGAAGTTGCTCACTATGGACCCAATAAAGCGAATTACCTCAGAGCAGGCCATGCAGGACCCCTACTTCCTAGAAGACCCACTTCCCACATCAGAGTAAGTGGTGGATTTGCTGACTTCCTGAATGCTGGCATCTTTAAGTGCTCTTCCTCTTAGTTGGCACACTAAGTTGCCATGCCTCTGAGGGATTGCACTTGGGCTCTGGTGTTCCTAAATAAACTCATGTTCTCTCTCTTTTTTTTTTTTTAAAGATCGATTTATTCATTTATTCATTTATTTATTTAGCATGTGTGCAGAACACTGCAGGTATGTCTGCATGCCAGAAGAGGGCACCAGATCTCACTACAGATGGTTGTGAGCTACCATGTGGTTGCTGGGGATTGAACTCAGGATCTTTGGAAGAGCAGGCAGTGCTCTTAACCACTGAGCCATCTCTCCAGCCCCCTCATGTTCTCTTTACTTTCTTTGTTTTAACTGGAGAAGGGCAGACAAACACTGAGCAGTGGTAAATACTTTGTACCAATGAGAGCTGTCCTGTTTGGTGATTATTGATTATGATTACACAGTGAAGAACCTTCCAACCACCTGCTGCAGTATCATTGGTTAAAGGATTTTTTGTATCAGATTTGCATGAAAGATGCTTTTATCTCTAGCTATGGAGACCAAGTCCTGTCTTCTTAAAACGTGACAGTGAGTCACCTAAGTGAAACCTGGGAAATAACAGGCATCATGTGATAGAGCTCTTTTCTTTCCTCTTGTGAATAGTGTTTTTGCCGGTTGTCAGATCCCTTACCCCAAACGAGAATTTTTAACAGAAGAAGAACCTGATGACAAAGGAGACAAAGTAAGTATTAAATTACAGTCGGCAGTGCCTTCCTTGTGGCCACCTCTGTGACCTTTGGGATGTGGCCACTTCTGTGACCTTTGGGATGTGGCTACCTTTGGTTCTCCTTCTGAGTTGAACTATTTTCTGTTTAACCAATTGAGAAGAACCAGCAGCAGCAGCAGGGCAATAACCACACTAACGGAACTGGCCATCCGGGGAACCAGGACAGCGGCCACGCACAGGGGCCCCCCTTGAAAAAAGTGAGAGTTGTCCCTCCTACCACTACCTCAGGTGGACTCATCATGACCTCCGACTATCAGGTATTACAAGTGTCTCGTACTGACCTGCTGTTCTGGGGCTTCTAAAGGATCTGTTGCAAAGTGTGGTCTATAGTAGATTGGTCTACCTGTCAAAATATATCAGCATAGAATATTACAGGTATGGAAGACTACAGAGATGGAGAGTAGAAAGGGATCCAACTTCTGAACAGACTTGGAATAGAAAGTCCAAGGTCAGCAATCCAGTAACTTGAGACCTCTGTGGTATATCACAAAGTATCTACTGCAGCTGGGAGGCAGTGCAGCAAGCAAAGCACTCCCACATGAGCATTCAGACTCCAGCATCCACGTAAGTGCTGTGTGGCTTGGTGGCCCATGGCAAAGATAGGATTCTAGTCAAGTCAATTAGCTCTGGGTTCAAATGAGAGACCTTGCTTCAGCATAAAGTGGAAAGCAATAAAATCAATCAACCTCAGTACACACACACACACACACACACACACAGAGAGAAAATACTTGGCTTCAGTGTTTTTCACCTGTAAAATGAAATTGGAAAGTCCTCTCACTTAGACTTGCTGTCTCTAGCATCTAGCCAGTCATCCATACTTGATGAGTGGCTACTTTCGTTTCTGAGTGGTATAGAATAGTGATGGAGAGCAGAGGCTTTCACCCCTAGCCGTCTCACTTACTTTGGGTTATCCTTGAATAGGAGGTCTAGATGTTGTCCGTGTCTTAAATGTAAAAAAGAAGGTAAAGTAGACAGCATCCACATTCACAGAGTTGGAGCAATGATCAGAATGTGAAGTTTGGGAAGGTTGGAATGGCTGTGTGTGCTGAACATGGCGGCCTGCCTATAGAAGCCCTGCATAGACAGTGCTTGTTATTTCTCTTTGTTGTTGTCATCACTGACAGTCTTCTGTCATTCACTAAAGAGTGAGTGCCCTTGCATTGTTGGGTACAGGTCATTAAGGACTCAGCTGTGTTCTGACTTTTGTGCTTGTGTTTGTATATGTGTTTATATACTTGGACACATGTGTGGATGTGAGGGCATGGGTGTGCATGTGTGTGGATGTGTGGAGACCCTAAATTGACATCCAGTATCTTCCTTGAATTATTTCTTTATTTCCTTTATTTACTGAGGCAGTGTCTCACACTGAACCTGGAGCTTGCAGATGCTGACTGTCTAGCTAGCCAGCTTTCCCTGGAGATCCCATCTCTGCACCCAAGTTCTGGGATTACAGATAGCAGCCATGCCTACTAGCTTTTACGTGGATTCTGGATATCCAAACTAAGGTCCTCATGCTCACGACTCAAGATATGATAAAATCTCCCCAGCATATAAATTGGTGTCTTTTATGTCCTATATTTAACCTTCCTAAAGAGAAACTTAAACTAATGTTGGAAGACTTGGGGTTTCATTTGCTTTCCTTCTGTTTTGTTTTGTATGGGCCAGTTGTGAGTTTGTTGTTGTTTGTTTGTTTTTATTATTTTAATTCTAAAGCCAGTACCTTGGAGAAAGTTTTACATCTTTGCTTCCTTGGAACAACGCTTCAGTCCCCTGTCGGCCTTGCTGGCATGGGGCCAGGCTACTTGAAGAAGTTCCTGAATCACATTTTCCCCTCGTCTTCTTTCCAGCGTTCCAATCCACATGCTGCTTATCCCAACCCTGGACCAAGCACATCACAACCCCAGAGCAGCATGGGATACTCAGCTACCTCCCAGCAGCCTCCACAGTACTCACATCAGACACATCGGTACTGAGCTGTGCTGGAGTCTGTCAGTGCACTGTTGCTCATGCTGCAGGGCTGGCTGCAGCACTCTGCGGGAACCTGGTGTGGGCCATGCGAATGTACTGTACAACCACATCTTCACAATGTCCAATAGCCAAGTTCCACCAGTTGTCACAGATTGGGGTGGTAGCTTCCAGGTTGTACCTAAGTTTGGAGTTAGACTTGAAAAGAAAGTGCTAGCACAGTTGTGTCGTCGGTTTGCTACTTCCATAGTTTACTTGACAGGGTTCAGACTGACCAAGCATAGTTTTCAGTGACAGTCTGTAGCAGTTGAAGCTGTGAAATGTGCTAGGGCAAGCATTTGTCCTCGTGTGTGGTGACTTTCAGTGTAACAGCGTTATCTGACCAATAGTACACACAAGACGTAAGGTTTAACTGGTACTTGAAACACAGATTATGTTAACAAAATAACTGAGACTTTAAAAGATTATTTTGGTACACCTTTCTTTTTAGTGTCTTATCAGTGGGTTGATTCATCATCTACAGAAATCAGTGTTTTATGACCAAGAATATCGCTTGGATTGTTTTGAAAGTACAAAAGAACTGCATAGTTTCTACTGACAGGTTTCAGAACTCCCAAAGAATAATTTCCAACTTAGAAGTTTGTTTTTATTGTCAACCTATGACTTGACTGGTCTTAAAGCTGCTATTTGATAGTAATTAAATATGTTGTCATTGATATAAACCTGTTTGGTTCAGCAAACAAACTGAGATGATTGTCACAGACAGTGTTTTATTTTTCTCGTTGGTGTTGCTGATTTGTGAGCATGCTTTCCGATGAAAAAAGCATGAGTGGTAACCTCCTTAAAAAGGCACGGCATCCAGTTCACATTCTTTTGTCCTGATTTAAAGCTGGGTAGTATAGTGCTCTTTAAACTTTGTTCAGTTGACTTTTCTTTTTAAAAAGTTGTTCACACATTTTTTTAGGGTGCCCTTACTTCAGCAAAGGAGAAGGAGTAGGAGAGCCTTAGAATTTTTGAGGGGAAAATACAAAGCTATAACATACAACGTACTGTATCAAACTATTTTACATGAATGACACAAGTATTCTGAATAAAAAATTGAACATTGTTAAAAACAAGGTGTTATGTAATAAATTTATTTTTCATAAATCAATGAATGGAGTCAGCTATATTTTTCATACTCACAAAGGGCCTTTTGTTGTAATTTTAAAATGTGCCTCTGCATGGCTCTTCCCTGTCATGCATTGGTGATATCTGTGTTGTAGCTGTGCTGTGGGGTGGTGGTTTAGGCTGAGGTGTGGACTCTGGGCAGCTGCTTAGGCCTGTAGTGCAGGGAGACCCTGCTCTACTCCTTTACCCTTTGTTCTTGCCTCAAGGTGAGAGACAAGGACTTCTTAGAGCTAACAGATCTTTTCTCAGAATCTGAGCCCATTCCTGTAAATACATTCTAGAACATTTCAGGAACCAAGGAATCACTGCATTGATAGGCCTGACCATAAAAGTAAGTAATTTTTAGGGATGGCCTTTTGACAGCTTTTTGTTTGTTTTTTGAGACAGAGTCTCTCTGTTTAGCCCTGGCTGTCCTGGAACTTACTCTGTAGACTGTGTTGGCCTCAAACTCATAGAGATCTGCCTGCCTCTGCCTCTGCCTCTGGAGTGCTGGGATTAAAAGTGTGCAGCCACTGCCACCACCACCTGTGGAGTGGCATATTGAATTTTCTCACCCCAGTTTACTCCCACACTGCATGCCTTTGATGACTCACTCCCCTCCTGGGCCCTCCCTCCTGTGACTGTGGTGTGGCTCTTGCCACCTTACCTGTCACCGCACTTCTTATGTGCCTTCCGCCTGATCTTCTAGTGTTTCTCCTTTGCTAAGTGGCCTAGAAGTTGAGTGAATATGAGGGCCATCTGTACATTCCCCACAGGATCTAGTTCCAGAGACTGGTTCAGTAGGACTCAAGTGGATTGGAAATGCAGCTCCTTTTTTTAACAAATTTCCCTAGTTCTGAGACATCAGTGTGAGAAAGTGTTAAGAACGACCATTCTGTGGGCCTGAGGAGATGACTCAGCAGTTCAGAGCACTGGCTGCTCTTCCAGAGGACCCAGGTTCAGTCAGTACCCAGTACCCATAAGTCAGATCACAGCCATTTGTGACTACAGTCCCAGATGCCCCTTTCTGGCCTCCATGGGTAGTACACACATGTTAGGTACACTCTGGCAAAACATTTTATTTATTTAAAAAAAAAAAAAAAACTTAAAAAAACTTCAGCAAGGACACTCAGCTCCATAGTGAGCAAGAGATTGAGCCACAGCAGCAGAAAGGGCTGCCATGGCTCACAGGGACTTTCTGTACTGACAGCCCATCTCCTTTTCCTCTTTGGAGTTCCAGAACCAAAAGCCATCATAACAAGCTCCACACTGATGCCAGAATGCCCAGGAACTATGTTCTTATATTGTCTGAATTTTCCTATCGTCACCCACTTCCTGAGTAAGTTTGTCCAATCTTGTGTTAAAACATGGTGGTGGCTACCAGATTGACGTACTTGACCTGCTTGCTTTCTGAGCTTCCATTTATTTCCTTTATGTCATTGTGTCGGTTACAGATGGCATCCTTAGGGTCATCCCTACCAATTGTCTCTATCACATACCTCAGCTTTATTTTGTTGTATAGCATTTATCACCTGACTGGCCAAGTCTGTTTCCCCTAGAATGGAAGCTTCTTGAGAACAGGACCTGTCACATGGTATCCACACAGCTCCTCAATAATGTGTGCAGGCTTGTGACTTTGTTAGGCTAGTGATCCCAACATTTCCAGGCGAGACCCACCTGTCCTAATTGACCATTTGCTGTTTGGTTATGCTGAGTGCAGCTATCCCAGACCACTCTTGATTCTCTGCCTCCTCCAGACTCAACCATGTCCCTGGGTAGCTGTCTACCCTGCTAGAGGGCCAGACAAAATCCAGCGTTATCTTTTCTCACATGCTCGTATGTCTACTTCAGATATATGGTCTATAGTTTAGCTTTATGATAGCATTCAATAAAACTCTGAAATTCAAGTTTGGATCTTCTCCAAGGCTAGATTGAATTTAGTCCTGATAAAACTGTTCTGAGTAATACATGGAAATCACGTTGCATTCACTGTACTTACTGACCAGCCTAGCTTACTGAGAATTACTCCATTAACCTACACCCTACTTCCCTCATCTCCCACAGGTGTCTCAACACAACAGGCCACATGAACATTTTAATGCTGAGACCATGTCTGTCCTCTGCTCATATCTCTCTGATACATATCATTAAAAGCAAAGACCTTACTGTACCCAACAAGTACCTACATACATATCATGGTGCCTTCTTGTAGTATCTGTCTTCTGATACTCTAACCCCACTGCAACTTGCAGTTCTTAGGGCTGCCATGTTTTATTGCTTCTTTTACTCCATCCTGTCCTTCTCTACTGCCCTCAGTGAAGGTACTCAGTACACCACCATTCTCTTCCCTGTGCCTGCTTTGCTTTTCGTAGACTATTTCATAGCAACAACAGGCACACCCTGTATTCTTTGTCCTCTCTAACAGAAGAGAAATTTCAGAGGACAGTCTTAATCCTAGCAACTAAAAGAAGATTCTAAGTGAAATGGCCCACGTGTTGGAGTCCTACTTGATTTCTAGCTGGGGATACTGCATTGGTGGTGGTATCGAACTTCAGGGTGAAGGTTCAATGCTTGAAGATAGTTGACTCTGCTCTAGGTCTGAGCTCTCACACTCCTTAGGACAAGCAGGAGCTTCTCCTACCACCACTGTGATAGAATGCATCCTTAAACAGTGAACCTGACAAAGCCTTCCTCTTTCAGGTTATTTCTGCCATACACTGTTACAGGGCAAGACAAGTCATTTGAGTAATCTGCTTTGGGTGTCAAATGGCATCTCAAACTGAAGCTATTGAAAAGAACTGTATTGGCCATGGAAACTTTAGTTTGTTTTTGTTTGGGAAGAGCTGTACACAGGATTGAATACTTTCTCAAATACAGTTGTCCCCATCTCCTGAGGCTCTCATCACTACTACCACTTTTATGTCTCTACAACTACAGGGCCTAAATTCAGTGTCCCTGCCTCCTTGAACTCTGCAAGTAGAGTTCTTGAAAATCATGGTGTTGAACCAAATTTATTACTTCAAAATGAAATCCCTCACTCTCACTAGCCATGGGAGACATAAAGGTGATCATGCATTTAGGGACTGAAGTATTGAATGTTTGGAATTTGCAAGAGGAAAGTGAGGTTGTTGTTTACAAACCTTAGATACTCCTTTAAAATTGCCACACACAGACCTCCCTCATGTTTTCAGTTGTCTAAAAAGAATTAAGTCTGTGTAATGTGATGGAGGTGCCTTTATAATATTAGGAGAAACTGTGGCCAGCCTACCCAAGCTGCAGGTGCCCAGGCCAGCCTGCATGAACATGCAAGGCAGCACTTTCTCCCTGAGCCAAGCCTGCCTCTATTCCCAGAGACACCAATGAGAAAGGACAAGCAGCAGAGTCAGCCACCTGAGCCAATGGGACCTTGGGAGAGGGTATAAAGGCAGGTCTAACTTCCTTAATAAACGAGTCTGCAGCACTCTCTGCTACTCACTGACTCCCAGTGCCTGAGTCATTGTTGCTACGTCTTCTCACCCCCTCCTCCAAAGGGTATCTGAGCAGGATCACCCGGAACAAGTTACAATTGAGCAAAAATAATAGGCAATTTAAAACAAGGCATGCTGTGGAGGCCCTGTGAAAGGAGAAATGAAAATGTGATCAATCTCAACCCTCGTAATTGACGGGAGAGTTGGATAATGAACATCAGCCGAGGCAAGTGGACATGAAAAAGGTCACTCCTTGCCTCGAGGCATAGTTTCCAGAACACAAAGTGTGCTCATCCTCGCTCACTTTGTTCAGTCACCACACAAGTTAATTTAGTTGATCAGTACAAAGAGAGTTGGTCTAATTAGTAGGTGCTCTGTGAGAATCCAAATGGCACCCCTGGAAGCCAAGTGAAGATGAGAGTTCTGTGTAATGTCTGAAGCTTCAGAAATTAATATATCGGAGCATAAACACTATCATCGGCAGACTTCAGCAAAGTTCCATGTTTGTAGAAAGGACTTAAGCTGTTCCTTCCATTTCTTACATGGCTGCAATGTATGAGCACAGCTGTGTGTGTTGGACCTTGGCAAGGAACCAGCTGCAGGAGACAGATGACATGGAGTCACATGGTACAAGTAAGAGTGCTGCACTGTCAAAAACTAAAGGAGAATGTCAGAAGTCAGTCTGTTTGTTTTTTGAGACAGGGTTTCTCTGTATAGCCTTGACTGTCTTGGCACTCGCTCTGTAGACCAGACTGGCTCGAACTCACAGAGCTGGGATTAAAGGCCTGTACCACCACCGCCTGGCTAGAAAGAAGTAGTGTCTTAAGAAGGAGCATCAGAAGATGCCAAGAAAGTGATGCTTGAGACTTGAGAAAAAATGTGACTAGTGTAAGAAGTCTGCTGTGTGAGCGGCAACAGCGCAAGTGTCAAGATCCAGTTTGAATGTACTGGCGGAAGACTGGGAGCTTGTGTGCCAGAGGAGAATGGGTCTGTTGGTGTGGGCAAGAGCTGAGGGGAGACAGAGTGAGCATTATCCCACACTGTGTGTTTCCTGACCATCTTGGGAAAAAAAGGCATCATTAAGAATATATTCCTGGGAGGCTGGAGAGATGTCTCAGAGGTTAAGAGCACTGACTGCTCTTCCAGAGGTCCTGAGTTCAATTCCCAGCAACCACATGGTGGCTCACAACCACCCATTATGAGATCTGGTGCCCTCTTCTGGTGTGCAGATATACATGGAAGCAGAATGTTGGATACATAATAAATAAATAAAATATTTTTTTTTAAAAAAAGAATATATTCCTGCAGTTTTGGGAGTGGCCACACCAGTGACACAGGACATGGGACTCTTTCAGATATAGGTAGCAAGATGGTTGAAGTCAGAGAATGAACACCTTCAGCTATGAAACTTTCTTCTCCAGCTGTCCTCAAAACCTCCCAAGTAAAATAACTTTAAAATCTGCCTTCCCAAGGCAGGCGTGATGGTATATGTCTTTAATCCCAGCACTTGGGAAGCAGAGGCAGGCAGATTTCTATGAGTTCAAGGCTAGCCTGGTCTTCAAAACAAGTTCCAGGACATCCTGGACATACTGGGAAATGGCTGGACATACAGGGAAATGCTGTCACAAAAATAAAACGATTAAAAAAAAAGTCTGCCACTGCCATCTATCATGTAGTTTTCTGACTTAGCTCTCTGCCTCTCATCCTGGCCATTTCATCCACCTAGTGATGGTTCCTCAGAGACTAAATGAGCAGAGCTTGTGTGGTAATGCACACCTGTGATCCCAGCGCTTGAGACAGAGAGGCAGCACGGACGGTGTAGCAAGACCCTGACTCTAAACAGACACTAACAAGGTCAGTATGAATGCCCCGCTTTTGTTTTTAATCATTCAGTGGTCTTCCATCACACTGAAAATAAGGTCAGCATTACCTAATGCTTCCTCGAGCAGCCCAGTTCTTTCCTCTATCCAGTCCAACTCCTTCAGTTTCCTAGAAAATGTTGACTTAGCATATTCCTGTCTTGTGGCGCTCATTTGTGCAGCCTTCCTGGGGTTCCGTTTCCCTGATTCTATCTGACTTTCTGTTCTCTTAGTTTTGTGCTGTCACCTCCTTGATTGGAGTGTTTTCTCATAAGCATGTCCAGAATGTTTCTTAGGGCAGGCCAGAATTGGTGTGAGCCTTGAGTTCCGCAATACCAGCAGCACTGGCCCTGCCAGTGACTGTAAGTAAGGCCCTGGTGAGTTGTGTAACTTTCCTAAGTATCTGTACAGAATCCTGATAACTCATGCGTTCAGGGTCACAAATTTATCTACACACAGTTTCCTAAACCAGCTCTCTCAGCTAGGTCCTAAAGCAATCACAAACGAGGCTCTGTGCTAAGCAGTGCACACAGAATTTTCTCAAAACTATTATGGCGAAAGTATTTTCCCCCTTTGTAGATAAGGAATATGATCTTCAGAGAAGTGCCATGCATAAAAGTAGGAAGTTAGCCCCAATTTGAACCCTGATCTTCAGCCGCCCAGCCTCAGAGGAATAACCCTGGGTGGTCATACTTGAGCAAGTGACCACTCAGTAGAGGACAAAAAGTAGCCTGGGCACCAGTCACCATAGATAAAAAAAATTGGTGAGCATGGGGGCCAATGAGGACTGTCTTATTACAAAGTGTTAGGAGTATTCACCTGTTATTGTCAGTGCAAAATGAATTTGTACTTCACTGGTTACTAGTTATACCTGTTTAAAACACACTTAACTCTCTGGATTTAAAAATGTCCTAGATGAATAGGCCCCCAAATCAGCTTGAATAATGTCCAGTAGTTCTCTCAATCCAGTTTGTTTATTGACACAAAATGTGCTAAAAAAACAGACAACCAGCTATTTTCTGTGGTTTATAGTAACCTGGGCTTTCACTCTGCTCATTTTCTCTGGCTGTAACAGGTCACCTGGCAGTAGGTACCTTGCACAGAAAAGGGTTTATATTGGTTTGCAGTTCTGGAGTCTGAAAAGCTTGGGATTGGGTGGCTGTTGCTGTTGGTTTCTAGGATAATTGTAGATCAGCTTTGGCTCACAGGAGGAGGCAGGTGGAATAGAATGCAGGAAAAGCTTCATGCAAGAGTAAGGGGAAGGACCAGGCGCGTGTTCAACAAAGCACCAATTTCTTCGAGAAGATGGAGCCACATGAACCAGTTACCTCTTAATAGACCAACCAAGATACAGAAAGCCACAAGTAACCACTCCTGGAGTACAACTCCTAGGCCAAACTCCTGGAGTACAATCGAAGTGAGGGAGGATTGCTAATATGAACAAAGGAGTCAAGACCATGATGGGGAAACCCACAAAATCAGCTAACCTGAGCTAGTGAGAGATCAGACTCAGGTCTGACAAATGGGGAACCTGCATAAGCCTGAACTAGACCTCCTTAATATAGGTGACAATGGTGCGGCTGGGACAATATATGAGGTCACTGGCAGTGGGTTCAAGATCTAACACTATTGCACACACTGAATTAGTGGAGCCCATTCTATATGGAGAGACACCTAGACACAGGTATGGGGATTTTGGAGGTGCCTTGGTTCTGCCTCAACGAGATGATGGGACAGTCTTAGACTTCTTAGGGGAGGCCTTACCCTCTCCGAGGAGCAGATGGGAGGTGGGGCAGGCAGTGGGGGGAGGGCAAGAGGAGGAAGGGGAACTGGGATTGGAATATAAAGAAAAAAAGTTTAAAAAGAGGGAAAAAAAATATACCCAACCACCTCACAGCACTGTATTGTGGGTAGAGTCTACATGAATTTGGAGCACATATTTATACTGTAGTTCTGTGGCAAGTATACCATATTCCTCTTATTCATAGTTTTCAAATGCTATCTCTTCTAGCCACTTTGGTAGTCACTAATTCCACCTAGGTTAGGTGTTGGCCAGTATCTGATGAATACTTTGCCTTAAGCTCATGCCAAATATATGTGTCTCTTCTCACCCTAAAGCCTCTTGTATGCTTCAGTGTCCGTGTCCCCAGAGATCCACACTGAACTCAGGAATGTGTGAAAGGATCTAGGTAAAGCTAATGACCGCAGGGTTGCCCTTGATTGCTGAGTGAAAAGAGCCTCCCTCTGATTCCTGGAGCAGGCCAGTTTGGACACGTGTTCCATAAGGCTTTGCAAAAGATCATGATCCTATAGAGACCAGCTTTGTAAACTAGGGAGTCACAACCGCTAAGGGGGGAAATTGAATGTGAGACACGACCACAAAACTGGAGATAGTAGGAACAGGTTTTGGAAACACAGTAAACAAAAAATTGATTCAAAATCAAATGTAATGAACCCGAGGCATGTCTGGCAGTGCTTACCCATGTATTACATGACTGGGGCAGTCAGTTCTGAACATGCAGCATGTACACTTGGCATTTTGCGTGCCGTCCCACCACATAGTACCTCAGCCCAGATCTGAGACTGTCGTATCCTGTGAGCTTAAGGGCTCTTGCTGTACATACAGAGTTTTCTGCCCTTACAGAAACATAATGGTTTAGTAATAGAAAGCCAAGACTTTAAATATGTATCTACTGTCATTTCTTAATATGTAAGTGTCAAATTAGTTTATCTTTGGATTTTGTTGGCAATTAAAAAATACTGATTAACCCTAAAAAACGCTGACACGCCTCTGTAGCAGTGTCACGTGTTCAGCCAGATTCATCGCTCTGCGAAATACATAATCCATCTCATTTGTATGTATTCTGATTTTGTTTGTTACAGATGGCAAAAATATACACCAGAGAATTATTTTAAAGAAAGTTTATTTGAATCTTATTATCAGTAAATATTGGATTTATATACCTATTTTATATCCCCATATACCCAGAGTCATGTAAATTTTCTTGCAGTGGAAAGGGTTAAGAAGCTGTAGGGTAGAGTGGTGCAGCCATGTTCCTCTCCTCCCAGTTTTGTTTGGCAGTACTGATGTATGGTAGTCAGGGAATTCCTTCTTCCAACCTTTGAAAGAAGGCAGAATCCTGGCTAAGAAAACTTTTATTTCCTGAGACCTTTCACAAAAAGCTGGTGGTGAAGAGCTCATTGCTGACAGGAAATGGCATCTTTGTTACTAGGATTCTCCCTGTGTCGATTTGAGGAAGGACAGATCTGGAGGTGAATGGCTGCATCACATAGATTCTGGGGCCCTTGAGCGAACGAGATACCAGGGTGGTAGAATTGGCCTGTGTTAGCTGCTTTGGAAGACTCTGAGAAATAAAAACATGCTCTAGCCAGCCAGTTACCCACACATTATGATGTGATTCTCAGAGGGGCGGAGTGGGTGATGATGTAATAGCAACTTCTCAGAGTGTTATATTTGCTAAGATCAGTACAGCACTAGCATTATGTATATGGCACACATTCTTCTCAGTCCCCATCAATAAAGCTTGAATGTTTATTCATGCTTGCACAGGAAGGGCAGTACTATGTTACAGTTGCACTGGTAGAAAGTCTAAAGTGCTACTTTGGATCCTCAGAGCTACCCCCTGCCCTCCCCGCCCCACCCCCAGGAGTTTATATGATGGTAAACTGTGGAATAGCAACCAGTATTTCTGCTGCTTGCTGCATCCACAATGGCAACAATCGTCTTTTCTTTCAAATATGGAGCATCTGTGTTCGGATTAGACCGTTACTCAGATCACTGAGTACTGGGCAAAAGGTGTGAATGCTGTTATCTTGGTGCCTACCTCATATATGGTTTCTTTTGGTTGGTTTTCAATTTTTTCATTTGTATTATTGACAGTAAAATATGAACATGTACAAAAAAAAATATGAACATGTACAGAGAAGGACACTGGCTCAAAACCAACCCTGAAAGGGCAGGAGGCTTTCACTTCTGGTTGATTTCTTACACAAAGGCACCTTACAGCAGTCAACTAGCAAACCCTGGACAAGGAGGAAAATCTAATTTTCAGAATTTTTATATTATGAGACTCTAGTGTCCATTTGTTTGTTGTTACCAAATATAGCAAGACATACAAAGAAATGGGAAATTATGGCTCACTTACAGAAAAAAATTTTAATTGACATAAAATACACTTGAGGCCCATGTGTTAAGTGAGCCTTACTAAACAGACTCATAAGCAAATAGCTAAAGATGCCCAGAGGACTCCAAGCAGACATAGTGGGTAAAAGGGCATGTTGTCCAGGCCAAAGGACCCGAGTTCAATTCCTGGAAGAAGAACCAACTCTTAAGTTGTTAGGTTTCCACACGCATAAGGTGGCATGAAGTCTGCATTCACATCCTATACTTGCAACCGTAATTACAACTTCTTTTACAACATACGAAAATGGTGTGTGGACATACTCTCAAAGATAAAAATTGTGAGAAGGAGCCATAAATCCTTGAATTTGAAGGTACAATAACAAATACACTAGAAAGGTTCCAAAGTAAATTTGAGGGGCTGGATAAATGACTCAGTGGTTAAGAGGACCGGCTGCTCTTCCAGAGGGCCTAGGTTCAATTCCCAGTATCCATGTGGCAGCTCGTAACCATCTGTAACTCCAGTTCTACGGGATTCAGTAGAACTGGCCTCCAGCAGGCACCACACACACAGTTGTACATTAATTAAAATACCCAACACATAATTTTTTTGTTTTGTTTTTTGTGACAAGGTTTCTCTGTGTAACAGCCCTAACTATCCTGAAACTCACTCTGTAGACCAGGCTGGCTTCAAACTCCAGAGATCCACCTGCCTCTGCCTCCTGAATGCTGGGATTAAAGGCTTGCGCTACCACTGCCAGCACAGAATTTTTTAAACTAGAGTTGAACAAGCAGAAGAAAGAATTGAATTTTAAGATCAAAACATTGGGCTGGGCGGTGGTGGTGCACACTTTTAATCCCAGCACTTGGGGGCCAAAGGCAGAAGGATTTCTGTGAGTTCCAGACCAGCCTGGTCTACAAGAGCTAGTTCCAGAACAGCCTCCAAAGCCACAGAGAAACTGTCTCGAAAAACAAAAACAAAAAAATTCAAACAATTGACCTTTTAAAGGGTAAGAAATAGAAATAATGAAGACAAGGGTGAACAGAGCCTAAGGGACCTGCAATGTTTAGATATTCACGATATGCATTGTGGGCATCCTAGGAGAAGAGAGAGAGAAAGAAACAAAGATTTTTTTTTTTTAAATACTAGCTCAAAACTTATCAAATTTCTTAAGAAATGTGAATATAAGCATCCAAGAAGCCCACTTCCAAAGAGAGTTAACTCAAATGTCTACATAAAATACGTAGATCAAGAAGTTACCTGTCATATACAAGGGATCATCAATAAGGTTACCAGCTGATTCTCAGGAAACTTAAGGAGCTAGAAAGTCAGTAGATTGAAAAACATAAGTCCTAAAGAAAAAAATTTCTGAATGAAAATTCTTTTAAATTTTCTTTTTTCTTTTTTTGCTGGGGGGGGGGGGTCCTCAGAGGACCATTTGTGGGAGACAGCTTTCTCCCTCAACCTTTACATGGGTCCCGGGCATTGAACTCAGCTTGACAGGTGTCTTGCTGGGCCATCTTACTGGGCCGGCCCTGTATTTATTGTCTGGACTGAATGTGTACAGACTTTTCTTATTTCCTGAGCAGTACAGCTATTTACATAATGTTTACATTGTATTTGGTATTTAAAGGCAGCAGAGATGGTGTGGTAGGATCACACAGGATCTGGGCACACCTCAGTCTTTCAGAGAAGGAACTTGAGTAGCCATGAACTTGGGGATTAGGAAGGGATCCCCTGTGGATTCCAAAGAACAGCCAAGCTAACTCAGACAAAGCAAACTTTAAATGTAAAGCATTATAGACAGTATTTTAACAAAATGTTTGCTATAGCAAGAGGATCTGAGTTATTAACATGTATACATTGAGTAACAGACCTCGAAGTGTTCTGTGTTCTGCCTGTTCACACTCTCTACTCCATCAAAAGTGGTTCAACTGAAGAAACCAGTGTTGCTGCATCCAATTAGTAGAACAAAGCAAAAAAAAAAAAAAAAAAAAAAAAAAAAAAAAAAAAAGAATAAGAAAAGAAAACACCTGCTCATCTCAATTGTTGAAAACAAGGCATTTGACAAACCCCAGGCCCTTTCATGATTTAAATACAAAGGAAAAAACTCTCAGAAGATTAGGACCGAAGGGAAATGTCTGAACATAATAAGGTCTTTATGAAAAGCTGTCATGAATACTATTCTCCATTGATGAAAACTTTGAGTTTTCTCTTAGAGCAGGAAGGAGTCAGGGATTTTTACCACTCAGAGATCTGCTGTACATCCTGTGGCTCCCTCTAGAACCATGCCTCTGGGAGCATGTTGGGTGGGTAAGGGTTGAAGCTGCCTTAAAGGTTTGTGGGCACAGAGGTGTCCTGAGTTGGATCCTGGTCAGACAATCTGTGTGTTTACGTATACTGTGTTCATAATGGTTGAAGCCAGCAAACTTTTCTGGACATACCTGCAAACATAAGGCAATCTGATAGATGGTATCTTTCTCCATTAAAAATAGGTTTTAAAAACGCACACTATATATAAGATTAAAAGGGAACTCTGTTCGTATTTTGTGTGTTCTTTAAGGGATGGAAGCAGAATGATTAAATATCTACTTATAATAAGTTAGTAATAAAATATACATTAAATAAGCAAATAGTGGCCCGGCAGTGGTGGTGCATACCTTTAATTCCAGCACTTGGGAGGCAGAGGCAGGTGGATCTCTGTGAGTTGGAGGCTAGCCTCCTCTACAAAGAGAGTTCCAGGTCAGCCAGGATTGTTTCACAGAGAAACACTGTCTCCAAAAACCAAACAAGTAAACAAAAAAGGCAAATAGTGACCTCCCTCTGTCTTTTTCCATGTGTTCACGTCCATGTGGGTATGCATGCATTTTGTTCTTTTCACAACTAGATAGATTGCAGGTATTTCTTAGGATGTCCAGCTCAAAGGTAGTTATATGAATGTCAGTTTACACCATCTAGGAAATTGTGTCCTTTTTAATTTACTGCCTTTGGAGGGAAAAAAAGACAGAGCTAGGTCTCTAGGACTGAATTTCTTCATAGTATTTCTCCTTTATTCTTGGTCAGCAGTGCTCACAGGCTTTCCTTGTCCCTTCTGCATCACTGAAGAAGGATGAACCCCAGTGATGTGCAAGATAATTCATAACTTGTCTTGTTCTGTCATCTTATTAATTTAGGAAAAAAAATAACCATTTGCAACTTCAGGTCCCATTTTAGAATCTACCAAAAAAAAAAGGTGTTCAAATCCTGAGTGTCTCGGCAGATTGCACTCAGCCTGTATCACTTCCCATGGTTCCCAAACCATTTCTGTTCTACCATAAAGAGCAGAGTGGAAGTAATGGGAGAAACTTGGAAGTGACGTGAGAAACCCTCCCACGAAGTGGGAGAGTGTGAGAGGACAGGGAGTTGGTGCAATCATCCAACCAGGAGGCTCAAAGATCCTTTCTGTGGACTAAAAATGCCTGCTGTCTTCTTAAATTCAGTGGGGTTTGCTTTCGGCATTTACATTTTAAATGCTTATTTGTCTACACCAGCAAAGGGCATCTGATCCCCTGGAGGGGAAGTTACAGGTGGTGGTGAGCCTCCCTCCCCGTGTAGGTGCTGGGAACTGAACCTGGGTCCTCTTCGAGAGCAGCGTATGCTCTTCACCACTGAGCCATCTCTCCAGCCCATGAAGTTTTTATTTGACAAAATAACAGCTGCTTTTCTAGGCTGCTGACCCCACTGGTTACGAGGAACACGGGACTCTTGGCTCTTGAAGCTGATGCGGCTGTGAGCCTGCAATGTCATACAGACCCTGGCTTAAGAGGAGTTTCCTCCACACTCCCTTCCCTGAAGAACACCCCTGCTTTCCTCTCCAGTTGGGGCCTCTGCCAAGGACAGATGGCCCAGCACTGACAGGAACCAGAACTTCTCGGACCCTGACCTGCCCTTCCACATTATCTATTCATGTTTATAGGCAAGGACATTTCATGTGTGTCAAGCCAAGGACTTTTAAAAGATGAATCTAAGAATTAAAAACTTCCTTGAAGCTGTTTTGCTTGCTTGTTTTCTGTCTCCAGGGGCAGATGCTTCTGGGACCAAGATGTCTACAGCATCCTCTCTCCTTGGGCTGCCAAACTCTTGTGCCTAAATTCTGAACCCCAAAATCACCGAGAGACCTGATCTGATGCAAAAGCAAAGAGTCTTTAATGAGTTAATTGTATTAACTCAGGTCCTTCATCCATCTAACCCTGGGGGTGGGGGGGGGATCGAGAAGAACCCATAGGGACTGTGGGGCAAGGGAATTTATTGGGGTAGAGCAAGGAGAGTGTCTGGGGTCCACAACAGTCTCAGGATTGGTGCACTTCTGGGCTTGGGCAACCTGTCCTGAGTTGATTGGTCAGCTGCACCTACAGGAATGATTGCTATGCTCAGAGGCCCGCCCAGGGCGGTTGCTATGCTCTGCACTCCATTGTTAAGATAAAGCACATCCAGAGCCTGCCAGCTAACTTCTGATTGGTTCCTTGCCACATGGAAGCTATCTGGCTAGTGACTGGAGTAAGGTTGGAAGCTCAGCACATGTTGCTGAGTCAGAGGCCTACATCTTACTAGGTCTTTTCTGCAGCCTGTCATGGCTGCCAAAGCAGGAGGTTGGGTGAGAGTCTGGTCCCTTCAAAACCAACTTGGAAAGGATGCTTGCAGCCTCCGAGGACTTTAGAAGGAATGCAGTGTGGACAAGGTGGCTCCCAGGCTTATAGCTCTTTGAGCAGGAAGAAGAACTCTAGGGAGAAAAGTTGTATTTTTTCTCAACCGATACAGTTTCTGCAGGTTAGCCCTGTTCTCAGATTTTTGCCTTGGTGAAGCTGTAAGACCCCCCCCCCCCCCAGAAAGCTTAGGCTTCCAGGATCTCAGCCCAGGACCTCGGTCACCCCACCACCATGCGGAGTCGAAAGCTTGATGAAAACTGCACAAGGCTTTATTATTGTTTAACGAGCTAACCCCATGTTAACTCGGGTCTTTCATCCATCCACCATGGCGGATGGCTACAAAAGACAGCTAGAACCGGCTGCATAGAGCTCTTATAGGGCAGCGTAAGGGGGGTGTCTAGGGTTACGCACAGGCTCAGGATTGCTGTGCCTCCAGGCTTGGAGGGTTTGCCCTGTGTTGATTGGTCAACCCATAGGCCCTCCCAGGGTGGTTGCTATGCTCTGCCTGTCATTGCTGTGCGTTTGTCCATAAAGCATACCACCACCAGCTAACTTCTGATTGGCTCCTTGCCACAAGGCAGGCTTCTGACTTCTTAGTGACCAAGGCAAGGTCATGGCAAGCACGTGTTACTGTCATGGCTACCGAAATGAGGAGCTGGTCCCTTCAAAGCAGAGGGTGGAGAGTGCAAGGTGTAACCGCAGGGCTGCACTTCCGGTGGGGGGTGGCTGGGGGTACAGCTAGTGTCTCTACAGAGCCCTGGATTTATCTGCATGGGTGAACAGACCTTTTAAGGGGGACTTCAGGTGACACCCACTGCACCCCACTCTAAGACTTGTCTCAGCTTTACACACATCTCCAGTGGCCCCAGGCATGGCTGACAGGAAGGGATAGCTCGATCATTAAACCAAACCAGTTAAATAAATTAATCCAGGAAGATGATGCACAAAGCTAACAATTTTGAAGAAGTGTTTTCCCCAAAGAGAGAACTGAACTGAAGAGGAAAAAAATGACAGGCGGGAAGGAGAATGTCTGAACTTTGTGATGACTTTTAATATATTTTCATAGTTTTTCCTCTCCCCAGAGGAAATCCTGTGGCCATTTCAATTTTGACCTCAATTCAAAACACTGAGTGAGCATTTCTAGTAAGCGCACTGGGTAGTCTGCCTTAACAGCACCCAAAAAGAAATAGCCTGGAGCATGATGACTCCCCAGTTCCTGTCCTTTCCCATAGCTGTGCACATCTGTAGATATGACATTCCCGCACACAGGACCAAATCGATGTTTTATATTGAAAACCCTACAAACTTTGTGCAATGCTGGAGGCTGATAACCTCCTCCTGCTGTCTCTCCTGCTTATCTTGGGATAAATAAAGCTAATATTGGCGAGGGAGGAGATAAATTCCCAGGAGCATTGATATGGACCCACATCCTAATCCACCTCTGGATTTTCAAGTTACACAAGCAAGTAACTATTCTAACTTCCGAGGTATCTTAATTGACTTCTGCTATTTTCAACAGAAAGCAGCAGGCAGACTGGGGCTGACGGTAACAGGTTTTACTCTGGGTACCTCTTCGGCTCACTCCCTACAAATGTCCTTCCTCTAATGAAGGTTTAGTTGGTAAATATTATGTACCAGTTGAAAATTAAGCCATGCCCTTAAATTTACATTCTGATGCTTAAAAAAAAAAAAAAGTCTCCTGCTGCCTTAGTTTGCATGGGCTTCGCTTCCTCTCTGGGCTTCTGTGTTTATTCCGTGCCTCTGAGAGTTTATGAAAGTCTCACTCAACATGGAAACAAAGGTGACATTTATTTCCCAGCGATGCGTTCCAGACATACTCTCCGGTTGCAGAGCCCTCTCAGCACTCATTTCTCAGCTCATTTATTTATTTAGGAGCTGCACAATCCCAGCCTTGTCCCTCTGTTGGGAAAAGATCCTACCGTGTTCACTTGGCATTGACCCATTCAGAAATGTTTTGTTTTAGTCCTGGCCAAAGTCTCTTCTGCATCCCTAAGTTTCAATGGCACTCTTATTTTTAAACAGAACCCACTGTCTCCCTCCACCTGGAAGCACTTGATTGAGTCACCAGCCCCAGGGACAGGAGGAAGCAAGAGTCTAAAGGCTAATTACACAGCCAGGTGACCTTCATTGAGCAGTGGCTCAAAAGATAGGGTGTTGAGCCAACCTTTTCCCTGCTCAGCTTTCCCAGGAAATTGGGAAAGCAATGCTCGGGGTGTGTGGGGTCTAAAGAGGAGGTGCTCAAGCAAATTTAAATCCCTGATTCTCAGAGCCAGAGAGACCAGACCTCTAGAGTCCACAAAAGATTGCTTTCCAGAGTGAATGGCTTTGGCTCATTCATGGGTCAAGAACAGCCAGTAAATAAGGGGGAAACAGCAGGTGTTTTTAAAAAAAAGCCTTGGGTCTCTATTAAGAAGGGATATGGACCTGGTGGAGTGTTGTGCTACCCTCCTGGTCAGCAGGGACAGGAAGCTATCTGGACTAAGGGGACATTGACCCCACCACATCCCCAAGAGCCAGACTTGCAAAAGGCAATCCAGGTCCTGCTGAGAGATTTGTATCTGGCTTTGCCCCAAGTCTCCACCCTTGAGGAAGGAATGTTAAAGTGGCCTTGGGGGATATCAGGGCTCTGTTAAGGCCCTTGAAGAGAAAGCCATTTCCTCCTGGTTGAAATCTAACCAGAATCTGCTTCTGGTCATGACATGTTCCTTGCCTCTCTTAAGAGCGAACCCAGGAGGCTGGAGAGATGACTTAGTGGGTTTGCTGCTCCTGCAGAAGACCCAGGTTCAATTCCCAGCACCCACATCAGACAGCTCACAATCACCTGTAACTCAAGCTCCAAAGAATCTGATATCCTCTTCTGGTCATCCCCACGTGCATCCACCTCCATTATACATACACAAGTACATAATTATACATATTTTTTAAAGGAAAAGAAAGCATTAATCCAACTGATCTGTCAGTCACTTGGTAGTGACCACCCTTCAGGAAAGGCTGATTCACCTAGAGCCATTGTGTTCCAGACTCAGGCCACACACCAACCATCCCCTAGGAATACAGCTGTGCCTCCAAGTCCAGTGGTTATTTTGTGACAGGCATAATTATCCTGCATGGTGTCTGTGAAGGCATAGCATGTCAGCTTGCAAAACTTCGAACACTTAAATATACCAGTGTTTGTCTTCATTGATTTTGGGGAGATCTTCACTTTGTAATATATTGGAGGATTAAAACAAAAGAATGGTGTCTCTTGTCATTTCAACCCCAGAGAGGACCTGCTCAGCCCTACTGTCAAGCTGGGTGGAGGGATCTTCTCAAAGTAGGGTCCATAACCGCATCCATATCTCCTACCTTTTGCCTAACACACACAAGCCCTGGTGTACATACAGCAGTTTGCCTTTCAACTTTGAGAGTTCAAGGTGTCCCACTGTAGGAAATGCAAGATGGGGAACGAGCCTACAGAAGGCTATGCCTACTGAGAGCACACTGCTGTTTTGCTTTCCAGTGGGTTGGGTGCCATCTTTAGCATGGCTCTGCTCTGTGGTGCTGCTCTTCTTGCTATGACTGGTTTTAAGGTGAGCACCCTCTGGTGCAGTGCAGTGAGGCTGCTTGAAGAAAGAGGAAGCCATAGCCAGCTGCTCCAGAATCTTCCCACTCCATATCTCTCTTCAAGGCCAGCTAGTGACAGAGGGAGGCGAAGGTTCTGCAATGCTTGAAGGTCCTTTACTTAATCATGAGTCCTATTCTATTTAAACCTGACTTCTGGGAAGCTGAAGTTGTCACCAAGGAGCCAAGAGTACGTTAGACAAGGCTGTGTCTGGATTTCAGTTCACTTACTAACAGTTTCTGACTGAGCACCTGGTTGAGGGAATCGTGAGCTGCTTGTGGGACCTCGCTCAACCACTGCCTGCTTTCACAAGGCCTTGAAGACTTTACAAGTGAGCATGTGCAATCACTTTGACCTTCCTCATCAACAGGGACCTTGAACGGAGAAGGGACAACTTTCAAGAGTCCACTGTCTCCTCCTTGTGGGTCAGTCCTAGGGACCAAACTCAGATGCTCAAGCCTGGCAATAAGTATTCAGCCATTTCACCAGCCTGGGCTACTTCTGTAAGCTTCAAGTTCAGTGTCTATAAAATAGAGATGGTAGAGATGATTGTTTAAATAAAATTTTGTTCAATGAATAATGAGAGTGGGTTTCCAGGGTTCTTTGTGCAGGGCCTGGCACACAGTAACACCTCAGAGTATCCTAACCATCACATTTGTTGCTCTTTTTCTCCCAATAGATTCAGAGACCTACAACGTAGATCTCTTCACATCACACAGATTTAGAAACAGCAACACCGAATTAATAGTTCACAACAAGATAGCTAGGGTCACCAGACACCATGTGACCTCTCCTACCTCCTCCCTGGGGATGAAGGACATACTGAGAAATTTTCACTATTCACATCACAATTTTTAGGCTCTCGTGAGACTAATTTGAAGTATCATCTTGGTATTTTTAATTTTTTTCGAGACAGGGTTTCCCTGTGTAGCTTTGGAGCCTGTCCTGAAACTAGATCTTGTAGACCAGGCTGGCCTCGAACTCACAGAGATCCACCTGCCTCTGTCTCCCAAATGCTGGGATTAAAGGTGTACACCACCACCCCACCCCACCCCCAGCTAGGAAAACAAGTTTTTAATGTAGGCTTTGCAGAGATGTGTCAAGGAGAGTTGCCAAGAATTCCCTACTGGAAATCTCAGCAACAGATGTCCAAGTATGTTTGTCAACACCACTGATGCCCAGAGGCAGGACAAAGCATCTTTGAATATCTTTGCTGATGTTTCTGTTTGGCAGTAGATTATACATTCATGACATTTGCAAAGGAGCCCTTGTAATTTAAATCTTAGGTCTAGGACCAGTTAGCTGGTGACTCTCCCCTCCTGCCATCCCCAAATGTAATGAAATTCCTTTATTTTCAAATCCCATGTCCCCTTAGAGATGTTTTGTTTTGTGTTGAGACAGGGTTTCTCTATGTGTATGTAGCTTTGGAGCCTGTCCTGGAACTCACTCTGTAGACCAGGCTGGCCTTGAACTCAGAGATATGCCTGCCTCTGCCTCCTGAGTGCTAGGATTGAAGGCATTTGACACCACCACCAATTCCCTTCTTTTGTCTAGTACTTAAACACAGAAAATCAACAAATATTTGTGGTGGCAAAAACCAATTGTGTCCCAGGACAGATTTGAGCTGCTTTTTAGACCAATTGCATCTGCATTTACTTTGTTTAGTAGCTTAACACTTGTTATGGAGACCGCAGCAGCAGCACCTGCTGTGAAAAGTGTTCATTGTGGAGACTCCAGTCCACTTTGATGTGCTTTCCTTTCTGTATCACTACCCTGCCCCCAGCAAGCACTACAGGGCTTTCATTCCTCGTAGGCTTCCCTGCAAGCCATGCTGCAAGTCTTGCACATAGTCACCAGGACTTCCAAACCACCCATAGCTTTACTGTGCTCATCCTTTGTTACTTGCAGCAGATTTATGGAGTAAATTAACTTTAAAAACAAAAATTCACCATAGTAGAGGTAATTCAGGTGTCTGTCCCATTGAGAAAGTAATTTAAAGGAGGAGACATCTGATGTGGGTAGCCTAAGCCACTGTATGATTGGCCCAATCTGGGCACATAGCATGTGCGTGCGTGTGTGTGTGTGTGTGTGTGTGTGTGTGTGTGTGTGTGTGTGTGTGAGAGAGAGAGAGAGAGAGAGAGAGAGAACACACACACATGCACACACATGCACACACACACACACACACTGGACTATATAATGAGTTGCTCAAACAAACATGGTTTTGCATAGAAAGCATGGTGGACCTGTGAATTCCAATGGAATATGTAAGTCTTATGCTTTTTTTTAAAGATTTCTTTTAATTTTATGTGTATGAATTTTTGCCTATATATATTTATATATACATTCATCATATATGTGCCTGGTATCCAGAGGCTAGAAGAGAGCATTGGATCCTCTGGAACTAGAGAAAGCACCATGTGGTCACAGATGTCACAGAACATCTATCTTACACACACATGCACACATGCTCTTGAGTACACACACACACACACACACACACACACACACACACACACCAACACTCCACACTTAATTTGCAACTACCAATAACTGTCTGGTGCAAAACATGACTCATAGGTAGGACTGATGGACCTGACACCAACTATGTGCATGGTTCTCCCAAAGGGTGACATGCTTTCCAGGCTGAGCAGTGTCCTGACTAAGGGAGAGGCTGTCCCCAGATCAGGAGCCTGACACAAGCTGGGGTGATGATGTTCCTCTCTTCTGATCAGAGACACCTTTGATAGTTTGTCATAATGTTCTGTCCCTCTTGGCTGCACCATTTTTGTTGGAAGTTAGGGTGGTGTCAATATTGCATGCTGACAGTGAAGCCCCTGCAAAGCCCAACAGAGCTTTGTGTTCCTCAGGGCCTATAGTCTCACAGGCCCTTGCATGTGTTTTGCTCTTTCAAAAGCACCAGAGTATTTGGCTCTGTCTGTGTACTGTGCTTATACCAGGGAATCCTTGTTTTGCTTCCAAATCCATGCATGGAACTCAGCAAGGGCTCAGCTTTACAAGGGAGTGGACTTCTGGGGCAATGGTAGTCCCAAGCAGCTGTTGAGGGATTTCTGGATTCTGATGACATACTGGTTCCCATGAAGGACTCCAAGGACATTTAAGCTCTTCCCTTGCCTTCTTTCTGCTCCAACATTTAGGTTGTCACAAGCATTACTTCAACTGTCCTGGGCTCAGCCAGTAAAAGGCTGTCTCTTTGAACTCCATGTTAATGGGATGCATTCTGGTTGATCAAATATATGTCTCTGTATCTCATGAATGTGTCACAAGATGAAATTTACACTAAGTGAAATTGTCTTACTGTGACTTTGGGGGGCGTGGTTCTGAGGCAGGGTTTCTCTGTAGCTTTGGAGGCTGTTTTGGAACTCACTCTGTAGACCAGGCTGGCTTCGAACTTATGGCATGCACCACCACCATCCAGCATCTTACCATGACTTTCAATGCTGATTGCCACGGGCATCTGTCTATTTGAATGTAGGAAGTAGTTCACTCATGTCAAGGTGATGTACTGAAAAAGAGGGCCATGATCCTGATGGAAACTAGAAATTATGGATAAATGGCAGGCATTATGGATGAGAGAGAGAAACAAAATCAAAGAGAGCAGATAGAAATATATATTATTGCCAGGCGTTGGTGGCGCACGCCTTTAATCCAAGCACTTGGAAGGCAGAGGCAGGCAGATGGTCTACAAGAGCTAGTTCCAGGACAGCCTCCAAAGCTACACAGAGAAATCTCAGGTGGAAATATATATATATATATATATATATATATATATATATATTATATGAAACATTCTTGTGTATTACATGTGTAAATGTAGAGTGATGCTTATCTTGATTAGTCAGCCATGAGAGTTCAAATTGTTTTCTCTAAGAAATAAACTGAGGCCAGACACCAAGACAGATGAGGACAGCCTGACCTCCCATAGGAGATCTCTTATACAGACACAATAGCCACTGAGCCATGTGCTGGCTGCTGGCCTGACACAATGAGTTCATCTTAGGTTTCCCCAGGTCACAGAGGCAAGCAGATGTTCTCAGCTGTTTCCAGGCATCTACAGAGACAGGCTGGACCAAGGTTATGCTCACGAGGCTCCATGTTCCTGTCCCAGGGAGTTCATCCCCAAACATGCCAAGAATGCAGCCTTTGAAAAGCCTGGCTGGTACATTTGACCTTCCAGCTGCTTCAGGGACAGGAAGTAACCTCCAGAGACAAGAGCATCCTCCAATAAAAGGAACAGTGTGGTCTTGGCTTTGGACCGGAGAATGAGGAATTACAAAGCTTGTCCTTATAAATTCAACAACACTTTGAAAAAGCACCGTGGTCTCTCAGACTCTCCACTCTGAAAAGCATGTATAGTTTTCCCTTGGGAGACACAATAATGTAGCCCAGTCCCTCTTTTAGGGGTCAGATTCTGGACAGCCACACCAAAGAAGCTCGTCAACTTCCTAAGAGTTCAGAGTCCTACCTTCTGCTCCGAATTGTGACAAGTGGACCCTGAAATATACATTGCAATAAGCTAATGTACAGGCAAAACTGGGGACACTGGCCTAACCCCTATGAGCATAGAAAGCCTGTTTGTAATATTCCTGAACCAAAGAGACTTCATCTGTCTGACCAGGCTGCAAACTGCCACAGAGAAATGTTTACTCACGTTGCCCGGTTTATTTCTAACATCAGATCAAAGCCCTCTGGACGTGTGGGGGGTATGTATGTGTTCGTGAGTGTGTTTGCCTGTAGAGGCTTAAACAGGGCACCTGGATACACTAGAGCTGGAGTTACAGATGGTTGCGAACTACCCGATATAGATGCTGGGAAGTGAACTTGGGTCCTCTGGAAGTGCGGTATGTACTCTTAACCTCCGAGCCATCTCTCCAGCCTCTGATTATTCACTGAGGCAGGCCTCTCAGTTGAACTAGTCTTTGTTCAAAGGCTGTTCCAGTTGGCCAGACCCCATTTCCACCTGAGTGCTGGAATTTCAGGCCAATGGCCATAGCCACTCAAAACTCAGTGGGTTCTGAGGATTCAAACTCAGACTCAGCTTTAAGTGTTGGGCCGTCTCCCAAGTCTCTTGGTGTCAGCAATTTAAAAACCAAACATTCTAATGTGATACAACCTAAAGATATACCAGTTTGATACCTGCTCTGGAATGGCGATAAGAAAATATTAGAAGTCTTTGTTTCCATCATTAAGTCATCATGTGTCTATAAGAGCAGAAAGTATTGTAATTCATGACAGGCAGTAGTCTCAAGCCAAAGCCAAGGGCTCCAGGCCATGTTGGGGATGCATGGAGCTAGGGCCACTCAGTGCTGCATGTCCGGAACCAAGGAGGTCTGTCATAAAGTCCCACAATGCAACAGGAACGAAAATGCTGTGAGAAATACCTCAGATTTACTATGTGGCTTGATTTTGAACTCTTTTTCTTTTAGATTTATTTTATTTTTATGCATATAAGTGTTTTGTTTATCTGTATTTTTGTGCACCACATGTGTGCCTGGTACCTGAAGAAGCTAAAAGAGGGTGTTAGATCCCAAGGAACTGGAAGTTTAGAGGATTGTGAGCTAACACTTCAGGGTTGGAAAGGAAACCTGGTTTCTCAGCAAGAGCAGCCAGCACTCTTAACCACTGAGTATCTCTTCAGCTCCTGGAATTGTTTTGACAATTGGGTGTTCAGAATCTTTGCTGTTGCCAGATTTTTTTTTTGAGACCCTCCCTGCCCTTGTCTTTGAAATTAAGGGCATTCTATCATTTGAGACAACACAGATGAACCTGGGGGGCAATGGACAAGGACAAATAGAGCCACACTTGGAAGACAGATGCTGCATAATCACACTGACACATGGAAACCGGAGCATTTATACTTGGAAGCAGAGAGGAGAACGGTGGTTACCAAAGCCTGGAGAAGAAGGAAGGATGCGGATATTGGCAATGAGATGACAGATAGGATCAATAAATTCAAGAAATTATGCTGTAACACAGTGACTGGTATTAGTAACAACCTAGTGTTTTCTTGAAATTAATAAGAACAGGTTTATAAAGATCATCAATCATGAAAAAATGAGATGGAGGTGAGGTAATTAGGCCAATTTAGCCACTTTGTAAGTTATGTATTTAAAAGGGTGTGTGTGTGTGTGTGTGTGTGTGTGTGTGTGTGTGTGTATTTGCAAACCCAAGAAATTCTGGCTCCTGCACCTTCTGGTCATTATCTTGTCACATGGGCATGATTTTTGTCACATGACCCCATCTCTTAGAGTTATCCTTGATGAGCAGATACACATAGCCAAGGGTGGGGTCTTAGACACCACCGCTGCCCATGAAATGGCAGAGAATAAGGCACTTAAGGGAAGCCTTTCTGCTGATAGTATCGTGCACTTGCAAATTTATTGGAATTTGGTGCCTGAAAAGTTGGTCAAGATGAGTCTCCCATTTCTTCTCCATGGATCTCTATGTCTCTGAAGGGTTTATCCCTTGACATTAAATCCATTTTCTGCCTTTGAAGCTTACTCCCCAGCCCAGCCCCCACCAGCAATCCCATACTGCACCATTGATCAACCTGGCACACACAGTAATAATTATCACTATGGTTTCTTTAAAGCCCTCTTCTTGAGGAGCCAGGGCAGAAATCTAAAAATAAATGCTCTAGGGGTGCACAATCACCATAGAAAATAATGCAGGTAAGCAATCAGCAGAGAACATAATTTAAAAAACCTCCAAATCTTTACACCCAGGTATAACCACAAAAGTGACACATCTGGATGCCCCCGTGTGTGTGTGTGTGTGTGTGTGTGTGTGTGTGTGTGTGTGTGTATGCACCTGTGCATTAGGAGTTCCTTAGGAAGTGCAAGGCATCCTTGCCACTGTGAGCATTGTTGCAGGAGTACCTTGGAAAGTGATTCAGCATTTCCTGAGAACAACCTGCTGGAGGGAATTACAGGAATGGTATGTATCTCTACGACTTCTGGTGCAATGCCATGTCCTCGAAAAGCTATTACTCCATAATCTCTCTAACCTGAACAAAAAGGGGCAGGCATTCTCTTTATGCTCAAGTCAACAATAACTTGCACAGTGTCTTTTTAAATTTTCTAAATTTATGTTTTTTAAAGGATTTATTTGTTTTTATGTAGGTGTGTGTTTTGCCTGTATGTGTGTCTGTGTACCGCATGTGTGTCTGGTGCCTGAGGAGGTCAGAAGAAGATCCCCTGGAACTGGAGTAGCAGGTGGTTGTAAACCATTCTGTGGCTGCTGGGGATCAAAACTTGGCCCTCTCCAGGAGCAGTCAGTGCTCTTAACTATTGAGCCATCTCTCCAGCCCCTATATTTCTTATTTTATTAACTGGTTTTCTGTCAGGCAGATCTCTGTGAGCTGGAGGCCAGCCTGGTCTACAGTGCAGGTTCCACGACAGCCAAGGCTACACAGAGAAACCCTGCCTCAAAAAACTAAAAAAACATAACAACAACAACAACAACAAAAAAACAGCTACCACCACCACCACCACCACAACAACAACAAAACCCTGATTTGTTGTTGTTGTTGTTGTTGTTGTTACTGTTCTGGGCCATTTTCCCACTAGGGTGTTCCTTATTATATATTGAGTTGTTTAAACTTCCTGTCTATGAAAAGCTCTGACATTAACCTGAACCCAGGGAGTATTCCTCGTGCTGCTTTAGAGAAATAGCCAGTGAATGAGGTGGTAGAGGCGGAGCTAACAACAGAGCCTTTAAAGGAGAGAGGCCACTCTGCAGAGAGCCTGCAGAGGTATTTGTTGTCCAAACACAACTAGCTGAGAGGTTTGTCCTTGGGGAGCTGCCAACATAGCACAGGGCTATGGCTGGTCAGTGACTCCAGATGTTGCAAGGTAAGTGATGGTGCTGGACTTAGGGGCCACTGGCATCAGCCTCACTCAGAGACCCCTTCAGGGGTGCAGACTGTCAGGGTCTGCTGGAAAGACTCACAAGCACACGGTGTTATATTTACTATGGTGAGATGCACAGAGCATAAAATTCACTGAGAAACCAAGTGATGATTCAATGGTATCAGTTCTATTCTGCAACCATTTCGATATCTATCATGCAACACTTCTTCAGTTTTTTCAAGACAGGGTTTCTCTGTGTAGCCCTTGCTGTCCTGGAACTTACTCTGTAGACTAGGCTGGCCTCAAACTCACAGAGATTCATCTACTCAAGTGCTGGGATTAAAGGCATAAGACAGCACTGACTGGCTATTCTCACTTTTCTAAACAATCCTGTACATAGCCACCATCATCCTGCGTTCTGCTTCTGTGAACCAGCCCGTAAGTGAAGTCATGTAATGTTGTTACTATTCATCTTGCTGTTTTCACTTAGGATCATGCCCCTGGACTTCCATGAGAGCACGGCATATGTGAGAATTCTCTTCATCATTAGGGCTGAATAGTTCTCCATTGTATGTGTGTATCTATCATGTTCTTTTAAAGGAGCACTTTATAATTTGAGCAAGTAACACAGATTCATGGGGGCTGGATTAAAGTGCAGATTTTCAATGAAACATTCTGTGGTGGGTCTCATCTACTACAGGAGGCCCCTTTCTTGCTGCATCCTCTGTTGGCACACCCTTGGTGTACTTCTTAGTGTCAGATCTCTTAGAAAGATATCACACTCAGATTGCATTAGGGCCCCATCTGCCTTGACCCCTCTTAAAGGTTATATAAACAAATGCAGGGGGCGAGGACTCCAACATATGCACCTTAGAAGGAAAGCAGACCACTCATAATGGTGGTTTTCTTGCTTTCTGAGTGAGGAATAATTGTTAGGCTTTCTGCCTTGCATGACCTGTTTCCCTGACATTGTTTGCATTGCTCCCTCTGTCCACCAGAGGGCAATCGTCTAAAGTTCTTCTGTGAAATCTTTGAGCTCAGGGGGAGATCTTTACTATTTAAGTCTAATTTTAAAAAAGAACCAAACACGTTAGAAATAGTTAACACTTGTGATGTTTATTGGTATTGCTTATCATCCATGCATATCATAACGGATCATTTTCTTGGGTTTGAGGTCCTAGGCAAATCATTTTCAGTACTGGATTCAAATGTTTTCACCTTGGAAAACGCACCCGTAAAACACCACCAGCTAAGCCATGTGCTTCAAGTAGTGTGGGATCTTCGATCTCAGTACTGCTGACATTCGAGTTCCTTTGAAAAGGGGCTGTCCTTTGCATTATGGGATGTCAAGGGTCTTCCCTTTCCTATTAAATGCCAGAAATATACTCCTTACCTCTGTGACAGTGACAAAAATATCTCCAGACGGTACCAGGTATCCCCTGGTGGACAAAATCTCCCTCATCCCTGACTGGGGTCTCTTGAGCTGGTGAAATTGGTTACTGGGCTGTCCTCCGGGAGAGCCATGATCCTAGTCTCACCCCTTTCTCCTGAGCTCAACATCCTCCCTCTAGTCCTTCCAGCTGGTCTACACTGTCCAGTCCTCTCCCTTTCAAGTCACTTTGGTCAAAAGCTGCTGTCTTAGTTACTTTTCTATTGCCACGACAAAACACCATAACCAAGGCAACTTCTAGAAGCAAACATTCACAGAAACTTACAGTGAGTCCTTGACCATCATGGTGGGAAGCATGGCAGCAGACAGGTGGACACGGTGCTGAGGCAGTAGCTCGATGCTTACATCTGATTCACAAATACGAGGCAGAGAGAGCAAACCGGGAATGGCGTGAGCTTTTGAAACTCCAAAGTCCAACTCCAGGGACACACCTCTGCCAACTAGACCACACCTCCTGATCCTTCTCAAACAGTACCACCAACTGGGGACCAAGTATTCAAATCTATTCAGACCCCCCCCCACAGCTGCGTTTCACTGAGTGACTCATGTGTCAGTATTGCTTGATAGAAGAAAGCACAGCAAACATTGATGCACTCTGATATATGAACGAGGAACATGGACTTCAGAAACCCATGCAAGGTGACAGGTGGTCCTGAGCCACCATTAGCTCAGTGTCAGGTCTCTACATCTTAAGTACATCTCCCCTAGTGGGCTGCTTTGTATATTTACCTAACTCCCTGGCAGACTCCACCAGGAGGCACTTTCTAGGAGGACTTGAACAGTCTCCGTGGTTGATCCAGCATCTTCTCTCCATATAGCTGCATTGTACATCTTTAAAAAAAAAATTAGTGAATGGGGAAGTCATTGTATTTGGTCCCTACAGAAGTCTTCATCTGTACAGACGCCACAGAGGGCTCTCACTTGGGAGGCCATATAGGTGCCTCATTTAAAACCAGATGCTTTAGCTGGGCAGCGGTAGTGCATGCCTTTAATCCCAGCACTCAGGAGCCAGAGGCAGGATGATCTCTGGGAGTTCAAGGCCAGCCTGGTCTACAGAGTGAGTTCCAGGACAGCTAGTGCTACACAGAGAAACCCTGTCTTGAAAAACCAAAAATAAATTACATAAAAAAAAACCTGAGCTGGGTGGTGGTGGTGCACACCTTTAATCCCAGCACTCAGGAGGCAGAGGTAGGTGGATCTCTCTGTGAGTTAGAGGCCAGCCTGGTCTACAGAGCAAGTTCCAGGACAGGCTCCAAAACAATACAGAGAAACCCTGTCTCAAAAAAAAAAATACAAACAAAAAACATGATGCCTGTGATTTCATCTTCTCCTTATTTGGGATACAGATTATATACGATGCACCAAGGAAAGCTGAGTGTCGTTCAGAATTGACGATAGGCCAGAAATCACAGGAGACCCAATGTGGTTTCCATGGAAACAGGAGAGCTAAGCATCAGAGGTGGCCACTCTGAGACCAGCAAGATGCATCTGTGTGGTGGAACCTAAAAGGAGATAGAAACAGCTCACAGGCCTCAAATTTCCATGTGTACAGGGACACACTCCAACTCCACACCTGGCAGGGTAACTGGCAACTCCATGAGAAGCAGCCTGTATGGACAGCACATAAGACAGTTTGTTATCATAGTGCCTTTGTACTCCTTCCTTGAGCTAAGCAGGGCCTTCCAACTGTATTGGGGGCCACAGGAATTACAAGGAGACCCCCCACCCACCATGGGCTCTCTTCTGCTCTGTGGCTTAAATTGGCATGAGGGAAGCTGTCACTTGATGAGAACTGGCTTTCCCCTCCTCTAGATCCCATCAGCACCAGTGCCTCAAAGGAATAGAGAGAGCTGGGCAAGCTACCCTAGGTCAAGGTCCCCATTGATGCTTGCCAGGGACCCTTCAGTGACGGGTGACCTCAGTTATCCTTTGCAAGAACTCCCACCCCCTGGCTTTTAATTGATCGACCCCTTATTAGTCAATCACTTTAGCCCGAGAACCTTCATTTTACGGTACTATTTGAACTGTTTCACCAGTTTATATATAAATGTTTGCTTATTTTGCTTATCATCTTTAAATTCTTTAGAGTTTCCCAATTCTGTAGTTTCTGGTCATTGTTGCATAATTGCATTCATTTGAACTGCTTTAACTTCCCTCCTGAAGCTTGTTCAAACATTTAAATTTTATTTAAAAAAATTTAAAAATTATGTGGGAGTTAGAGAGGTAGCTCTGCAGTTAAGAGTGTATATAAACCATAAATTACCAATAGTAACCAGATAGGATTAGGGTATATTTATTAGGGATATGCCTTACTTACAAGGCACCTAGCCAGCCAGCAGGAAACATAGTAAGCAGTGCACACCAATGAAGCAGGGAAAAAGAAGGGGCTACCATGTGCCTCCCTCACTCTTAAACCTCCCTCATGTCCCCTGACCACGCCCAGCTGGGCGTGGTTGGGCAGAGCTGTAGCCAGCTAGCTCCTAGGAGGCGTGGTTAGGGTGCCCCCTACAAGTGTGAACTGCTCTTCCAGAGGATCCCAGGTCAGGTAGCTCATAACTCCCTGTATTTCAGCTCCACGGGATCCCACACCCTCTCTGGCCTCCTTGAGCATTGTACTCTTGGGGGCATGCCCATGAATATAAACACACATAAAAAGATTTATTCTTAATTGCTGAGTATGTAAATGTGTGTATGTGTGAATGTGTATGTTATTCGTGCATGTGTGTGTGTGTGTGTGTGTGTGTGTGTCTGTGTGTATGCAAGTGTGCATGTGCGTGCGTGCGTGCGTGCCTGTGGTAGTCAGAGGACAACTTTCCTGCTGCATTCTGCAGCAGGATCTCTGTTGTTTCTGCCATTTGGCATCATGCTCCAGGTTGGCTGGTCCTTGAGCCCATTCTTCTGTCTCTCATGCCTCTGTAGGAGTGCTGGGATTACAGATGTAGACCAACGCATCCAGCCTTTAAAGTGTGTTCCAGGGACCAAGCTCAGGGCATCAAGCTTGTGCAGCAGGCATTTACCATTGGACCATCTCCCTGTCCCATAATTTTTTTCATTGCTTATGTTTTTTCTTTTTCCTTTTTTAATTTAAATTAGAAACGAGCTTCATTTACATGCCAATCCCAGTTCCCTCACTCTCCCCTCCTCCCCTCCCCCCTACCAACCCCCATCTCATTCCCTTTCTGCTCACTAGGGAAGGTGAGGCCTTCCATGGGGAGGGAGCTTCAAAGTCTGAAGTCTGTCATATCATTTGGAGCAGGGCCTAGGCCCTTCCCCGTGTGTCTAGGCTGAGAGAGTATCCCTCTATGTGGATTGGGCTCCCAAAGTCCATTCCTGTACTAGGGATAAATACTGATCCACTACCAGTGGCCCCATAGATTAACCAGACCTCCAAACTGACACCCATGTTCAGGGGATCTGGAACAGTCCTATGCTGGTTTCCCAGCTATCAGTCTGGGGTCCATGAGCAACCCCTTGTTCAGGTCAGCTGTTTCTGTGGATTTCTCCAGCCTGGTCTTGACCCCTTTGCTCATCACTCCTCCCTCTCTGTTCCAGAACTTTCCCAAGAAATTTGAATACCCTGACGCACCATTAGCTCTTCCCCATTCATGCTTAATTTCTGTGTGTGTCTCTGTGTGTGTGTGTGTCTGTGTGTGAGTGTGTCCCCACAACTCAACAAAGTCCTTGGAACAGTGGGCATCCTTGTTTGTCCTGTAGTTAGCTTCCCACGCAGACTACCCCAGGTCCTCTTGCATGGTACTGCAGTCCATCTCTGTTGAGCAGGCAACAGTTACAGAGTATCTTCTGATCCCTGGTGCCCAACCAAGAGGCAACCCAGTCACCTCAGTGGGCAAACTCATCACAGTGAGAACTGACTTGTCCCTGGAGTTTCAAAGTATCTTCATCTTTGGTAAAGTTGAGACTGACTGCCCAGCTATGTCTGTTGAAAATGGGAGTGAAAAGCAACATGTCTGGTGCCCCTATCTTACAGAGCATGGAGCCTGAAATAACAGCCGGTAGACAATGGGGCTTGAATGTTGGGTGAGAGGAGCTAGTCAGAGAGGGCCCAAGAGGAGGGGAAGCAGATCAGTGGAGGCCAAAATTGGAATAGCCCAGCACATACAGGCTCGGGGAGGAACAATGAACAACAGAGACTGACCCAACCCTTCTCTGGGTTTACAGTGGAACTGGCCGAATAGTGGGGGGACCTTTGTACCCGTCCCTGGTGCTCAGTGCTCCTGGCTTGGCTTGAGGAGGAACCCAAGTGTTTAATCTTCCTAGAGTATCCTACAGGAGGAGGGAACAGGGAGGATGCGGTGGCCTGCTATGGTTAGAATTCTCTCTTCTTTACAAGCCTGGTAAGGAGGTCTGTTTCTTGCAGGGCCTCTTTTCAATGAGGCCCAGGGAGAAATAAACTGAGACTCACCCCTTTGCTTTCTCATTGACACAGACTAAGCCCGGACACTTCTCCTGGATTCTCTGGGAAGTCAGGAGCCTGGAGGAGTTCCCATGGCAGCTCCATCTTCTGAGGTGCATCACACTTCCAACTGGCATCATCATTGTCCTTTTCTCAGTCCAGTCTTATCCTACAGATGCTCAGCACCTTCAGTGTGAAGTAGTCAAGGAAAAGTCAAGATAAAAACAATGTGAATACAGTGTGTGCCAGGCGTTCCCCACAATAAACATATGCTCGCAGCATGAATCTCTCAACAGTCTCATCCCCAGCCTCCATATTGTGAGCATCTTGCATAGTGTTTAAAGCCGCAATATGTCTCTTTGGGAGAACCTGACCTCAAAACACAAGCCAAGCCGAGTGTTTCTGTGGGTGCTCTGCCACAGACAGCCATCTGTTCTCATGCTGGAGGGAAGCTGGCTGTGCGGTATTTACAGGCACGCTGCTTTTCAGCTCCTCCCCAAGGAATTCCCCTGTCCCTCAAGGGTGACTTTGGTTCTACTTGATTTTCTCCTAAATGTTGACTTGGGAATCTAGCCACTATCTGAAACAGAACTGAAGTGTGTGGCTGGCTTGCTACTAAGCTGTGTGCTCCTTGATGGGCAGACCTATTGTGTCTATTGCATGTTACTGGCACATGCCTAGCATACTGTACCTGTGGGGCCAGGAATGCATGGAGAAGCCAGAAGACAGCTGAGTATAGGCTCTGAATGGACCTCAGTCACTCTCCCCAGGCTAGTCAAAGTGACATGGCTGCCATCTTTCATTTGCTATATCTTCTAATACTTCTCTGGAGGGCCCATCAATTTGCTGCTGTTGTTAAAACACACAGGGGACACTCACATAAACTCGGACCTTTTATGAGAACCACTATCTGACACACAGTAAATGTTCAGTAAACAAAGTGAGGGGTAGGTGAATCTGTGAAAGATGAGTGATTCCACACTCCTGCTCCATCCAGTTACTATGCAAAGCCTTTTCTTTTGATTCTCAGGGTCCCATCAACACACAGCCCATCCATTCAGGAAGATCCTTTTAACTGAATTCACAAATCACAACTTGAGCTTGTTAACTTTGAACTTGGTCCTTCATCTCTTGACTTGGATTCCTCCTAGAAGGCGCTCTTAGAGAGCTACATTCACAATAATGATGTTTTTGTCTTCTTTCTACATGTCCCATAATGAAGATAGTTGAGTCTATAAATATGAATGAGAAGGTAACAGCAGGTCCACCAGGACCTTAATGTAAGGACCAATGCCCTGAACCTGTTAGAGGAGAAAGGAATGAGCATCAACCTACAGGCACAGGCAAGGACTTCCTGACAAGGAATGAGGTAGCACAGATGTAAGACTAACAACTCAACAATGGGACCCCACGGAACTTAAAAGCTCTGTGCAGCCAAGGGCACCATTGTTTGAGTGAAGAAACAGCTTACAGAAGGGGAAAAAATCTTTGCCATCTACATCTGAAGGAGGGTGAGTATCTGGAGTATTTTAAGAATTCAGAAGCTAGACATCAAGAAAACAAACAACCCAATTAAAAATGGGAGCATGGAATAAAACATAACTTCTCAAAGGAGACATACAAATGGCTAAGAAATATTTTTTTAAAAAAAACGTTCACCATGCTTAGCCATCAGAGAAATGCAAATTAAATCTACTTTGGGATTTCATCTTGCCCCAGTCAGAATGGCTAAGATTAAAAATAAGATGAAATAAAATAAAAAGACAACTGGCCTAGATGTGGGGAAAGGGACCACTATTCACTGTTGGTGGGAATGCAGCCACTATGGGAATTGGTGTGGAGATCCCTCAAAAAGCTGAAAATAATCTACTGCACGACCCAGCTACACCACTGTTGGGCATATGCCCAAAGGATTCTAAACTTCACTACAAAGATCCCTGCTTGTCCATGCTCATTGCTATTTATGATAGCTAGGAAATGGAAACAGCCTAGATGCTCATCAACTTATGAATGGATAATGAATGTGTGGTGCATTTACACAATGGAGTTTATCATCTAGCTGTAAAGAAAAAAATCAAATTATGTCATCTGCAGATAAATGGACAAAACTGGGAAATGTTATCCTAAATGAGTAACCTAGACTCAGAAGGTTACTGACATCACATGTTCTTTCTCATATATGGAGAAGCTAGTTTTAATATTTATATACATATGTTTAAATTGGAGTGCCCTGTAGTGGCATCTTGCCTTGCCAGTGAACTAGTAGTGGTAGCTACACCCTTTGGGCTTGGTTTCAGGTGCAGATGTGACCCATTATAAGGTAGAGGAGGGCTGGCTCATGCTCTCTTGGGTTGTGGAAAGCACTGGAAGGGCAGAGAACGCATCTTCTGGAGCAGGAAAACCTCAGCGGTTATTTACTCTTATCTGTGTGTTTCCCTAATGAGTACTTATTTATCATTTATCTTGGGTCTGGTGGACTCATTGAAACCCCAGAAGTCAGGAGAGTGGTAAGGCACCAAGGGGCAACTTCAGGGGAAAGGGAGTAGGAAATAATGGAGCAAAAAGGATTAAGTGGGGTGGGGGATGGGAGGACAGGGTAAAGCAGTGAAAATGAAAAGGATAAAGACCTCTGTATGCTGTGTGGTGGTGCTGAACACCTTTAATCCCAGCACTTGGGAGGCAGATCATTGAGAGTTCAAGGCCAGCCTGGTCTACAGAGTGAGTTCCAGGACAGTCAGGGCTACACAGAGAAACCTTGTCTCGGAAAACAAACAACAACAAAGACCTCTGTAAACCCATATGGAGAACTACTACTGCAGAAGCATCTTAAAATATATTTTACATGTACAATATATTTTACATTTCCATTAATTAATGTAATTAATCTATAATAGGCATGTGGAGAACAACACCACATGCTATCTAGTAAAAGGCCCAATGCTAGGGGTGGGTAACCTATTTTGGACTTGTTGGTTGGTGGGGTCCCACAGACCCCTAAATATTACAGGTTCATGCTGTTTCTCCTGGTTACCCTTCATAACTAGAAGGTGAGGCCCCACTGCTGATGACACTGCATACTTAGTCATGAAATACTGAGAAATCAAGCTGGTACTGGCCAGGAGTGTTGTCCCTACTGACTAGCTTCTTTCCTAGTGCTGGAAAGATCTGTGCATCCTGCCAGGGGACAGAAGAAACCTTACCTATCTGTGAATTCTGCAAGTTCAATAACAGCTGGTCCGGAAAGTTGTACCTGTTGTGCAAACTGCATGACTGTTACAGGAATAACCAACCACTTTCTGATTGAATTTACAGCCCTCTCCAGAAGCTAGGGCTCAAGCCTGGCACCATTAACTAGGCCAAGAGTCCATGGCTTGGTAGACATAGGCCATAGAGGAGAACCTCCTACCATTATTCTACTAAATGGACATAGTATCAAACTGTCTTCTACATACCTATCAATCTGTGCAGGCTCAAACCTCTTTGGAGAAGCTTCTCTTTGCAGTAGACAGCAACTAACACAGAGACCACGACTGGTCAATAAGCAGGGAATAAGAGATTGAGGAGTGTTCAGCCACAAATGGGACATCCATATTACATATAGCCCCTTGCAAACATAAGAGAGGGCAGAAAGACTATAGTGAAACTGTTTTTGAGACACAGCAGGACAAGTGCACACATGAATTCGTAGCAGTTGGGACAGCAAGTTGAAAGACCTGGACCATCTCTGGCTAGACAAAATTCCAGCATGGAGGAGGGAGGAAATTAGGAAGCCCCCACCCCTAGCTAAAGTTGCCAGGAAAGGACAGTCAGATTCTGCCAAGAATCCTGCCCCACCTGAGAGGCTACCCATGATCAAGTAGCATGTTGTGTGACCAAATTTTTTCCTGGACAGACCCAATACATGTGCCTACTCACCCCAAATGGGGAGCCCACAACAGACCAAAGCATAGTGACTACAAAAGTCCAACTTGGTGAACCAGTTAGTTTTATTGGGGTTCCTTACAGAAATATGGGTGTGGTGGTTTGAATGAGAATGGCCCTCATAGTCTCATAGATTTGAATATTTGTGAAGCGACTCTGGCCAGCTAGAGCTTGGTGAGCATAACTCAGGCAGGCCTTGCCCTTCTTCCCCATTCCCTCTACCTTGCTAAAAACCATTAGAATACGTTCCTAAAGCTAGCCACCAAGGTCTGTTCCCTTATTTGGCCACTTCCTCCTCCTGAGGCTGACTACCAAGGTCCAGTTATCAAAGTAATGAAGCCCAGCAATCAAAAGCCCTCTTTGGTTCACCTAATTAGCATGCCCAATCAAAATATACCACCACATCCTAGCCCATTTCCTTCTTAAAAATGACACCTGCAAGGTCATTTACTATTGTTTTTCTGCCTGAGTCAGAAAGCAGCCACTTTAACTTTTCTTCCCTGCTTAATAAGGGATCTCTCTGTGAAAACAGGTGTTTGGATGTGGTTTGTACCAGGAAGGAACCCCTTCTGGGGCACTATTTGAAAGGATTAGAAGGTGTAGCTTTGTTGGAGGAAGTGTGTCACTGGGGGTGGGCTTTGAGGTTTTAAAAGCACATGCCAGGCCCAGTAGCTCTCTCTTCCAGCTGCTTGCCCACCTAGAACTCGAAGCTACTTCTCCAGCACTGAATCTGTCTGCATATTGCCATGCTCCCTACCATGACAATGGACTAACCCTCTGAAACAGTAAGTAAACCTAAATTAAATGCTTTACTTTTAATTATTAAAGAGTTTCTGTGGTCATGGAGTCTGTTCACAGCAATAGGACACTAAGGAAATGATGAAGGGGTCACTTAGAGAAGTAGAAATGACTCAAAGACCACTGTGTCACCAAAGCCTACCCCAGCACGGGTGACAGCTCATAAAACAGGGAACCTGGAGCACACTACACAGACTTCAGGCAATTCAACAGGATCCTCTTCCAGGCAGCAATCTGGTTTCTGCTTCTTCCAGGCAGCTGGTGGGGTCTCAGAGTCCTTTTTGCAGCTCTAGTCGTGGGAGGATCTACTTAACGGTTCCACTAGCAGGGTCTCTCAGCTTTGATTGCTTTCTCTGGCAGGAAGGGGCCTAGTGAATCTAGTCAGTTTCAGGGTCTTCCTGAAGCTATTTTGAGCTGTTTACCTTCCTGCTTAAGGAAGCCCTGCAGGGTGGAATGTTTCAATCTAGAGAAAACTGTTACACAGCACAGCACTAAGTAGATTCAATGGGTTAAAAATTTAGTAAAAATGGGAGAGAATTGTGGTGGGAATAAGAGAGGAATTGGAGGACAGGGAATGGAGGATGGACTTGGTCAAAACACAGCATACACGTCTGAAAATTTCAAACAATAAAAAGTAAGAATAAAAGAAATCATTTACCATTTTTTTCTTAGACAGGGCCATTTCAGGCACTTCCTGTCTCCAAGAAGTCATTGCTAACATTGACTTCCAATAGCTTGTGAAACTATGGCTGGCAGTCTAGAAAGATGCTTTGTATTTCAACCCTCTCCTCAAAGCCCTGTAATTTGGGAGTAACATTAACTGAGCTATAGAGACAGAGCCTTTCCCCTGGGTAGCTGAAGCTGAGAGAGGCTTGATGGTCCTGATGGAACCAAAGTTGCACACATTTCCATACCTGTATCCATTGCAAAAATACTTTTTTCTAGAACTCTTACAAATGTATCCAGAAATGAAACTGCAAATGCAGGAATTTATTCACCTGGGAGGCAGATGCAAGTTCTAGACTCAAACACCTCAAGGCTGACAAGGGGCTGGCCATCCAGCTCAGACCCTTAGCTGGTGCCAGACCTCAGACTCTCAGGAGATGAGAGGGTCATCTGTCTGCCCAGCAGGGTTCTGTAATATGACCGTGTAAACCCTCTCTAACGCAGTTTTCTAGTGGCTGTTGAATGCAAAAGAAACTTAAAAGCATGGAGTCTTGGGAAGGATGTTTGTCCCATTCCAGAGTAACAACTTCCTCGTCCTCCCAGCACACTGAGATGTGCCAGTCCAGCCACAGGTCAAGAAGCTACTGTTCTGCTGTAATGTAGTTAAAGGGGATTCATTGTCAGGGGCAGAGGCTGTTCTTTTTTTTTTTGTGGCAAATGTCTGTTAGATGGAACCTTTCTCCAGAACTCAGTCCATCATACAGCTAGCGGTCAGTGCCACAGAATCACATATATAGGATACCCCATGAAATGTGCTTCACAGAGAACCTCAAACCTCAGAGGACTCCCCGAGGTCATATGGGATGGGGTAGAACAAGTGAGAGAAGGGATTCAATTTTCCAGTCCATCCTGTCACCCTAAGGACCATACCTTCTCCAAACTCTGCACATCACACTGGTACCCAATCAGCAGTCTTTGGGCCTTGGGTGCAAAAGACCTGCCTGCATTCCCAGTTTAATGACTGGCCAACTGTAGGGCCCTGGGCCAGTTATTTCACTGACTACTGTGGTCAGGCACACCTGTAGCCAGCTCCTAAGTAGGCGTGGCTACAGCTTCCCCAAAGAGGATTCTGGGAAATGTAGTAGAGAACTGATGATCCAGGCAGGAAGTGACATGGCAAGGAGACTCATATCTAAGCGAGGACACAGGAAGTATGTCTCTTTTCCCCTCCGCTCCTGCTCCAGCGGCACAATGTGATCCACCAGCAAGGAGGGACGCCAATAAGGCGTCCGATAAGATAAGTCTTATAAAATATATAGATTTATGATAATTAAGACTGAGCTAATAGATGAGGAATCCTAGTCATTGGCCAAGCAGCTTTGAACCCAATACAAGTTTTTGTGTATTCATTTGGGCCTAACTCGGGTGGGCGGCTGGCATAAAGCTCACACGTGGCGGTGGGGTTCAGGTGGCTTTTGGCAGAAAGATTTATTATAACAGACTACATTCTCATACTGTGACCAAGGACCTGTGAGACCACATGAGATAATATGATAGGTGCACGACACATAGTAGGGACTTAGCGTGTGCATGCTTTACAGCTGAGTACCTACTTTACCCACACAGAGTAAGAGCGAGCACCTACACTTTCACTCTTAAATGAACCTATTCCAACTTATGTCCACAGTATATGTTCAGACAACACAGCAAATTGCATCATGACTTCATGTGTCCCTTCAAGGCACTTGGTGACTCTCAGAGAGAGGTCAGTGGTCATTTGATTCATCTCTGCTGTTTCCCGAGCCAGGGCTCATTCTAGCAGCTCTGAAGAAGTAGATGTGAATTCACCAATCCTGAGGACACCTTGTCACAGCTGATGATATGAACTCTCAGGGCTACTAAATATGATACGAAAGCAACTGTGGGGGCTTCTCCCCTGAAGATCAGGGATCACTAGAACCTCACTCATCCCCATCACACTGCTAGAAGATGTCTGTGGAACTTTGGATGAGATGTCCCCCATAGCCGCAGGCTCTAATACTTGGTACCCAGTTGGTGGTGCCGCTTGGGTAGATTAAGGAGGTGTGGCTTTGTTGGAGCTATGTAACTGGGGGCAGAAGTTGAGGTTCAAAGCCATGTGCTATTTCCAGGCTGCTTCTTCAGTCTCTTAACTGGAGACACAGAAAAACATGGAATGGCTGCTCACCTGGATGGAGGAAGAACTCCCAGCAGGAAAGTCACCTGGATAACATCAGCTGAGGCCTCATTAGAACCAGTGATCATGACCCCCTGTACAGGAGGGTCCGAGGAGAGACAGGAAGAGCCCAAGCCAGCACACTCGGGTCATAGAGGGAAGAAGTCTGCATTTTACTGGATCTCTTTGCTGCCTTTCTTTTCTTCCTGAATCCAGAGACAGGAACCCCGAGAGGTAGGGAGATTTCTCAAACCAGACTGCACAGCAAGGGGTCTCTGAAATGAGGCAGGAGGCAGCACCTGTATACTAGGAGGCAGAAAGTGTGACTTCTCAGTCACCGTCTGTTGTTTGCGTGCATGGGGTGAGCACAGTTTCCCATCCAGCCCAGTGACCGGGAATCTGCCCCACTAGGTTAGTATGCTAAACAACATCTTTGCCTTCTGGATGCTTCTACTCTAGTGATCCAGGAGGAGTTAACATAATTGACCTAGACTGATTTATTTGGCACTCATATTGCAACTATTGGGCCAATACTGTATTCACTGCATTTCAAAGGCAAAAGGTTGAGATGAGTAAGGTGTTGAGCGCCTGTGTGTAGGGACAGACTGGAGGTG